>NC_141006.1:70884022-71196522 GCF_052327205.1 Somniosus microcephalus
CTGGAGAAACTCAGCAGGTCAAGCAGCATCTGTGAAGAGAGAAACAGAGTTAACATTTCAGGTCGATGACCATTCGTCAGAACTCCCCTTTAAGAACTGGCCGGCGCCAGTGTGTCTGTGTTCCATTGCTGACTGACATCACATGAGCTTCGCCAGCGCTCTGAGTTAGCGCCTCGCTCCTCGGCCTTTGCGCCTTAAGACAGGTGTGAAGCGCCTGATTTAGCGCTCCAATCACCTCCAGGGGCGATAAAAGCCAAGTTTGCCGTTGGAGGCGATAATTAGCGCCAGGCGCTAAACTTTGCGCACGGCCAATAATGGCGCCCCAAACGGGGCGATACTGAGTTTTTCCCCCTAAGACTTGATTTCGCACTCCAATCATTTCTTTGAGCAGTGAGAATAAATTTTGCATGCAGTCTAAAGCATCGGCGCCTGGTGCTAATTCTTCAACTTTTCTAATGATACTGTGGCGGAGCCACTAAGGGACTCCGATCAAATGTATATAATTCCCTTTAACAATATGTTAACTACAGCCTGAGTCTGTATCTTTGTATATACTGTTTGCATGTACAGAGCGCGGTCCCTTTAAGAGCGCAGGCAAACGCGATGACATCACGCCGTTCATCACGTGATCCCCCATCGGCAGGAAAAACGTGATGACGTCATGATGCCAGCCACGGGACCGTCCAAGCAGTCCTCGTGGAGCTTCAGAACTGACTAGACCTGCATTCGTAGTTTTCTTGCATCTGTTTGTTAAACTCAATTAGTTTCACATTAAACATCGTTTGTTTGGTCGCCTGAGTCGACCTCAATCTCTTGATAGGAACTAGACATTCCTACATTGGTGACCCCAACTTTTGCGAACGGTTTTCGCAGAAGGAACAAAGCATGGAAACGAACGCCGTTGCATTGAAGCTACCGCAATTCTGGGAGCAACAAGCGACCGCCTGGTTCATCCAGGTCGAAGCCCAGTTTGCATTACGGAACATCGTTGTGGATCAGACCCGATATTTTTACGTGGTCTCCGCACTCGACAGCTCCACCGCGTCGTGGATCGTCAGCCTGCTTGAGAACCCCCCGGACGACTGCAAGTATGAAACAATCAAGGTGCGGTTATTACAGGTCTTCGGGCTCACGAAGTCGGAGCGCGCCCGCCGACTGCTCGCTATGCCCGGCCTTGGGGACTCCAAGCCATCTGAGCTCATGAGCCAAATGCTCACGCTCCTTGGCTCTGAACCGGAATGCTTCCTCTTTAGGGAGCTCTTCCTCAGTCAGTTACCGAAGCAAATACAAGCTGCCCTGGCCAGGTCCGAAGTCTCAGACTGCGCAGCGCTTGCTGCCAAAGCGGACAAGATTTTCGCGGTGACGCAGCAGTACTGCGCTGCCACGAGGCGCCCATCCCCCACAGACGCCACCCCAGCTCCTCAACCTTCGGGGCTGTGCTCCTACCACGCGCGGTTTGGCGCGAAAGCCAGATGTTGCCGCCCTCCCTGCAGCTTCTCTGCCCATTTGGCTGGGAACACCGTGTTTTCCAAGTTGGATCTGGTCCGAGGCTACCACCAGGTCCCGGTACACCCGCAGGACATGCAGAAGACCGCAGTCATCACCCCATTCGGCCTTTTTGAATTTCTGAGGATGCCTTTTGGGTTGAAGAATGCTGCCCAGGCCTTCCAGCGCCTCATGGACTCCGTGCTGCAGGACCTCAAGTTCCTTTTCGTCTATTTAGACGACATCCTCGTGGCCAGTCGAAATAAGGAGGAACATATCGCGCACCTACGCACCCTCTTTCGTCGCCTCAGCCAACACGGCCTGATTCTCAACCCGGCCAAGTGTCAATTTGGTCTGCCCCACATTGATTTCCTGGGACATCGCATTACATCGGAAGGAGCAGTGCCTTTGCAAGCAAAGGTAGAGGCGGTGACGTCATTTCCGCGCCCGCAGACCATCAAGGCCCTGCAGGAGTTCCTCGGGATGGTAAATTTTTACCACTGCTTCGTGCCTAAGACAGCTCTGCTCATGCAGCCCCTGTACGAGGCCCTCAAGGGCAAGTCTGGCAAGGACCTGGTAAGCTGGACGGTCGACATGGACCGGGCGTTCGTTGACACAAAAAGCGCCCTCGCCAACGCGACCATGCTGGCGCACCCGCTGCCAAGTGCCACCATCGCCCTCATCTTCGACGCGTCAGACTACGCCATCAGCGCAGTGCAGGAACAGTGGGTAAATGGAACGTGGCAACCGCTGGCATTCTTCAGCTGTCAACTACGGCGAAACGAGCGGAAGTACAGTACCTTCGACCGGGAGTTGCTGGCTCTTTTTCTGGCCATCCGCCATTTCCGGTTCTTGCTGGAAGGACGTCCTTTCACTGCTTTTGTAGACCATGTGCCACTTACGTTCGCTATGGCCAAGACTGCCGAACCATGGTCAGCCCGACAACAGCGTCAGTTAACGTTTATCTCTGAATTCACTACTGATATTCAGCACGTGGCCGGTAAAGACAACCTGGTGGCGGATTGCATCTCCCGTGCGACCGTTCAGGCAGTCCAGCTCGGCATCAACTATGCCCTCATGGCTGCGGATCAAGCCTCAGATCCAGAGGTGCAAGCTTACCGAACCAGCCCCTCTAGCCTCCAAGCGGCCGACGTCAAATTCCACGCCGCAGGCACCACGCTACTTTGTGACTCTCTGTAGGAGATCCTCGCTCTATCGTGCCGGTCGCCTCGTGCCAAAAAGTGTTTGACGCCATACACGGGTTGTCACACCCTGGCATGAAGGCCTCGCAAAGGCTGATGTCGTCCAAGTTCGTTTGGCGGGGCATGCATATGGATGTCCGCGACTGGGCCAACACCTGCGTGGTCTGCCAAAAGGCCAAGGTGCAGCGTCACGTCAAAGCTCCATTGGCCACCTTCGCTGTTCCGGAGCGATGGTTCGATCACGTGAATGTGGACCTGGTGGGGCCACTTCCACCTTCTCATGGGTTTACACATATCCTTACGATGGTAGACCACACCACTAGATGGCCAGAGGCAGTTCCCTTGTCATCCACCACTTCGGCAGACGTAGCCAGGGCATTCATCTCCTCTTGGGTCGCCCGTTTCGGGGTACCGGCGGACATCTCTTCTGATCGTGGACCGCAATTTTCCTCTGAGCTCTGGAACGCAGTGGCTCAGGGGCTCAGCATCAAGCTACATCGCACCATAGCCTACCATCCACAGGTGAACGGCCTGTGCGAACGGTTTCACAGGTCGCTCAAAGCCGCACTGAGGGCCAGCCTCCAAGGCGCTGGGTGGGTGGACAGGCTACCATGGGCCCTGTTGGGTCTTCGCACGGCACCCAAGGAAGATCTTCGCGCATCCTCGGCAGAGCTCGTCTATGGCCAGCCGCTATGCGTACCAGGGGATTTCCTTCTGACTCCAACAGAGCCATGGTCTGCATCCAATCAACTCATCAGCCACCAGGAGGCAGCCAGGTGTTTTGCACCAGTACCAATGTCGCATCACGGCTTTCAGAGCTCCCACGTCCCAGCAGAGCTGAAGAAGGCCGAATATGTGTTCATCTGCCATGACGCTCATCGGGATCCGCTCAAGGCCCCTTACACTGGTCCTTTCTGTGTGCTAGAGCTGGGAGACAAAACTTTCTCGGTGGATATCGGAGGTAAACCGGACCACATTTCGGTTGACCGGTTGAAGCCGGCACACTTGGACCTTGACCGCCCGGTCGAGACCGCACAGCCGCCAAATCGTGGCCAACCGCCCACAGTTGCCGTACCAGATCAAGCGCAACCGCCCGCCAGCCCACCCACCGTCCAGCAGCTTCCACTCCAACTGTACAGAAGTCGCTCTGACAGGCTTGTCAGGCCTCCTCGCCGTTTCACTTTTTCTGTTAAAGACAATTCTGGGGGGGGGGCGCATGTGGCGGAGCCACTAAGGGACTCCGATCAAATGTATATAATTCCCTTTAACAATATGTTAACTACAGCCTGAGTCTGTATCTTTGTATATACTGTTTGCATGTACAGAGCACAGTCCCTTTAAGAGCGCAGGCAAACGCGATGACGTCACGCCGTTCATCACGTGATCCCCCATCGGTGGGAAAAACGTGATGACGTCATGACGCCAGCCACGGGACCGTCCAAGCAGTCCTCGTGGAGCTTCAGAACTGACTAGACCTGCATTCGTAGTTTTCTTGCATCCGTTTGTTAAACTCAATTAGTTTCACATTAAACATCGTTTGTTTGATCGCCTGAGTCGACCTCAATCTCTTGATAGGAACTAGACATTCCTACAATACCGCCCATTCCTGGGCTATAATGAATTTCTAGCCGATGTACTTTATCCCAGTCTAGATACAGTAGCATGACTGTGTATTGGGATTTCTCAAATGTAACATATCAAGTAGAATCTATTCTTTACATACAGTCGACACTTTAGTGTTCTCGCTCCCTGAAAATTATATTTCACATCAGTGACAATCAAAGCAATATTATAAATGTGTAAAAATATCATAACCATTCTATCTACTGAAAGCAATTTAAAATGCAGTCTGAACATCTTCCCCGGAATAAATAATTATATTAAGAGATGGAATATTCCAAGTAATCGCAGTAAAGGTTTTAATAGCTTACTTGTGGTTAAACTGCTTCTGAGTTATGCCTTTTACACTCTGAAAGGACAATGGCTGCATTGCATCACTAGGCCATATATTAGTATTTGTGACAGCCAGGTATTACAATTTAAGCTCGTTCCCAATACTCCTTATCGTACTCACTACTAAGGTCAACAAGTAAGCAAGTCCTCGCTCTCCAAGAACATAACAACATAAGAACTAGGAGCATGAGTCGGCCATACGGCCCCTCGAGCCTGCTCCGCCATTCAATAAATGCAGGAAGGATGTTCCCGATGGTTGGGGAGTCCAGAACCAGGGATCACAGTCTAAGGATAAGGGGTAGGCCATTTAGGACAGAAATGAGGAGGAATTTCTTCACCCAGAGAGTGGTGAACTTGTGGAATTCTCTACCACACAAGGCAGTAGAGGCCAATACATTAAATATATTCAAGAAGGAGTTGGATATATTTCTTCAGGCTAAAGGGATCAAGGTGTATGGGGAGAAAGCAGGGACCGGGTACTGAATTTGGATGATCAGCCATGATCGCATTGAATGGCGGAGCAGGCTCGAGGGGCCGAATGGCCGACTCCTGCTCCTATCTTCGATGTTTCTATGTTTCTATGTTTCTATAAGATCATGGCTGATCATTGACCTCAACACACCTTTCCCGCCTGATCTCCATATCCCTTGATTCCCCCAGTGTCCAAAAATCTATCGATCTCAGCCTTGAATATACTCAACGACTCAGAATCCACAACCCTTTGGGGCAGAGAATTCCAAAGATTCACAACCCTCTGAGTGAAGAAATTCCTCCTCATCTCAGTCTTAAAAGGCCAACCCCTTATCTGAGACTATGGCCCCGATTTTCTGCCAGCCGTCGGGCAACTTTTCAGGCGGCCGGGGACCAAAAATCGCCAAAAAAGCGGGTCGCGACCCCCCCCCCCCGCCTGATTCCCCACCCCGTCCGACTTTCGGACCGCCGTTTCTCTCCGACCCGCTTCAGTCCCGCCCGCCGTTGGCGGGACTGGCCGTTGGAACATTAATGAGCAATTATTACCTTGTTTAAGTCGATTTTCAGGGGCCGTTGCGATTTTGGGGCTTTCCCCACATCGAACACGCCTGTGGGGAACCTTGCTGATGAAACCTGGCGTGAAGCTTGCCGGCTTGCTTGCTGTCAGCTGCAGGTCATTCGGAAAAGCTGCGATTTAAAGGGACAGCATTTGTATGTTCAAGGACCTTGTTGCTGAAGGCTTGGGGCTAGAGGATGGTTGGAGTCTGGAACTCACTGCCTGAAAGGGTTGTGGAGGCAGAAACCCTCACAACATTTAAGAAGCATTTGGATGTGCACTTGAAATGCCATAGCATACAAGGCTACGGGCCAAATGCTGGAATATGGGATTAGATTAGACAGGGCTTGATGGCCGGCGCGGACACGATGGGCCGAAGGGCCTCTATCCGTGCTGTATTACTCTATGACTCTATGACTTCTTCAAGGCTTAGGCGCAGCTGTGGAAGGTTGGAGCCTCACACACTTCTCCAATGTGATCTCCTGGGAAGCCCCTCTCGCCACCCTCACTCAGCGCTTCCTCAGCGGAGGCATCTACGAGAAGCATGGGATGCCTTTTTTTCCTTCCATTCTTGCCATTAGAGGATCTCCAGCAGCAGAGGCGGCAGCAGCAGAACCAGGAACAGCATGATGAGCACCAGGAGCACCAGGCTGCTGCTCACTCACCTGAAGCTGCACAGGCCAGAAGGGGCCAGCGCTTGGAAGTGGCTTGAGAGCACCTTGCTGCGCTTTAGGGGGCCATGGGGACCCGTTTCTGCACTGGCAGTCCTACTCAGAAGGACTTCCATGAAGATCTGGTTTCTCTGTTCAACAGATGGCCAACGCTCCTCAAGAGATGTCATTCTCTTATGAACACTCACCATGTTTTCCGTACCCTGGCGAGTTATCTCCTCCATGGAGGTTGCCAACCTTTCCATGGTGATGCGTTCATGCGCCAATGACTCCACAAAGGCTCTGCTCATGGTCGCTATGGACTCCTCCATTCGCTCCACACTCGCAGCGACCCTGGAGACAAAACCTGCCAGAGACTCCTGCATCTGTGCATGGAGATCCATCACCTCTTCTCTTGCGGATGGACCCAGAGGCAGAGGGTCGACATGCAGCGCAGCTGAGCTGAGCTGGCAGAGTCCTGCGCCCTCCGATGAGGACTCTCCACTGCTGTCCCTGTCTCCAGAATCTGCTGAGGCTCACTTGTGAGCTGTGAAACACCAGGTGACAACACTACTCTATGTCCCAAAGGTCCCCCCGAGGTGTGAATGCGCTGGTGCTGGGTGCGCTTACTTCTGCTGATGCTGCGCCCTCAGAGGTTGGAGCTTCCTCTGAGGAGTCTGGCTGCACAGCCTCTTCCTCCTCCACAGTGAGGACGGGGGCTCTGGATGGTGCTGTGGGGGAGTAAAAGAAGGAGTTAGAGGTGTGATGCCAAGGTGACATGCACATTCGAGTTGACATCTGCTGACACCTGCATCCATGCAGCCTTGGTCTCAGTGGGAGGCCTCTTCCTGCCTGACCTAGGGAAGAGGATCTCCCTGTGGGCCCTAACCCCATCCAATAATGCCTGCAGTGAAGCCTCGTCGAATTTGGAGGCAGCTCGGGGTCTGGCACTGGCCACAGCTGCTGCAGGCTCCTCTGCCATCCTGTATGGTTCGTTTGGAAGCCTTCAGAGGATGCAGTGCTTGCCATGGACCTTGAAAGCACCACGAATGATGACATCATACTGTGGGGCTTTCTGACTAGAAATGGACAATTAGCAAGGCTTCCCACATGCTGGGAATTAATTGGCCACTTGAGGGAAAATTGCGTGCAGCTGGCTGACACATTTTTTTGTGTGTCAGAAACCCCACATTCGGGGGAATCCGACCATTTCCCACACAAGCCACAAAATCGGGGCCTATGCCTCCAGTCCTAGACTCTCCAGCCAGGGGGAAACAACCTCTCAGCATCTACCCTGTCAATCCCACTGAGAATCTTATGTTTCAATGAGATCACCTCTCATTCTTCTAAACTCCAAGAGAGTATGGGCTCAATCTTTCCTCAAAGGACAACCCTCTCATCTCGATAAACCAAATTTCGACCTTATGCATGAAATATTAAGGAAAGCATTCCACCAGGCAAGCAATGAGTCATTATCCCATTAGTGTACGCACTGGAAACAGTACGGTCTGCCCAGTATGTACATTGCATCTCTCTGATAAATGGAAAAACACCAAGCTGGTGGACAATTTAGTTCAGACTAATTGATATATTGGCCTAAATTCTAACACCCTCCCCCCCCCCAATGGACGGAAGAGGGTCGGGATGTTAAAATATCAGAATCATGCAACCCGACCCCATTCTCTCCCCTTTCAATTTTAACATGCAGAAATCAGACAATGGACAAGGATCCCACAAAAGGCAGGCAGGGGCCCAATTATCATACCAAAGACATCATCGGTCCCGCAACTTCAAGTTAACAGTAAGTGAGGGGGAGGCACGACCTGTGAGGTTCCCGGCAGCTGATCTGGGGCTGGAGCTGCCGTCTCCCTGAGCTACGTGGCTCTTTTCACATTCATAGTGGGCCAGGAGGAGCAGGAGTGCCCCCCACCCCCCTCCCCAGGCCCCACAAGGAAATCTTCACCCTCACCCCCAGCCCCGATCTCCAGCCTCCCCCTCACGGCCCTCCCGATCACCGACCTCCGCCCAGCTCAACTGATCACCGAGCCCCTCCCCCCAGCTTTCCCGATCTCTGACCTCCCCCAAACCCCGATCTCCAGCCTCCCCCCACGGCCCTCCCGATCACCGAGCTCCCCTCCCCCAGCTTTCCAGATCTCTGACCTCCCCCAAGCCCCGATCTCCTGCCTCCCCCCACAGCCCACCGAATCACCGAGCTCCCCCCCCCCCAGCTTTCCTGATCTCTGACCTCCCCCAAGCCCCGATCTCCAGTCTCCCCCCACGGCCCTCCCGATCACCGAGCTCCCCCCCCCAGCTTTCCCGATCTCTGACCTTCCCCAAGCCCCGATCTCCAGCCTCCCCCCACGGCCCTCCCGATCACCGAGCTCCCCCCCCAGCTTTCCCGGTCTCTGACCTTCCCCAAGCCCTCCCAACCGTCGCCTGATCGTCCCAAAGGGCCCCCAGCCGCGGCCTTCTGCAGCTAGTCTTCCCGCCAGCCAGGATGTCCATTCGGCCGGCTGGCCGGTGGGAGGCGGCCCTACGATATGTTAATGAGGCCCTGCCATTGGGATTGGCAGGGTCTCCAGGCCCCTGGCCTCGCCGGGCTCTTCGGTCGATTTTGGCCCCCACCTTGTCGCACCCTCCCGGGCTCCCCATTAATATTGGGGCCAATGTTTCCACTGGTTGGCAGGACTGTAATGAAAGGACACGATTTTAAAATAATCACGTAGAAAGAAACTGAAAATATATTGTTAGTTTAACTCAAAAAGAGTTTTATTAAAATATTTGAGAATTAAGAAGTATATGGCACTTTTATTAACTAATTTATTCTTGTTTTTATCTAATTGTATTTATAAACAGTTTCAACAATGATTTACGGCAGAGAATTCCACATTCTAACCACCCTCTATGTAAAGAATATTTTTCTAAATTTCCTTTAATTCTTTTTGCGATTATCTTAAACATGTGCCACCCCTTTAACACCTTCCTAACCAGTGAGAAAAATCCATCATTGCCTCATATTAACACTTTTTCCATTGCTTTTATATCCTTTCTACAATGGTTTGCTAAAAACCACACTCCAATTACGGCCAACTTAAGGTCATGCGCAAGTTCAACGTTACCTCTTTGTTTTTGTATGCTATGCCCCTAGAAATAGAAACACAGACCCGTGTGATGCAATAAACTCACTACGCACTTGGTTCAGAACATGGAGGTCTAGTTGTACTTCACTAGTTCCTGTCTTACAAAATGTCCCTGAGCAAGCTGGGCCCACGCCCGAGTATTTATACTCCTTGGACGGCGCCACCAGCTGGCCGTCCAGTGTTATTTCATGAGTCGTTTCTTTATGATGATGAGATTTATAACACTGTGTTTGCCTTTTGTATAGCCTAAAATATTTCTGCTGACTTTGTATACCCTCTATTCCTCTACTTTAATTAAAATCTCACCACTCATGGTGTGTTTCTAGCCCTATTCTCACTTCCAAAAGGTATTACTTCACATTTTTCTACACAGAACTGCATCTGACACCTATCTGCCCACCCTGTTTTAATGTTTCCTACATTACAACAGTGACGACACTTCAAAAGTATTTCACTGGCTGTAAAACACTTTGGGATGTCCTGAGGTCGTGAAAGGCGCTATCTAAGTGCAAGTCTTTTCTTTCCTTCACGCTGACCTTTCATAACCTTCATTGCAGCTTGCCACTTTGACACCACCAGCAAATTGTGATATTGTGATATTGTTCGCTCAGTTCCCAAGTCCAGTTCCCGCATAAGCTGGCTTCATTGTCAAAGTAATTCATTTTTTTTTACAAATGCAGCAACTGATATTTAACAAGAGCTATAGAGGCATGTCATAGCTTGCAATGAGCTGTGATATTAAATACCATGGTGCTGAATCAATAACTTGTGATGGTGAAGTCACAATTGAATTAAGGTCAGCCTCCTGTGGCAATATTTACATCCCATCTAACTCCAGCTATGACATTCTGTTTACAACATTTGCAGTATGTAATCGACTGTAAGTATAACAAATGGCCGGAGTAGTAGTTTTTAAGCTTAATAAAACCACAGAACACTGCCTGGTAACATCACTTCTTATTATCGCGATTTCTGGGAAGCAGCGGCCAATATTCACGCGGCTGGTATCGACCCGCTGTCCAGAGGGATGGAATCGTGGGACACACGGCCTCATAAAGAACCAACATCTCGTCACTGACCCAACAGCAGAGGTCCCTGGCTCCGACCTCCCTTGAAGACAGTGGACGGCGCTCAACCCAATCCGCACAGGGCGCGGGCGATGCAGCCACCTGCTCCACAAGTGGGAGAGGAGGGACGACCCGAAGTGCGACTGTGGCCATGAGTCCCAGACCATGGAGCAGATCACATTGACCTGCCCACTGAGATCTGTTGCGGGAGGCACCTCATTTCCCCACTCGGCATCTCAGGAGGCCATTGAACGGAGAGCCAAACTAGACATCCCACTATAAGCTTTTCCCCTCATATGAAACAACAACAACTTATTTTGATATCTGACAGGAATCAGTCATTTATGAAAGAAAGACTTATGAAATAATACTGAGCAGCCTACGGGTGGCGCTGTCCAGGGAGAGTATAAATACTCGGGCACGGGCCCAGCTTGCGCAGAACATTCTTAACAGGAACTAGTGAAGGACACAACTAGACCTCCATGTTGTAAAACAGTTGATTAAAGCTTTGTTTAACGCTTAGACCAAGTGCCTAGTAGTTTTCTTACGTCAATATCAAATCAAATTATTATTTTTTTGCATCTCTCTGTAGTTTGTTCGTCATGCTTTAACACACTGATGTTGAAGAAACTTAATTTGCTATTGGGAACAGATTTAGAGGCAATATTAAATGTTGCTTTGACACACATCACGTCCTCTTTGGTCAAACATGGCTTCTTAGGTTTCTTCCCTCATCAACTGCTTAATATTAATTTTTCTTTTATCAGCTATTTGCAAAAATGGAACCAAAAACCTAATGGAAACAGAAGAAAAAATGGGATAACGGTGAGTTCCTTTAAATAAGATATTGAGAACGTTGCCATATTTTGTTTATCCTTAAACCTTCTCAGCTGAGAATCGTATATATTACCGTTAGCATGGATATTATTGCTGTCGTTATTAGTGACGAGCATTTAATGCATTTATATCACATTCCCCTGTCTTTTAGTTTAAATTAATTAAAAGAGAACATAAGAACATAAGAATTAGGAGCAGGAGTCGGCCATACGGCCCCTCGAGCCGGCTCCGCCATTCAATAAGATCATGGCTGATCTTCGACCTCATCTCCACTTTCCCGCCTGATCCCCATATCCCTTGATTCCTCTTGAGTCCAAAAATCTATCGATCTCAGTCTTGAATATACTCAACGACTGGGCATCCACAGCCCTCTGGGGTAGAGAATTCCAAAGATTTACAACCCTTTGAAGAAATTTCTCCTCATCTCAGTCCTAAATGGCTGACCCCTTATCCTGAAACTGTGCCGCCTAGTTCTAGACTCTCCAGCTAGTGAAAAACATTCTCCCTGCATCTACCCTGTCAAGCCCCTTAAGAATGTTATATGTTTCAATGAGATCACCTCTCACTCTTTTAAACTCCAGAGAGTATCGGCCCAATCTACTCAATCTCTCCTCATAGGACAACCCTCTCATCCCAGGGATCAACCTGGGGAACCTTCGTTGCACCGCCTCCAAGGCAAGTATATCCTTCCTCAGATAAGGAGACTAAAACTGCGCACAGTACACTGATAGGACCTATATCATAGTGTATATGTTTGTGCTGTGTTATGATCTACAGTTGGAATGTTACATTCTTACGGTTTTTAGACAAAGGTCTTGAAATGACACTCTGAGAAGCACACTTTGTTCCGTTTTGGTGCTCATGGTGCATAAGTGTATCTGATGGAGCGCTCCTTGTGAGATTGTACACCCTGAGCCTGTGGTTTGTGATCTTCACAGTAAATTACTACGCTCCTCTTCACTACTAAGTCTGGCAATTAAAGTATTAGACCTTGAAATTACGCTATGCAAATATTAGGTCTTGAATGTTTCATGCGTTTTTATTCATTTTCTTTCTGCATTACTTTTACAGAGACATTAGCCCGTTTATTTTAAATGAATTTATGTCTTTTTTTAAATAGAAACACAGAAATTGCAAACAAACATGCCAAGTGTGTCTGTGCTTACCTTCATACAGTATCAGTTCATGGCTACATTTTGATAAGAGTTTTGTGGAAATGTTAAATTCCTGGTATTACTTTAAATGTTGTAATAATGGGAAGACTGAAACCATTGTCGTTGACCCCCGCCACGAACTCCGTTCCATCGGGTTCGATTCCATCCCTCTCCCCGGCCACTGTCTCAGGCTGAACCAGACTCTTCGCAACCTCAGCGTCCTATTTGACCCTGAACTGAGCTACCGACCCCATATCCTCTCCATCACCATAACCGCCTACTTCCACCTCCGTAATATCGCACATCTCTGCACCTTGCCTCAGCCCATCTGTTGCTAAACCCTTATGTTACCTCTAGACTTGACTATTCCAACGCACTCCTGGCCGGCCTCCCACCTTCCACCCTCCATAAACTTCAGCTCATCCAAAACTCTGCTGCCTGTATCCTAACTCGCACCAAGTCTCGTTCACCCATCACCCCTTTGCTGACCTACATTGGCTCCCGGTCCAGCAACGCTTCAAATTTAAGATTCTCATCCTTGTGTCCATATTTCTCCATGGCCTCACCCCTCCCTATCTCTGTAACCTTCTCCAGCTCTACAACCCTCCGAGATCTCTGCGTTCCTCCCATTGTGGCCTTGAGCATCCCCGAATTCCTTCACCCTGCCATTGGCAGTCGTGTCTTCATCTGATTTCGAGCTGCCTGAAAGGGTGGTAGAGGCAGGAACCCTAACCACATTTAAAAAGTACTTGGATGTGCACTTGGGATGCTCTAACCTGCAGGGCTACGGACCAAGAGCTGGGAAGTGGGATTAGGCTGGATAGCTCTTTGTTGGCCGGCGTGGACGTGATGGGCCGAAATGGCCTCCTATCCGCGCTGTAACTTTCTATAACTAGGCCCTGAGCTCTGAATTCTCTCCCTAAACCTCTCTGCCTCTCCTCCTTTACGACACTCTTTAGGACCTAGCTCTTTGACCAAGCTTTTGGTCACCTGTCCTAATGCCTCCTTCTTTGGCTTGGTATCAATTTTCTTGTCTGATTACGCACTCCCTTTGTTAAATTTGCTGTATAAATGCAAGCTGTTGTTGTTGTAACTGACATGAATCAACTGAGCGGCCTGCGGGTGGCGCTGTCCAGGGAGAGTATAAATACTCGGGCACAGGCCCAGCTTGCGCAGGACATTCTTAACAGGAACTAGTGAAGGACACAACTAGACCTCCATGTTGTAAAACAGTTGATTAAAGCTTTGTTTAACGCTTAGACCAAGTGCCTAGTAGTTTTCTTACGTCAGTGACTACTTCATTTAAATAAACGCAACTCAAGATTGGAGCAGCAGCGTTAACTGATGTCTCTGTGCATGTATTTTCCACCCACAAAACTAGGAGTCAACCTATGTAAGGGAGTGAGGGCAAAATGGAAAAAGAAATAGAAAAAGTATATTTTATAAACATTCCAAGCAAGATGAATGGTAACTTTTGACAGTTAATGTTAGGACAAGTGATTTAGTGAGGCACGTCAAGCCACAATAAATCCTACATATTCCCGCATTTAATAACAGTCGTGATTTGTTGCCCAAGTATCACAGTAACAAATCCTGGAGGCAGTGCAAATACTGGTTTCTGAGCAGATCAAATCAATAACAAGTCACTTGCTCTAATTATTATTTCCAACTAAAGCTTAGTGATATCGGGGAGCTGAAGGCACAATTCCAAGCTCTCACTCCAATGCAATAGTTCAGCTGAAGCAGTTGTCATTTAGCCACTGCCAAAGACCTCTGGTTGCAGGCTGGTGTTGGTGCCCTCCCGTTCCTCCTGATAGGGCTGAAAATCTTCGCCACTCCCTGTAGTGTATGTATCCGTCTACCTTTAAGAAAACCATTGTATGTAACCGTTCACCTTTAAGAGAACTATTTTAGGTGTGGCACTACTTTGTTGGCTTCTGTATACTGTAATACCGACGGTGACCACACCGGTATATAAGTGCTGTGTCAGGATTTATTTGGCAGATTCGCCCTGACCTTCGAATAGTAAAGTCCTGTTTTAAGTTACTCTGGTAGTCTGTGTATTAATTAAC
Source organism: Somniosus microcephalus (assembly GCF_052327205.1). Lineage (NCBI taxonomy): Eukaryota > Metazoa > Chordata > Chondrichthyes > Squaliformes > Somniosidae > Somniosus > Somniosus microcephalus. The sequence goes on from NC_141006.1 coordinate 70,898,610, forward strand.
TAAACAACCCACAGACTTTACAGTGGCGATGAGTCCGATCGTACCCTGCGGCAACAATACTTCCGAAGCAGTTAACGAGCGTAGAGAAGAGGCAACCGCCCTCGTCGTTCTGCTGGGAGAAAACTCGAGGCTGCAGAACTAGAAAGGAAGAAGAAGTTAGAGACAAAGACTTCCATCAGCAACAGGCACTGACTGTCCCTTCTGCCACGGTGAGGAGTGAGCCGATCAGCACGAGAAGCAAGGCGGCCACGGTGACTGTGAGTAAGGGAAAGTAAAAAGAATAACCGGAGGATAAGGGCGGTGCACTCGACCACGGTCGAGGGGGAAAGGAGCCGGACAGAAGTCGGGTCCAGAGGCGCTGAGACTGGGGCAGCGTGGAGCAAGGAAGCCGCGGTACAGACAGGCTGGGGGACGCAACGGCGTCGTGAGACAGCTAGACCGCGACCGGCGAAAAAGGCCGGGCAGCGACCGAAGCCACGAAGCGCTGCGACCGGGAGCGTAGGCGCGGGAAGAGATAAACTCAGCCGCAGCCGGGGAAGGAAGCACCGGACTGCGAGAGGGCTGGGAGGCGCGATTGGGAGCCGAGTGAGTGGGAGAGGCAGAGCCGACCAAGGGGGAACTGAGCGAGAGCCAGTCCAGTGGCTGAAACTGTTCTCCGTCAACGGGGTGTACCCAGCGCCGGTAGAGCCGAGCGAGCGGGAGAGCGACAGAGCCCGAGCAAGGGGAACCGAGCGAGAGCCAGCCCAGCGGCTGAAACTGTTCGCCGTCAACGGGGTGTACCCAGCGCCGGTTGCCCTGCCGAGAAAAGGGAAAGCCCTGAAGCCGACGCGCAGGCTGTGAACCTGAAAGCCAGCGGCCGTCGCCCGTGGGGAAAGTGTACCCCTCCCGCTAGGGAAGAAACGTGGGAAGCCGCCATTAGGCGGGGAAGAAGACAGAAGCGGGAAACCGCCATTGAAGTGGGCGGGGAGAGAAGATAAGCGCGGGAAACCGCCATTTTCGCGGGAACCGCCATCTTGGAAAAAAAAAATAAAAGAAAATTTAAAGAAATAATTCGTGGTGTTATCAGGAAGAGAGGAAGATGCCTAAGCGTGGTAACATCAATGATTTTAATTCCGAGGTAGAAGACTGGGCCACGTATGTGGAACGCATTGAGATCTATTGTGAGGCCAATAAAATAGAAGAAGATGACAAAGCTATAACCTTGCTAAACTCGATGGGCGCGAAGACATACGGGCTCTTGAAGCATCTACTAGCACCAGCTAAACCGGCGGATCAGACTTTCGATGATATTGTGACTGTTCTGAAGGATCACTTGAACCCCACACCGTTGATGTTGGCGGAACGATTCAAATTCTATGTGAGAACGCAAAGAAAAGACGAAAGCAACGCAGAATACTTGGTCGAACTGCGTAGACTAGCGAAACACTGCCAGTTTGGAGGGAATCTGACAGAGGCATTGCGAGACAAGTTCGTGTGCGGGTTGTCAAAGGAAGGAACGCAAAAGCGACTACTCGAAGAGAACGACCTTACACTTGACAGGGCTGTCCTTATTGCAGCATCGCACGAAGCCGCAGCGAAGGAACTGCGGAAATGCAGCTAAAGGCAGCGGCACTCAGTGTGGATCAAATTACCTCGAGTACAACAAAATGCTATCGTTGTGGGAAGACAACACACGACCAGAACCAATGCTGGTTTAAGAACCAGGAATGTAGGAAATGTGGCAAACTGGGTCACATAGCTAAGGTATGCCGGTCAGGGAAGAAGACCAACAACCAAAGGAAGCCATCACAGGAAAAGTACAACAAGGTACACAAGGTGGCTGAGAAGAGTTCAGACGAACAGAATTCGGACTCAGACCCAAACGGCCAGGAGCTGGGCAGTCTGAGAATTCACAATGTGAGTAAGGAAGCTGACCTACAAACTATCTGGGTCATGCTAAAAATAGCTGGAGTCCAAGTGAAAATGGAGTTGGACACTGGATCAGCTCTATCAGTCATAAATCGAAGGGATTACCACCGGCTATTCTCACATATACCCTTAAGAGATACCAAGTTCGTATTGCAGACATACACGGGGCATAAAGTATACCCCATGGGGAAGATAAGAGTCAAGGTGAGAGATGGGGGTAAAGAACACCCAAGAATGAACTTATACGTACTACCTGAGGGAGGACCACCACTTCTGGGACGGGAGTGGATCAAGAAAATAGACATGGAATGGCACTATCTAAAAGCCATAACGAGTGAGGACTCGGTGCAGACAATCAGCTCAGATTCTGAAACGGATGACGATAAGACCAACCCAAATATGAAAGACAAGGCTAAAATGGACTTGCCGACTAAGGTTGGAAGAACGAAGGCATGCATAAAGGCTTATGCTCCAGAGAAGAACAAAGTTTCAGAGCAGAACTCCACCGAACAACGACAACATAGTTTGACAGAGAATTCTGAGTCTGTTCAGTTTACGGACATATCCATGACTGACGAACACCGAGCTCGGACTCAACTTTATTTCAAATTACGACAGCAAGTAGAACAAGTGAGTTACCGTCTCGAACAAGAGATGAAAACAATGAAAAAGTTCTATGACACCGAATGGGAGAATCTGGAAAGACAACAGAAGCAGCTAGCTCAAGCAGAGAGCGACCATAGAGCCATTGTGACCAATTACCGATCACCTCTCCCTTATGCTGTTCAGGAGTTAGAATATTTGCAGGAAGGAGCAAATGAAGAGGAATCTTCAGGAAGCCAGGATTTTATTCCCGTTCTTCTCTACGACTCCTTACAAGCAGAGTTTGAGAAGTTGAAGGAACAGTATGAACAGGCCCAGGCTACAATCCTGGAGGGGATTAACTCGGCAACCTCCGAAAAGCTAGTTTCAGTAGAAGCATATGAGCAACTAAAGGTTGAACATGAGCAAGAAGTCCAAAGGCTGCAGGAAATTCTTGATGAGCTCAAGGCCAAGACAGACTCATCGGTAGAAGTTCCATCCATAGATGAGAAATTAGAGGTGAAAGACATGGCAGAACATGAAAGACAAGATGTCCAAGAACTCATAAAAATATTGAAGGAAACCCAAGACAAATATGAGGCGGCAATGACCGAGGTTCAACAACTTGAAGAACAGATTCAACTGGGAATCCTTTCAGTGGAAGAAAAGGAAACTGTAAGAAACACAGAGACTGTAAGAATGGCCCCTGAACATGAGCTAGAGAGCATCAAGGCGCAACTTCTCCGAGCGCTTAAAGCCAAAGTACAAGAGGAAAAGAAGGTGAAAGCATTGGAGGAAAAGGTGGATGAAATGGAGAAGACTCTGATCCACAGTGTTCCCGTGGAAGAGTTAACGGTCAGCCAACTCCTTCATATGCTGAGGGACAAGACTCTGCAATGGGAACAATCTGAACACGAGCTTCAATCTTCAAAGGGAAGGAGTTCGGAGCTCTCAAAAGTTATGGAAATAGCTGAGGTTGCAACACAGATTTTACTGGGATGCCAAAAGTACGCTGAATCACGTCTATGTGAACAACAGAATGTTGAAACAGCTGCTCCAGTAGAAGGATTGAATAGCCCGATCAATCAATCCCCGATGGAAGGGGAAGTGTTGAAATCACAAATGAGGTCATTAGTGAAGGATTTGCAGGAAACCCAGGAAGAGCGGGATGAATATGAACGCATGAAGAAGTCTCTTCAGGAAAGATGTCTAGGGAGGGAACAACAGTCGGCTAACGTCCAGTTGGGTAAGGAAGAAGTAGCAGGCCCTCTCGCTAGACTAGTTCAGGACGACACCGAATATTACCATGACCTGTTGAGTGACACGGAATATTACGAGGACTTGGTCTGCCCAGCTTGTGATGAAAACTCCCAAAGTGCAGAAATCAGGATGAAGCACTTAAAGTCTAAGGAACATAGGGAGATGGTGGCGCTACAGCTGGCAGCTGATAAGGGAGCCCCGAGAGTCTCCAAGAAGCAGAAAAGAAAAAGACGAAGCAGAAGGTGATAACCATCTAAACCATTATCACTTCTACCAGATCATGTACGTGGGCCCTACGAAGGGAGCCAAATCAGTTGGCAAGTAGGAAAAATTACCAAGGCAGTCCAGCTGTTTGTAAAAGTCAGCACTGCTGGTTCAGCAGGACGGAAGTTCAAGCTGTTAAGTCAAGGGAAAGACTATTGGATGAGTCACGCTAGCAATGTGAACCGGCTACACCACAGAGATGTTGTTCGGACCGAGTCAAGACCAGAGACTGAATCTGTGAACTGTTCCCGCAGAGACTGAATCTGTAAACTGTTTCCCGCATAGATTATACCTGTGAATTGTTTTACATGAAGTTGAATATATGTTATGTTTAATGGGGGACTAAGTATGTTGTAAGCTAAAAAGGGAGGATTGTAGTGTATGTATCCGTCTACCTTTAAGAAAACCATTGTATGTAACCGTTCACCTTTAAGAGAACTATTTTAGGTGTGGCACTACTTTGTTGGCTTCTGTATACTGTAATACCGACGGTGACCACACCGGTATATAAGTGCTGTGTCAGGATTTATTTGGCAGATTCGCCCTGACCTTTGAATAGTAAAGTCCTGTTTTAAGTTACTCTGGTAGTCTGTGTATTAATTAACTAAACAACCCACAGACTTTACACTCCCCACCTCCATAATCTCCTCCAGCCCTACAACTCTCTGAAATATCTGCGCTCCTCTAATTCTGGCCTCTTGAGCATCCCCGATTTTAATCGCTCCACCATTGGTGGCTGCGCCTTCAGCTGCCGAGGCCCTAAGCTCTAGAATTCCCTCCCTAAACCTCTCCGCCTCTCTACCTCACTTTCCTCCTTTAAGAGGCTCCTTAAAACCTACTTCTAATAGCTCCTTATGTGGATCGGTGTCAAATTTTGTTTGATAATGTTCCTGTGAAACGCCAGGGGATGTTAAAGGTGCTACATAAATACAAGTTGTTGTTGTTCCATGTGGTGCCTATGCTGTAGAGCAAAGTTGTGCAGAGTGCAGCAGGCGGCCATGATTCAGGGCACTGTCCCTGGGCTGTATTGCAGAAGGGCACCAGATCTGTCCAGGCAGCCGGAGCATTGCTTGAGCACTCTGATGGTCTGGTCGATGATGGCTGTAGTGGACCCATGACTCTGGTTGTATCGCAGTTTAACCAGCAAGCATGGGTTTCAGAAAGATGCCATGAGCCAGGTGTGAAGGGAATAGCCCTTGTCCCCAAGCAGCCGGCTTGGAACTTGCTGGGCAGGGTCAAAGATTGAGGGGGTGGCGGTGTGGGGGAATGGAAGACTGGCACAGTATGAAGATGTCACGACAGCTGCCAGGAAACGAGACACATACCTGTATGATGTGCTGATGGTCATTACATAGCAGCTAAACATTAAAGGATCCATGGAAGCACTTACAGTTCGTGAAGGCTGTTGGCTTGTTGGCAGGAGTCCCGATGGTGACATGGGTACAGTCAATGACGCCCTGGACTTGGAGAAAGCCTCTAACAGGCAAACTGCTGTTTTGGGTTGTCCATGGGGAAAGTGATAAATAGATTTATTTTTAATTTATTCGTTCATGGGATGTGGGCATCGCAGGCAAGGCCAGCATTTATTGCCCATCCCTAATTGCCCTTGAGAAGTTGGTGGTGAGCTGCCTTCTTGAACCACTGCAGTCCGTGTGGTGAAGGTACTCCCACAGTGCTGTTAGGGAGGGAGTTCCAGGATTTTGACCCAGCGACGATGAAGGAACGACCGATATACTTCCAAGTCTGGATGGTGTGTGACTTGGAGGCGAACTTGGAGGTGGTGGTATTCCCATGCACCAGCTGCCCTTGTCCTTCTAGGTGGAAGAGGTCGCGGGTTTGGGAGGTGCTGCCGAAGAAGCCTTGGCGAGTTGCTGCAGTGCATCTTGTAGATGGTACACACTGCAGCCACGGTGCGCCGGTGGTGGAGGGAGTGGATGTTTAAGGTGGTGAATGGGGTGCCAATCAAGCGGGCTGCTTTGTACTGGATGGTGTCGAGCTTCTTGAGTGTTGCTGGAGCGGCACTCATCCAGGCAAGTGGAGAGTATTCCATCACACTCCTTACTTTAGCTTGAAGGGGGACATGGACTTTATATTGACTTATTACTGATATCTCCAGTTATGGTCTGGAATGAGCCGGAAGCAAAAAAGTTGAGGGCTGTTCTGACTTTGACTGCAACAGACAATATATTGGCAGCTGTAGCACTGGATTGCAGGAGTTGTTGCAAGAGGTGGCACAGGTCTGTGACAGCCTCCCTTGAAAGGCGTTTCCTCCTTACACACGGCTTCTCAGGAAACTGGAGTTTGGTGACTGAGTTTACAGACCCGGTGGGCACAGCAAGGTTATTTGCTACCTGCACTCCTCCCTGTAGCTCTAACCGCAGCTCCATGAAGTCCTCCCACCTGTTGCTGCTGTTGTTCCTGTTCCCCAGCCAGAGTGGAATGGCCAAAACGATTCCGGTCTTCTGAAGCAGCCAATACCTCCTTGAGCTACGACAGCAAAATACTGCGGATGCTGGAAATCCGAAATAACAACAGAAAATGCTGGAAAAACTCAGCAGGCCAGGCAACGTCCGTGGAGAGAGAAATAGAGTCAACGTTTCAGATCGAAGACCCTTTGTCAAGACTGAAAAAGCACAGGAAATGAAACAGATTGAAAGGCCAGTTTGGGGGCTGGGAAATGGGGATGAAAGAACAAAAAAGAAGTGAAGAGACATTAAGAGGTATTCAAAACCAGACGAGATGGTGATCGGACTAGTGGAGACAAAAGACGGCTCTAGATTAGGTGTGAAATGCGCTGGCAGAGTGAGAGACAGCTGCCATGTGGGAGAGAAAAAAAGGGGGAAGGGCCAAAACAAAGGTGTGGATAAAAACTATATATAAAAATGTAATCTTCCTGAAGGTGTTGCAGCAACTAAAAACCAAAGTGCAGTGATTTTACAATAAAAAAAATTACAGAGTAATGCAAGCAAGATGTCTCAAACGGTTCCAGTGATCTAACTAATTGGATGCGCGTGCCCCTTAAAAAAGCACTGGAGCCACCCATTCCTGGGCTGTACCACCCATGACTCATGGGAAGGTTTAGCACTGAGTGGGCCTCTCACTGATTGTGACCAAAATGACATCGGCGTCTAATTCTGGCCTCTTGCGCATCCCCGATTTTAATCGCTCCACCATTGGTGGCCGTGCCTCCTGTTGCCTAGGCCTGAAGCTCTGGAATTCCCTCCCTAAATCTCTCCGCCTCTCCACCTCTCTCTCCTTTAAGACGCTCCTTAAAACCTACCTCTTTCTTTCCTAACTTCTCCTTCTGTGGCTCGGTGTCAAATTTTGTTTGATATCACTGTTGTGAAGCGCCTGGGGACGTTTTACTACATTAAGGCGCTGTATAAATGCACATTGTTGTTGTTGTACTTCATAGGACCTCGATTTTCATAGAGTAATGAGACTCCTTTCTGCTTCCGCCAGGAGCTCAGGCCACCTAAACCGAGGTCCGCTCGAATATGGTATTGGGTGGGCCTTGGCTGGGAAGATGCCACTAAATTTACTTTTACTTTTTGTCTCTCGCAACCGTCCTGTTCACACTGAAAAATGGGGCGATGGAGGCAAAAATTGCCCCCATAGGTGTTTACGCATGAAAACTAGACATTCATCAAACCGTCCCCCAGCCTCACCTTCAGGATGAGGAAAGAGCAGAAAGGAGAAAATTGGAAGAAACAAGTAACGGCTTTTTTAAGTAGTCATGAACTTGATTGTTATTGTGTTAGCTACAACATGTTCAGACATGTTTCCTCATAATGGGAACCCTATCACATTGCAAAAGATAGCAAACTGCTTTGTGTGTCAGCCGTGACTCAGTGGGTAGCACCCTCGCCTCTGAGTCATGAAGGTTGTGGGTTCAAGTCCCGCTCCAGGGACTTGAGCACATAAATCTAGGCTGACACTGCAGTGCTGAGGAAGTGCTGCACTGTAGGAGGTGCCGTCTTTCAGATGAGACATTAAACTGAGGCCCTGCCTGCTCTCTCAGGTGGACATAAAAGATCCTGTGGCACTATTTCGAAGAAGAGCAGGGGAGTTCTCCCCAGTGTCCTGGGCCAATATTTATCCCTCAATCAGCATCACTAAAACAGATTATCTGGTCATTATTACATTGCTGTTTGTGGGAGCTTGCTGTGCACAAATTGGCTGCTCTGTTTCCCACATTACAACAGTGACTCCACTTCATTGACTGTAAAGCGCTTTGAGATGTCTGGTGGTCGTGAAAGACGCTTTAGAAATGCAAGTCTTTCATTTTACTCAATCAACTATAATTATGATAATTTTTTGCTTGATTTTCCTGTTTTAGAAAGTGACTCAATTAATCCTTGGTTTCTTGAATTGAAATCATATAAATATGGGCCTAGAAATTCAGTTGGCTGCGCCAGCCGTTAGCGCCTTAGGAGGAGTAGATCTCGAGCGCTAGGCGCTTAGCGCCCGGGCGCAGCGCGATCTGCGCCTCGCCCCAACTTCAGTAGACATTTAGCGCCGGCGCAAAGTCTTTGCGTGCGCTCAGCTGCGTGCGCAGATCATGACGTCATTTCCTCGTGCAACGCCCTTTGTGCGCCCCAAACCGGAACTTCAGTCGCGCCGCCCCATTGTGCGCCTGGCGGCCCTAACGACTGTGGAGTGGAACGTTGCACATCCGATGCGGGCCGCGGGGAGCGCAAGTTAAAGGGCACTTCCCCTGCACTATAAAGGGCAGCCATTTTGCAGCACTCACTCTTGTGAGACGGTTTTTTGGAGAGAGACCAAGGTAGAGAGCTTACTGCTTTGGCCCAACACTAGGACAGGTATTTCTGGCTTCAGGCCACAGCTTTGCAATTCTCTTTGCCTTCATTGATATCTCATTGTTTGCCAGCATATTATGGGGGCTGTCAACGCTGGCTTGCAGCATTACGTCCAAAGGGCTCACAGACGCCGTGAGAGAGTGGCAGCCCTGGCTAGACGCAGAGGGGGCAACAGGTGTCGGCAAGGGAGGCCTTACCCACTCAGGGTATACCGCCAGCAGTTCTCCTATGTCAACATGTCTGACGAGCAGTGTGTTAGGAGGCTGCGATTCAGAAGGGAGGTGGTCACAGAGATCTGCCAGCTGCTTCAGAGAGATCTGCAGCCACAGCTGAGGTGCAGGACGTCTCTGTTGGTGGCAGTGAAGGTGACGGTGGCTCTGAACTTCTATGCCACCGGCTCCTTCCAATCCGCTGCTGGGGACATTGCTAACATCTCCCAGTTCGCCGTGCATTGCTGCACCGCCAGGTGACCAATGCCCTTTTCAGAAGGAGACGTCAATTCATCTCCTTCCCCATGACCCTGGAGAAGCAGCAGCAGCGTGCAATGGGATTTGCAAGAATAGCGGCCTTCCCCATGGTGCAGGGCGCCATTGACTGCACGCATGTGGCTTTGCGGGCACCTCTGGAGAATGCCGAGGATTACTGCAACCGGAAGGGCTACTGTGGTGTATGTAACCTGTTCCACCTTAAGAGAACTTAAGCCTGTTCCACCTTAAGCGATGTACTACTTTCTCTGGCTGCTGTATACGTAATACCGGTGGTGACCACCGGTATATAAGTACTGTGTAGTGATATTGCTGTTAGTATAGCCCTGACCTCCAACTAGTAAAGACCTGTTGAAACGTTATTCTTGTAGTCTGTGTCAGTAATTAATCTTAAATACAACTAGAACACACAGACTTAACAGTGGCGATGAGTCCGATTCTTACCCTGCGGCAGTTTATATCCACGGCGGCTTCGTCCACAGAACGGGCGTCGAAGAGAGGCATCCACCCTCATCACCCTGCTGGAAGACACGTCGCGCGGCAGACATCGAGAACCCGGAGTGCAGAAGATATCCTGAACTCGAAGCCTCCATCAGCGGCAGTCAGCTATCTTCCTTCTACCTCGGTGGTGGGTAAGCCGGTCAGCGACGCGAGCAGAAAGTCGGCCGCGTTGGCTGTACAGACGGGGAGGGAAGACGGAGGAATAAGGGCGGTGAGATCGATCGCGACCGGAGATAAGGGCCGGGCCACATTCGGGCCGAAAGGCGCAGCGCGGGGACATCAATTGCGGCTGGTGATAAGGGCCGGGCCGCATTCGGGCCAAAAAGGCGCAGCGTCTGGGGCGACTGAAGGAGCGAGAGCCGCGGTGAAGGCGAACGCAGCCGGTGCTAATAACCAGGCTGCAAGAAGGGCTGCGAGGCGCGACATCGGGGAAGCGCGAATGCCCGAGGGAGCCGCGGTGAAGCGGAGACAGCGTCGGGGGAGTTACTAACTGCTGGGAAAGGGGAGCAGCAGCGGCACGCCAAACGCCATTGCAGCCAGCGGGTGAAGAAGGCGAGCGCGGGAAAGACCGCCAAGCACGGGAAACCGCCATTTTGTAGGCGGAGGACGAAGACAAGAGCGGGAAGCCGCCATCTTGGAAAAAGGGAAATCACTAAAAAAAAAAAAAAAATTGCAACGATGCCTAAACATGGGAACATTAATACCTTTGATAGTGACATCGAAGATTGGGCCACGTATGTAGAACGCATACAAAATTATTGTAAAGCAAATAAAATCCCAGATGATGAGAAAGCACTAACTTTATTAAACTTAATGGGTGCGAAGACATACGGGCAATTGAAACACCTTTTATCACCAGATGAACCGGCGGAGAAGACGTTCGAGGAGATTGTTACTGTCCTGAGAAATCATCTAAACCCCACGCCGCTGATGCTAGCGGAACGATTTAAATTTTACAGCAGAAAGCAGCTGAAAGATGAAAGCAATGCTGACTATTTAATGGAATTGCGTAAGCTAGCAAAGTACTGTCAGTTTGGAACGGGACTAACAGATGCGCTAAGAGATAAATTTGTGTGTGGATTATTAAAAGAAGATACACAAAAGCGACTGCTCGAGGAGAATGAGCTGACGCTTGAGAAAGCGGTCACTATGGCAGCATCACACGAAGCCGCAGCGAGAGGCACGGCAGTAATGCAGCTACGGTCACTGGAACTCAGTACAAATCAATTGGTTTTGAGTACTGTAAAATGTTATTGTTGTGGAAAGACAACGCACGATCAGAACCAGTGTTGGTTTAAAAACCAAGAATGCAGAACGTGTGGCAGGCTTGGCCACATAGCTAAAGTATGCCGGTCAGGAAAGAAGACCAGCAACAAAAAGGCACTGCAAGGAAAATACATAAAGATACACAAGGTGACAAAGAACAGTTCGAATGAACAGAAGTCAGATTCAGACACCAGCAGTAATGAACTGGGTAGCTTAAGAGTACACAACGTTGGTAAGGATGCAGATCTCCAGACAATTTGGGTCACTCTTCAGATAGCAGGAGTCCAAGTAAAGATGGAATTGGACACTGGATCGGCATTGACGGTCATGAATAAGAAAGATTACAAAAGGTTATTCCAACATATTCCCCTACGGGATACGGAAAACATACACGGGGCAAAGAGTGTACCCCATCGGAAAGATAGAGGTAAAAGTGGTCCACAAGGGCAAAGAAAGCCAAGTAATGGACTTATATGTGCTACCTAAAGGAGGTCCACCACTACTGGGACGGGAGTGGATTAGGAAAATGAATATGGACTGGCACTCCTTAAAGGCACTAACGGTAGATTCCGGGGAAACAGATGTCAAACCTAAACGATTGTCCAGAATATTGGATGATGCTAAAGAGGTGTTCCAGCAGGGACTGGGAACACTGAGAGGAATTACGGCAAACATCAAGATTGATGAACATGCACACCCAAAATTTTTCAAAGCCAGACCGGTACCCTATGCAATACGACCTGCTGTAGAAGCGGAACTGGAAGCGCTAGAACGTTCAGGTGTACTGTCTAAGGTAGATTGGAGTGAGTGGGCTACGCCCATTGTTCCCGTTATGAAACGTCCTTCGAGCAACAAGCCAGGAGAACCAGGGAAGGTTCGCATCTGTGGAGACTTCAAGATCACCGTTAATCTGGTGCTTCACACAGTGCAGTATCCGCTTCCGCGGATTGAGGATATTTTTGCTTCGTTGTCTGGCGGGAAACACTTCACCAAGATAGACCTGGCGCAGGCGTACTTGCAGATGGAGGTTGAAGAAGAGTCACGCCAGTACCTCACGATCAACACGCATAGAGGTTTGTACCGGTATAGTAGGCTAGTTTTTGGAGTGGCATCGGCTCCAGCAATTTGGCAGAGGGCCATGGAGCAGGTATTACAGGGAATTCCAGGCACACAATGTTACCTGGACGATATTCTGATTACAGGAGATGGTGATGAAGAACACCTCGCAAACTTGGAACTGGTGCTCAACAGACTGAAAGAGTATGGACTTCAAGTTAATCGGCAGAAATGTGAGTTCCTTCAGAAGCGGATCTCGTACTGTGGTCATGTCATTGACCGGGAGGGGCTTCATAAGTCTCCTGACAAGATAGAGGCAGTTGTAAAGGCTCCCGCTCCGGATAGTGTCTCTCAGTTGAGGTCGTTTCTAGGATTGATTAACTATTACCATAGGTTTCTACCGAATCTATCCATGGTACTGCACCTGCTGAACGCTCTTTTACAGAAGGGGGTACCATGGGAATGGAGCGAAAACTGTAAGAAGGCATTTCGCAAAAGCAAAGAATTGATCACCTCAGAGGAAGTGTTGGCTCACTTCAACCCGACACTGCCTATTCGGTTGGCTTGTGATGCTTCTCCATATGGTATTGGGGCAGTACTCTCACACAAGTTGCCAAATGGCACGGAAAGGCCAGTCGCGTTTGCATCCAGATCATTGACCTCCGCTGAGCGCAACTATGCGCAGATCGATAGGGAGGCTCTCAGCCTTGTATGGGGAGTGAAGAAGTTTAATCATTACCTGCAGGGCCAAAAATTCACACTTCTGACAGACCATCAGCCGTTGGTATCCATTTTTAACCCTAAGAAGGGTGTTTCGGTGATGACAGCACAGAGACTCCAGAGATGGTCCCTTTTCCTAGGGGCACATCAATATCAAATAGAATTCAAAGGTACAAAGCAGCATGGCAATGCTGATGGGCTGTCGCGCCTGCCACTACCTGAAGAAGAAGAGACGACGAAAGTTGACCCTGTTGAGTTATTTCATTCGACCATCATCGAGTGTTTACCAGTCACCAATGCAAGTATTGAAAGAGAAACCAGGAATGACCCGACACTGTCCCGAGTCTACGAGGTGACAGTGAAGGGATGGCCAACACATGGTGATCCTCTGTTACTGGCATTCTCGGCAAGGCGAGACCAGCTGTCCGTCTGCCATGGTACTTTGATGTACGGGACAAGAGTGATTATTCCTCCCAAGTTAAGGGAAAGAGTTCTAAAGGAACTGCATGAAGGTCATCTGGGGGGAGTTAAGATGAAAAGTCTTGCTAGGGCTTATGTATGGTGGCCGGGTATTGACCAACAGATAGAGGAGTTGACGAAAAGCTGCACTGGGTGCCAAAAAGTGCAAAATGCACCTCCGATCGCACCGCTACACCCATGGGAATGGCCTTCAGCCCCGTGGCAACACGTACATATTGACTTTGCTGGTCCATTCATGGACTCCATGTTCCTAATTGCGGTGGACGCACATTCCAAATGGCCAGAAGTGGTCAAGATGAATACCACTACTTCAGAAAAGACAATTGCGGTGTTAAGAACAATATTCGCAAGGAACGGATTGCCAGAACAGATATGTTCGGACAACGGACCACAGTTCGTGTCGGAAGAATTCCAAAAATTCTTAAAGAAGAATGGGGTGAAACATTATACCTCTGCCCCATATCATCCAGCGACAAACGGGTTGGCCGAGAGATTTGTCCAAACATTCAAAAAGGCAATAAAGGCCATGAACGATGATCAGATTCCGCTACAACACAAGGTGGACAATTTCCTAATGGCATATCGAAACGCCGCTCATGCAGTAACTAACCAAAGTCCTGCCATGATGTTTTATAACAGGAGGTTGCGGTCCAGGTTGGACTTGTTAAAACCAAATGTGCGGAGGGAAGTGGAAAACAAACAGTTCCGGCATATTAATAACAAGACCACTCGAAGTTTCGACGTAGGACAACCAGTGTTGGCAAGGGACTATGGAAACGAAAAATGGCAGTCCGGAACAATTCGGGCCAGACAAGGACCTCTGATGTACACAGTAGATATTGGTAACAATGTGATAAGGCGTCATGCGGATCAACTGGTAGAATCGAGAGCAAGGGTCGAACCCATGGTTGCGACAGAGACAACTGTGGAAGACGTTAATGAACCTGAAGCATCTACCTCGGCAGGGAATGTACCTGATGATGACGTCCAATACATAGGAAACCAACTAGAGGAGTCACCTCAGCAACAAGAATCAGAGACCACTGAAAGGCATTATCCAACCCGAATCAGAAGGCCTCCTGAGAGGCTGAACCTTTGAACTGTTTATACCTGAAGTTATATATATATATATATGTTATTATGTTATGTTAAATGGGGATATGACTGTTAAGCTAAAAAGGGAGGATTGTGGTGTATGTAACCTGTTCCACCTTAAGAGAACTTAAGCCTGTTCCACCTTAAGAGATGTACTACTTTCTCTGGCTGCTGTATACGTAATACCGGTGGTGACCACTGGTATATAAGTACTGTGTAGTGATATTGCTGTTAGTATAGCCCTGACCTCCAACTAGTAAAGACCTGTTGAAACGTTATTCTTGTAGTCTGTGTCAGTAATTAATCTTAAATACAACTAGAACACACAGACTTAAAAGCTACCATTCCCTCAACGTACAGCTGGTGTGTGACCACAGGCAGCGCATCCTAGCTGTCAATGCCTGCTTTCCAGGCAGCAGCCACGATGCCTTTATCCTGCGACAGACAACTGTGGCTGACATGTTCCAGGCACAGCCTCACCCAAGAGGATGGCTTATCGGGGACAAAGGCTACCCTTTGTGTACCTGGCTCATGACCCCGCTCCACGCACCCAGGACCCCTGCTGAAGAGCGATACAACGAGAGCCATCAAGCGACCAGGAATATCATCGAACAAACAATTGGCGTCCTGAAGCAACGGTTCCACTGCCTGGATCGTTCTGGCAGAGCCCTGCAGTATTCGCCGGAGCAAGTCTCCCATTTCGTGGTCGTTTGCTGCATGCTGCACAACCTGGCTATCCGCAGGACTCAGGCACTGCCACCTCAGGTTGGAGCATCACCTCAGGAGGAGGAGCAGGAGGAGCAGGAGGAGGAGGAGGAGGAGGACCAGCACAGGAGGGAGGCACAAGGTGCAAGGGCCACCCGTCGGCGGCTTATTGAACGTAGGTTCTAGGCCCCCTGTCAGGGAATGGCTTGTGCCAATGAAAGAACATGAATGCAGCCGCTCCGCAAGCCCTCAGCCGGTTAAGGCAACAAAAACTTCAAAGTTCAAACATGGACAATCTGAATAAAGAAAATGGTTTATTCCACAAACTCAGTGCCCTTCCCGCATGAAAAACAAAAACAGAACAAACCCCCAAAAAACAGTCAGACACATTACTCGCTCCCACAACCTGGAGAGGATTAACAAAACAGTGCAACAAAAATGGCTGTCATCCTCGGCCTTCGTAAAAAACAAACATCACATCCTCGGCCTTCAAAAAACAAACATCCAATTCTCGGCCTCAAAAAACAAACACAACTGCCCACACATTCTAGTTTTTGGCCCGCGAGAGCGATGCCTTGGGCATCTTTGCGTGGCCCCTGCCCGCCCTGCTGCTCCTCCTCAAAGTGAGCCCAGTGGCTGCAGCAAGGCTGGGGGAAGGCTCCTGAGGGGCACATGGCGTGACGGCTGATGCCCTTGGGGGTCGGCCTAGACGAGCTCTGGCCCTCGAGGGGCTGGCTGGTGACTGCTGCAGCTGTGGCTGGGCAGCATCAGTCTGTCCAGCAGCTCGTGGCAGCTCCACTGGGGGAGTGGCAGTGGCGGCTGCAGGAATGGGAGCAAGCTGGCTGATGGCAGGCACTCGCTGGTCGCCTGAGACACTGGCACTCGCCCGGGCCAGCACTGCAGCATGCGCAGCAATCTGCTGAAGGACAGACCGCTGTGCTGCTGCAGCGCGGCGGGTGCCCTGGCGATGCCTGGCTGACGCAGTGAGTGTGGCAGCAGTTAGTGCCCGTGTTGCCCTGGTCTGTGGCCGCATCAGACCAGCCAGTGACTGGACGGCACCACTGATCATTTGGCTACTAGCTGCCTGAGCTGCCCCGACTTCCTGCAGACTCCTGGCCTGAGCTGCCCCGACTTCCTGCAGACTCCTGGCCTGAGCTGCCCCGACTTCCTGCAGACTCCTGGCCTGAGCTGCCCCGACTTCCTGCAGACTCCTGGCCTGAGCTGCACCGACTTCCTCCAGACTTCTGGCCTGTGATGCCTCGAATTCCTTGACACTCTTAGCCAATGACTCTATGGCGTCAGGCATCCGTGCCACTACCCCCATGAGCTCCGTGTGCCTGCGCTCCGAGTCGACGGCCATTTCCTCGAGGAGGCGCACCTCCTCTGCGCTGACCGTCGCCGGCCTGGAGGCCGCACTCACCCTCTGGGGAGAAGGCCGCCGAGTTTCCCCACCCCTCCCGCGTTGCTGCAGGCCGCTGGGCCCAGGAACTGGACTCCCCTCTGACCCTTCCCCCAGGCTCCCCTCCAGGGAAGACCTGTCCCCTACATCGCCATGGGTTGGCGCGGCTGAGGGTGCCACTGATGGGCCGCCTTCCTCTTCCTCCTCCTCCTCCTCCTCTTCCGAGGGGCTGACACTGGCAGCTTCAGGGACCTCCTCCTCACCTGGCGCCTCACCATCTGAAAGCAGGAAGGCACAACAGTAGCTTTAGAGTGAGGACAGGGCATCAGCGAGGGAGGCATGAGTGGTGCCATTCACCGCATTGGTCGGACAGTGGCTAAGGATGTTGATCTGATGCGCAAGTGGAACGAGAGAGGTCCAAAAGGTCATGTCCTCACCATTGGTGCCCAGAACAGGGTCGGCATCTCCAGTGGCAACGGGGCCAATGACACGGACTCCCATGATGCGCTCCACGCGCTGGTCTAGGTCGGTGAGCTCCTGGTGCTGAGGACGGCCTCCACCAGTCCCAATCTGGCTACGTCTGTTGTTAGCCAGCTTGGCCTGCAAGAGAAAGGATGGCCTCTAAGTACGGTGTGTAGCCCTGATCTTGTCTGCACAGCCTCCCATGGTGGAATAGCTTGGACAGTGTGTAAAGTGCAGAATGTGCAATTGATGGTCATGCCATTCCCATAGCTGCTGGATGAGGGCTGGCCATTAGGCCTTTCAGGTCCCTTTGCCCATAATGTGAGGTGCACATGCAAGGATGAGGAGGACACTGGAAAGGGTACGCACCCTGACAATCCTAGTGAGGTCATTAAACTTCTTCCTGCATTGTACAGGAGTCCTGCCAACCACACTGTTGGATGTCACCCTGTTGGAGACATCCCTCCAGGCTTTGCGGAAGACGCTGGTCACCGGCTTCTTGCCACTGTCTGGAAACAAAATATGGCATCTTCGCTCCACAGCGCGAACCAGCAGCCTCAGGTCAGCTTCAGTAAAGCGCTGTGCTCTTTCCCGGGCCTTCTGCATCGTCCTAGTCGCTAAATAGGTGCAGCAGCAGTGCTCAGGCCTCGCTGGAGGGCTGCAATGTCCAGGGCGTGGCAGCCAAACAACTCGACCCTTCCCCCTTTAAGAGATGGCCGGCGCCAGCGGGTCTGCCGTCAATCAAGAAATGACCGCACCTGCGCTGCGCCCGGCCTCGGCGGTATAGCTCAGCACCACCGGCTTAGCGCCTAAAGATAGTCGTGCATCACCAGTTTTAGCGCTGCAGCAACCTCTTAGGGTGATGCTACTGAATATCGGCGAAGTGGCCTCGACTTTGCGCCGGGCGCAAACTTTAGCGGCCGCCCGACTTTACCGCCCCAAAAGTGGCTATACCCCCTGTACTGAATTTCTAGCCCATGGTCCTTTGCTAATGTTCTTTAGTTTACCACGCTCCTCTCCATGTTCCCCTTTCATTATCGACTCACTCCACGCAGAGGACTCTGTGGCTTACGAGTCCTTATCATTGCCGTTCAAGTTAATACAGCATGTAGCCTCGGTTTCTGCATTAAGGTATGCTTATCGGATATGATAGCCTTTAACACATCTCAAACAGCTAGCAATGCACTTAAGCATAAATGAGGAAACGTTCAATGATAAAAGAAAGACTTGTATTTATATAGCACCTTTCACGACCTCCCAAAGTGCTTTACAGCCAATGAAGTGCTTTTTGAAGTGTAGTCACTGTTGTAATTTAGGAAACACGGCAGCCAATTTGCGCACAGCAAGCTCCCACAAACAGCAATGTCATAATGACCAGATAATTTTTTTTTAGTGATGTTGATTGAGGGATAAATATTGGCCAGGACACCGGGGAGAACTCCCCTGCTCTTCTTCAAAATAGTGCCATGGGATCTTTTACATATACCTGAGAGAGCAAGCAGGGCCTCGGTTTAACGTCTCATCCGAAAGACGGCCCCTCCGACAGTGCAGCACTCCCTCAGCACTGCACTGGAGTGTCAGCCTAGGTTTATGTGCTCAAGTCTCTGGAGTGGGGACTTGAACCCACAACCTTCTGACTCAGAGGCGAGAGTGCTGCCCAGTGAGCCACATTTGTAGAGTGTGCAATAGTTGAGTGCAAACACTCAATAAAAAAAATTCTCAATTTTCCTCCAGTCCATTCGTGTAGATTTAATGAAATAATCCAGATATATGCAGTGCCATAACCATCAACAAATCTATGCCTGGAACACAGGATGAATTGATTGGTTTAGCAGAATATATCACACATTAACAATGGCGATTTTTCTTCAGCATGTGTTCCTGTTTGGAAATTAAGTCGATTACTAGGAAGTGGACTAAGCATCTTTCCACATACAGGGAACTGTACAACAGAAAATGCTGGCAAAACTCAGCAGGCCAGGCAACATCCGTGGAGAGAGAAATAGAGTCAACGTTTCAGGTTGAAACCCTTTGTCAAGGGTTTTAACCTGAAACGTTGACTCTATTTCTCTCTTCACGGATGTTGCCTGGCCTGCTGAGTTTTTCCAGCATTTTCTGTTGTTATTTCGGATTTCTAGCATCTGCAGTATTTTGTTAGGGAACTGTACATCTGGTCTCACCGCCTGTAGCTCAGCAATGGGTGGCTGATAGGCCCACCTGAGGATCCAGGCCTGAATCAGGGCCTGCTCCCCTGAAGACGAGAGGCAGATTTAAAATAAAATACTACAAATGGCATCCTTACACAGGGGGCCAACGGAGGCAGCCTCTTAAGCTGGCGGGAGGCGGCGGGGTGGTGGGGTGGGGTGTACAGAACCACCCCCAGGCCGGCAGATCTCTGCTGCACTCTCCAGCCACTTTGGCATGGGGGTGCCTCGGAAGTGTCCCACTACCCACCAAAGGCCTGCTACTCACGAACCCTCCCTAACCCATGAAAGTAGAGAAATTGCACCCCTCATCCCATTATTTTCCACAAAACATCACAGGCTCGGCAAGTGCAATTTCCCTATTTTCAATCCTGGCAGGCGCCAGGAGCATTTTGAAGCAGAAAGTTCCTCCTCGTAAATTCAAGTCTTTCTTTATTAGCAAATAAAAAAAGCAGATGTGAGCATTGGAGACAGTTTTGCCTCAGCATGCAGTTTTTGAAAAGCATAACTTCAATAGTATATTGAAGCTCTCGTGAGTATTCAGAGCAGTGATTGAGATCATTTCAGAACGTGGGGCTCTGAGTTATGAAGAAAGACTCGGAACTGAATTTATTTTCAAAAAAGATTGAGGAAAGACATCCAGATTTTTGAAATATTGAGAAGAAGGGACAATATAGATGTTATCGGGTTATTTATAACTTGGACTGTCTGCGCTGAGCAACAGAATATATGATCAAGCCTCAGGCAAGTACCGAGATTAGAAAGAAGCTTTTATTCCCCGCAGAAAAGCAGATCTGTGAAATAGACCGCCAGGCACACAATGTTGATTAGTACCTTTAAGAAAGAGTTGGGCGGGCTATGAGGAATCCCACAACAACTAATGTAAGAGATGAAATCTGAATTAAAAATTGCAAAACTATCATTGCCGTTATAATCCATTTCACACTGAGTGAAACCGGTATAACTGGTCAAACTGACATCATTTTCCAAGTTGCAGGCACAATGGTATCACTGATGACTTGTTGCAACAATAAAATCAACTGCAGGCACTTTACATCAGTGATCAGGTCCTGGGAGAGCAGAGTTCAAATGAAGATCCATAACTCATTGTGCGCTGAAGTTATTTCGACCTTCTGAATCTCTTAATGTTGATTTGTGAAAGTTCGAGGTAATCCTGGGAATCACTGCATTATTCTGCAATTGTGTGCCGTTATGCACAGAGCGGGGGACTGGTAATTGAGCTGGTTCCGGGTACAATTTAGATAATATTCTTTTTAAAAATTGGATCTTTAGAGCAAGCATGAATGTAGGCCACACATAGGAATTGATATGGAGCCTGTTCTGTGCATCTGAATGCCTGTGAGTTGGTACAAAATAGCATCGTGACGTAAATATGCAGACGCTCAGAACAGCAAGAACAATGTGGGGTCTAATCTGATGGCTGCTCACAAGAGCTACTCTGGTTGTCAAGAGTTTATATTTGTGTGTGTCAATAAAGCCAGAAGAATCACATGTCTGCTGTCCATAGATCTTCTTCATATTTCTTAAGGCTAAAGGGATCAAGGGATATGAGAAGAAAGCAGGGACCGGGTACTGAATTTGGATGATCAGCCATGATCTCATTGAATGGCGGAGCAGGCTCGAGGGGCCGAATAGCCTACTCCTGCTCCTATCTTCTATGTTTCTATCTAGCCTAAAGTGCTATTGGGCAGTAATTGGCTTAGTTTCAGGAATGTTATTTAAAAGCAATTTGTTCAGTTGCACCACTCGTTACTACGCTAATGGCAATCAAGTCAAAGTATCAACAAGATCAGCATTGAAGCCAAACTCTCTCTGTCAATGGACCTAATCTCTTGCTGCTCATTTTAACTCCACTGCCATACAAGCACCTGTATTCCTTTCAGTAATTATGTAATATTATCTTCAAATATGCACCCTTCTACGCTCTTCCTCGTTTTTGTCTCTGTGTTGAAATGTGTCCTATTTTAACTCTTTAGGAGTAATATTCAGGGCTGATTATAACTCCCGCTACCACCCCAACCCCCCCACCTGCCCTCCTCCCGCCCCCCCCCCCGGCCCACCGGCGAGGATGGTGCAGGCATGGGTGGGGTAGATGGCCGAGGAGGTTCGCTCCACCTTCATATCACGTTCCCACCACCCCACCATGTTACTTGCCCGAATTCAGGAACGGGAAGACCGCCCGCCCCAGGTGATTGTGGGCCTAATTTAAATGGCGTGCCCATCCGGATGACTTCATCGGGATCGGCACGCCATTTTAACCGCAGGCCCTCCTAAGGCCCGCATCGTCTCCAACCCGCCAGCGAGAAGCTGACAGCAGCAAGCATCCTGGCCACAGGAGGCCCAGGTAAGTGGCCGCCTTGTATATTTTCAACGGTTCCTTGTGGGCCAGGAGGTCTAGGAGTGCTCCCAATGTAGCAGGTCTCTGTCCCCTTCTCCTCTCCTCAGTATTCCCCAGCCACTACAATGAAATAAGTTAGCTATATTCTTTCCCAGCAGTTGAAAGCAGTGTGCTTATCGCTTTCCATCTTCCCTTCATACAAATCCCAACCTTCATGTCGCCTAATCATTAATTCCTGTTTCACCTTGTCTTCTATATTTTTAGCCCTGGTGGGGCCCAGCACAATTCACCTTGGCCCTTCACTTAAGCATCTCAGAAATAAATTAACAAAGGTAAAACCCAACTGAATTAAATTATTGAAACATATTTTCCCTTTAAATTTGTTTGCAGGTGAGGGCTGTTTATTCCAACAGAGAAAATGTCTCTGCCAGATGGAGGAAATACATTCAAACGCCATGCATAGTTAAGTAAGTACTAGCATCTGTTCTCAGAATTTACTGGATCGCAACTGGCCTGGATTTTGCCAGCATTTAACACCCGTTTTCTGGCAATTCCCAGGTGGATGTGAGAAGTTCAGTAAGCTGCCGTTCAGCCAGTTCGCCACCCTCCTCACCACTTCCAGAGTTTCCCATTGTAAATGATTGAATAGACTTGCCCGTTTTTGAATGTTAATGACGGAACTAGGTCATCTGACCTATTTTCTGTCATTAATGCCGCAGCAAGGCTGGGCATCAAGAATGGCATCACTGTGAGAGCAGAGGAAGAATTTCAAACTTAATGCAATCAATCGCTGTTATAAATCTCATCATTCGTCAAGAAACTACTTGTGAAATAACACTGGACGGCCAGCAGGTGGCGCCGTCCAAGGAGTATAAATACTCGGGCGTAGGCCCAGCTTGCCAGGGACATTTTGTAAGACAAGGAACTAGTGAAGTACAACTAGACCTCCATGTTCTGAAACAAGTTGATTAAAGCCTTGCTTTATACTCAAACCAAGTGTGTAGTGAGTTTTATTACGTCAATCGCGAAACATTTTTTTTAAATTATAGCTTTGTTTCAACCAGTATTGCTGACCTTGCTGAAGCAATTTCACTCCCTCGCCACTCCTCCACTCGCCCCTTGATATTTAGAACCTGACAGGACCAGAGATACCGTTGGGAGCCCACCACAATTACTAGAATTAAGCTGACCCTGGAAGATCTGCTGGGGTCAGGGCAGAGTGAGCTGGGCAGCTTCGAAGTCTGCCCCCAACACCAATCCAACGGGAGGATATGGATAATTAAAGGCTGTATGGAAAATTGCGGCTCAAGTCCTGTTGGGACTTTGGGAAGGTCCACTATGAAATGCAGCTAGACTGGAAATAAATACCATGGGGGAACAATTCAGTTGTTTGCGCCTCTCGTTAGCGCCTTAAGAGGGTGCTAATGGGGCGCAAAGCAACTAGCGCCCGGGCGCGGCGATGTTTGCGCCGCTCGTGAAATTAACTAGACATTTTGCGGCGACACTAAACACTACCGCCACGATCTCCTGCGCCGGCAGATAGTGACATCAGTCGCGTGCGCAATGCCCCGGTAGCGCCCCGGATCGGATATTGAGTGGCGCCCCCTGCCTTTCCGCCTGCCGCTAGCAACGACAGGTTGAGGGGAGCGTTTTGCAGTCAGAAAGGGACTGGGGGAGCGCTATTTAAAGGTGACCGCTTCCTGCCTTTTTTTGTTGGTGACATTTTTGCACCATGCATTCTGAGAGAGAGAGAGAGACTTCTGGAGAGATTCAACGCTGTGTGAAGGAGTTTTGGGTACTGAGCAGCACTTTACAGGTTTATTTTGATTTGCCCTTCCTTGCTTCGCCAGCGCTCTGAGGTAGCGCCTCGCTCCTCGGCCTTTGCGCCTTAAGACAGGTGTGAAGCGCCTGATTTAGCGCTCCAATCACCTCCAGGGGCGATAAAAGCCAAGTTTGCTGTCGGAGGCGATAATTAGCGCCAGGCGCTAAACTTTGCGCACGGCCGATAATGGCGCCCCAAACGGGGCGATACTGAATTTTCCCCCTATCTATTATAATATTATCATTATCTTGGGAGATTTTATTCATCTTCCTCAGGAAATTAAGTTTGAGTGAGTCAATGATAATGTAATACAAATAGCCTGCTGAGAAGAGCTGCCTTGATGAAGGGCTTTTCTTGTTTTATGTTTCCCGTGAGATCAACTGACTGAAGACACACAAAGGGATCTAACCCGAGACCTCACTAATCTCTAGGCCTCAGCACCATAGCATGGGCCAGAATTTTCCAAAAATTTCAGCGTACGATCGGAGTTGTGCCAGTTTTCTCCAAGGTGATTCACAAGTAACTCATTTATGCCAGTTTTGTGCCAAAGCTGTTGTGCGCAAATTTCCTCGATCATTTGCCATGCTCCAGACTTACATCAGCTGAAAGCCCATTTAGCTCATTATTTTTTAAATTTCATTCCTAGGATTTGGCATTGTCGGCAAGGCCAGCATTTATTGCCCATCCCTAATTGCCCTTGAGAAGGTGGTGGTGAGCCGCCTTCTTGAACCGTTGCAGTCCGTGTGGTGAAGGTGCTCCCACAGTGCTGTTAGGGAGGGAGTTCCGGGATTTTGACCCAGCGACGATGAAGGAACAGCGATATATTTCCAAGTCAGGATGGTGTGTGACTTGGAGGGGAACTTGGAGGTGGTGGTGTTCCCATGTGCCTGCTGCCCTTGTCCTTCTAGGTGGAAGAGGTCGCGGGTTTGGGAGGTGCTGCCGAAAAAGCCTTGGCGAGTTGCTGCAGTGCATCTTGTAGATGGTACACACTGCAGCCACGGTGCGCCGGTGGTGGAGGGAGTGAATGTTTAAGGTGGTGGATGGGGTGCCAATCAAGCGGGCTGCTTTGTCCTGGATGGTGTTAAGCTCCTTGAGTGTTGTTGGAGCTGCACTCATCCAGGCAAGTGGAGAGTATTCCATCACACTCCTTACCTGTGCCTTGTAGATGGTGGAAAGGCTTTGGGGAGTCAGGAGGTGAGACACTCGCCGCAGAATACCCAGCCTCTGACCTGCTCTTGTTGCCACAGTATTTATGTGGCTGGTCCAGTTAAGTTTCTGGTCAATGGTTACCCCCAGGATGTTGATGGTGGGGGATTCGGCGATGGTTATGCCGTTGAATGTCAAGGTGCGGTGGTTAGACTCTCGCTTGTTGGAGATAGTCATTGCCTGGCACTTGTGTGGTGCGAATGTTACCTGCCACTTATCAGCCCAAGCCTGAATGTCATCCAGGTCTTGTTGCATGCGGGCACGGACTGCTTCATTATCTGAGGAGTTGCGAATGGCACTGAACACTGTGCAGTCATCAGCGAACATCCCCATTGCTGACCTTATTTTGGAGGGAAGGTCATTGATGAAGCAGCTGAAGATGGTTGGGCCCAGGACACTGCCCTGAGGGCCTCCTGCAGTGATGTCCTGGGGCTGAGATGATTGACCTCCAACCAGCACAACCATCTTCCTTTGTGCTAGGTATGACTCCAGCCAGTGGAGAGTTTTCCCCCTGATTACCATTGACTTCAATTTTATTAGGGTTCCTTGATGCCACACTTGGTCAAATGCTGCCTTGATGTCCAGGGCAGTCACCGTCACCTCACCTCTGGAATTCAGCTCCTTTGTCCATGTTTGGACCAAGGCTGTAATGAGGTCGGGAGCCGAGTGGTCCTGGCGGAACCCAAACTGGGCATCAGTGAGCAGGTTATTGGTGAGTAAATGCCGCTTGATAGCACTGTGGACGACACCTTCCATCACTTTGCTGATCATTGAGAGTAGACTGATGAGGCGGTAATTGGCCGGATTGGCTTTGTCCTGCTTTTTATGGACAGGACATACCTGGGCAGTTTTCTACATTGTTGGATAGATGCCAGTGTTGTAGCTGTACTGGAACAGCTTGGCTAGAGGCGCGGCTAGTTCTGGTGCACAAGTCATCAGCACGACAGCCGGGGTGTTGCCGGGGCCCATAGCCTTTGCTGTATCCAGTGCACTCAGCCGTTTCTTGATATCACGTGGAGTGAATCGAATTGGCTGAAGACTGGCTTCTGTGATGGTGGGGACCTCAGGAGGAGGCCGATATGGATCATCCGCTCAGCACTTCTGGCTGAAGATGGTTGCAAATGCTTTAGCCTTGTCTTTTGCACTCACGCGCTGGGCTCCACCATCATTGAGGATGGGGATATTCATGGAGCCTCCAAGGTCCGTCCCCTTGAAAAAGACCAGAGAACATGAGGTTCCTGCGTTTACGCCAATTCTGAATGGGCTCCCAACCCCAACCCAACTACCTGCTCCAGGTAGCCCCAACACCTGGTCTCTCCTCCCCTACATCTGTGTACATATAGCCCACTGCCAGAGCTGACCTCAGGGAAGTCCCACACCACAACTGCCAGACCGAGACAGCAGAACTGCAACAAGCACACAAAAAAAAATCAGAGCACGTTCAGAGTCATGTTCTTGCTAATCTCGACAGATCATTTGTGGCCAACCC
Source organism: Somniosus microcephalus (assembly GCF_052327205.1). NCBI lineage: Eukaryota > Metazoa > Chordata > Chondrichthyes > Squaliformes > Somniosidae > Somniosus > Somniosus microcephalus. The sequence continues at coordinate 70,924,693 of NC_141006.1, forward strand.
CCCCCCCACCCCCAGCTGAACTCAAGAGATGACACTACAAGGACTGGCGGAGGAAAGAAGCAGAATGACCTAAATTAATGACCTTGAGTTCAAATCCCACCACGGCAGCTGAGGAATTTAAATTCAGCTAATTAAATAAATCTGGAATAAAAAGCTGGTACCAGGAATGGTGACCATGTAACTACCAGACTACCATCTGCTTCACTAAGGAAATCTGCCGTCCTTACCCGGTCTGGCCTATATGTGACTCCAGACCCACAGCAATGTGATTGGCTCTTAATTGCCCTCTGAAATGGCCTTGCCAGCCACTCAGTTGTCAAGGAAACGGCTCACCCCACCACCTTCTCAAGGGCAATTAGGGATGGGCAATAAATGCTGGCCTTTCCCAGCGACGACCACATCCCACGAATAAATAAAAAAATCCCTGGTGATGGGATTTTACAGTAGTGCAACAGTCCCGTGGAGTGATGAGATGGTTTAGGGATCTGGTGGTCTAACTGTCCGATGAGCCTTTATATATAGAACATTTACCAGAAATCTTTTTTCTAGGGATCTCATTGAAACATATAAAATTCTGACAGGGCTAGATAGACTGGATGCAGGGAGGATGTTCCCCCTGGCTGGGGGGTCTAGAACAATGGGTCACAGTCTCAGGATACGGGGTAGGATATTTAGGACTGAGATGAGGAGAAATGTTTTCACTCAGAGGGTGGTGAACCTGTGGAATTCTCTACCACAGACAGCTGTGAAGGCCAAGTCAGGAGATAGATAGATTTCTAGACGCAAAAGGCGTCAAGGGGTATGGGGAGAGAGCGGGAATATGGTATTGAGATAGAGGATCAGCCATGATCGTGTTGAATGGCGGAGCAGGCTCGAAGGCTTACTCCTGCTCCTATTTTTCTATGTTTCTATGTTTTTTCATGGTGGTCTGCTTATCTAGTATTTTTAGGAATGGAGATCTGCTGAGCCCACCTTTTCGATTAATTATCCCCAAGCATGTGATGTCAGATTGGGATAAGATTCTTGCCATGGTAACCGAGAAAGCAAACATCCGAACTGGAGCCGTGCGGAGGTGGGTGCTTTTGAAAAAAAAATAGTAAATGATTGTCACCTTTTTTTTCCCTGTATCCTGCCGAATCAAATATACCGTGAAGGTTCTGATCTATCCATGTGTAATATAATTATCTGTATTCTGCGGGTTTCTAGATACAACCACTTGAATACAAGAAAATATTCTCACAAGAAGAGGGGATAAAAGGGGTTACATCGAGTGAAGTTCTCTAACTTTAATATATAATTTCTCACAGGACCACCTAATTTAACCAGACGCACTGTTAAAGAATTGATACGTGCTTGATATTATTTGCATTGGAGCTAGCACAGTGATGAAATATAACTCTCGGCAGATCTGACAGTTACTGTTGATAGTATCAGAGTTCTCCATCTCTCGGGAGAGAGGTGACACGCAATAACATTGACAATCCTGTCTCTCACGAAGCATGGCTTCTTGATTCTTACGGAACACTTCAATCCGCTATTTCTGCAGCTTCGTTATTAGTATTTCAACTTCCAGACTGAGGAGGGTCTCCCGTTTGTCGAGCTAAATCTCTGCAGCTAGGTGTGAGAGATCAATCTGCAGCGAGCAACAGAGGAGCATGACAAGCAGAAGTGTCCTCTTCAGCCAATGAAGCGTTGAGATAGTGGATCAAAACATCCTGAAAAAAGTCACGCTTCAGCGGCGATGAAGACAGGAAGATCTCTGAAAGTATAAGGAGCTTTTATATTATAGAAGCGCTGCCAAAGAGAGAAGTACAGGTCCCTGTCCATCAGATGGACTCCAAAGAATAGCTTCCTTTTGTACTGTAAACTTCTAAAGATTCAAATAGAAAAACAGACAATTCTGGAAATATACCCGATCTATCCATGTCTAAAAGATAAGTTTATGTTTGGAGGTATAACCTTATATCAGAGACACTTCCAACATTCAGTTTTTCTTTTTACCTCCAGTATGCAATCAAGACTGGTTATGTTTTTTTATTCATTCACAGGATGTAGGCATCGTTGGCAAAGCCAGCATTTATTGCCCATCCCTAATTGCCCTCGAGAAGGTGGTGGTGAGCCACCTTCTTGAACCGCTGCAGTCCGTGTGGTGAAGGTGCTCCCACAGTGCTGCTAGGGAGGGAGTTCCAGGATTTTGACCCAGTGACGATGAAGGAACAGCGATAAATTTCAAAGTCAGGATGGTGTGTGACTTGGAGGGGAACTTAGAGGTGGTGGTGTTCCCCTGTGCCTGCTGCCCTTGTCCTTCTAGGTGGTCGAGGTCACGGGTTTGGGAGGTGCTGTCAAAGAGGCCTTGGCGAGTTGTATACCTTAGAGTGTGTAATTAGGTATATGTGAGGCTGTTAATTTGTGGTTTACTGCACTGTCAGATTCATACATGATATATATATGTGACTTTCATTGGTGCTTTAAGTCTCATCCAAACCAATGAGAACTGAAGACAATGGTTGGATTCAGTCATGATCACTCTCTCTATATTCCAGCTCTACCTCTCCATTATCTTTCTTGACCCCTCCACTGCCTCTGTGCCGTCGGACTACTTGTCCAATTTCTGGTCTTCGATGAGCTACAATTTCTTGCAAGTAAAGGAGAAGATCAAAGCATTGTCTTCCGTTCCACCTTAAACTCTGTACTGTCACCACCAACTCCGTTGCCCTTGCTAGCCACCATCTAAGGGTGAACCAAATTGTTCACAACCTTGACATCCTATTCGATCTTGAATTGAACTTCTGACTTCATATCCTCTCCATCACAAAACTACCCCTATTGTCACCTCAGCATAATTATCTGCCTCAGTCAATTTGCTGCTGAAACCCTTTGATTACTCCAGTGCTCTCCAGAACAGCATCCTATCCTTCACTTTCCATGAACTTCAACTTATCCAAACCCTGTACCCAAATCTGATCCCACACTCACCCATTATCCCTTCCTCGCTGACCTACATTGGCTCCTGGTCCCCCAGTGCCTCAAATATAAAATTCTCATCCTCGTGTTCAAATCTCTTCATGGCCCGTCCCCCCTCTCTCTCAGTAAACTCTTCCAATGCCGTAACCCCCCTGCCCCCCAAACTCTCCATTCCTCTGACTCCAGCCTCTTGTGCAGACCCGTTTCCATTGGCGGCCGGGCCTTCATCCGCCTAGGCCCCAGGCTCTTGAATTCCCTCCCTAACCCGCTCTGCCATGCCTCCTTTAGGACTCTCCTTAAGGCCAACCTCTTTGTCACCCCTCCTAATATTTCCTTCTTTGTCTCAGTGTCTATTGTCTTTTCCTTGCGCTTCCGTGAAGCATTTTCTCTATGTTAAAGGTGCTATATAAATGCAAGTTGTTGTAACTGTTGCTGCTCGAAATGTTGGTTGATACTAGTTCAAACCAATCCAGTCGGTCAACTACTGGATTGGGACATAGGAACAGGAGGAGGCCATTCAGCCCCTCGAGCCTGTTCCGCCATTCAATGAGATCATGGCTGATCTGCGACCTAACTCCGTATACCTGCCTGTGGCCCATCTTCCTTAATACCTTTGGTTAACAAAAGTCAATCAATCTCCGATTTAAAATTAACAATTGATCTAGCATCAATTGCAGTTTGCGGAAGAGGGTTCCAAACTTCTACCACCCTTTGTGTGTAGAAGTGTTTCCTAATTTCACTCCTGAAAGGTCTGGCTCTAATTTTTAGACTCTGCCCCCTAGTCCTAGACTCCCCAACCAGCAGAAATAGTTTCTCTCGATCGACCCTATCTGTTCCCCTTGATATCCTAAAAACTTCGATCAGATCACCCCTTAACCTTCTAAATTCCAGGGAATACTACCCTAATTTGTGTAATCTCTCCTCGTAATTTAACCCTTGAAGTCTGGGTATCATTCTGGTAAACCTACGCTGCACTCCCTCCAAGGCCAATCTATCCTTCCTAAGGTGTGGTGCCCAGAACTGCTCACAGTGCTCCAGGTGTGGTCTAACCAGGGTTTTGTACAGCTGCAGCATAACTTCTACCCACTTGTATTCTAGTCCTCTGGCTATAAAGGCCAGCATTCCATTAGCCTCTTTGATTACTTTCTGTACCTGTTCATGACATTTTAATGATCTAAGTACCTGGACCCCCCAAGCCTCTTTGGGCATCCACTGCTTTTAGCTTTTTACCATTTAGAAAGTACCCTGTTCTATCCTTTTCAGGTCCAAAGTGGATGACCTCACATTTACCTACATTGAAATCCATTTGCCACAGTTTTGCCCAGTCACTGTCGATATCCCTCTGTAATTTTATGCTTCCCTCTACACTGCCTACAATGCCGCCTACCTTTGTGTCATCGGCAAATTTGGATATATGACTTTCTATGCCATAATTTAAGTCGTTTATAAATATTGTGAATAGTTGAGGCCCCAACACAGATCCCCACGGGACACCACTAGTCACATCCAATTTGAGTAACCTGTGATGTGAGCTTGACTGTTTTAACTGCAATTTTTTTGGCATGAAGATTCAAAACTGTGTTGGAAATGTGGCAGGAGAACAGGCTTCGGAATTCATTTAATATTGAAGCTTCTCTCAACAGCCAGCTTAACTATGGTGATGAGATCACGGTAAATATAGAACTGGAGTGAGATTGGTGTCTTTGAATCATACTGCTGGTCTCCAGGCAACCACGGCATTGGAACGAATAATAATAAGATTATCAATATTTTTACAGTATTCAATATCCTTTTGCATTATTGCCTGTTAATAAATTGTGACGTGGTATTTTTGGAAACAATATTTTAGTGATAAATCATTCAGGTGTAATTCAGTCTCAATGAAAAGTGTCTTATTTTCTCCAGACTTTGTACAATGGATGGACATTTAATAGACAGCGGAGCTCAGTTGGAGAGTGGACAGTACTATGTAGCTGTTGGATCGGAAAAGTTCAAAAATCTGCCTTACCTTGAACTCCTAGCATCCAAAATGTCATCACAAAATGCTCACAGGTAATTTCAGTTCTAGCATGTGGATTTGTACTGTTCTGTCACATTACTTGATCGCTTATACTCTTTCACTTTGATCAGAACATAAGAACATAAGAAATAGGAGCAGGAGTAGAGTATATGGCCCCTCGAGCCTGCTCCGCCATTCAATAAGATCATGGCTGATCTGATCTTGAGCTTAGCTCCACTTCCCTGCCCGCTCCCCACAACCCGCCACTCCCTTACTGTTCAAATACCTGCCTATCTCCACCTTAAATATATTCAATGACCCAGCCTCTACAGCTCTCTGGGACAGAGAATTCCACAGATTTACAACCCTCTGAGAGAAGAAATTCCTCCTCATCTCAGTTTTAAATGGGCGACCCTTTATTCTGAAACTGGTGGACAGTGAAAGGACTAATTGGGGGTGAAATTTCACCTACATTGATAAATGGGTGAATGTCTGTTTTTCTTCATAATGGCTGACCTGCAAACTAAATTGTATTCTCATAAATCACACAAAGCTCGGCATTCCCACAGTTTTGTGCGGAACTGGTGTCCAATCACGTTCCTCTGATTAAGATACTAAGCAGAGAGTAATGAACGCCTGACTGCAATCTAATCAAGGGATTGAGCTGACATCATGAGCCACACGAACCGATAGTGCGCCAACCGGATCTTTATGTTAATGGCATGGGCACGTCAGCTGCTGTAGCTGTGCTTTACACTGTGCCACAGTGACATCACGTTTGAACCCGTTCCCATCTTACGGAAAGAATAGAACATCTTGACATTTTACAAACTCAGCCGCGTACAGGGGACACCACTCCGCTCATCTAACGGAGACACAAGAAGCAAGTCGGAATGGGCTGAAATGGACCCTATTGACATGAGTTGAGTATGAGTGACTGGAAACTATAGGCTAAGCGTTGACCGTGAACAATAATTGAATATGATGACACATAGGGCTTGTCATGAATCTTATCATGACTCATGAAGTAACACTGGGTGGCCAGCTGGTGGCGCCGTCCAAGGAAAGTATAAATACTCGGGCGTGGGCCCAGCTTGCTCAGGATGTTTTTGTAACCAGGAACTAGTGATTGTAACTAGAAATCTCATGGTTTGAAACAGTTGATTAAATTGATGTAAAAAGACTACTGAGCCTTGTTTTATACTCAAACCAAGCACTCAATAGTCTTTTTACATCAGGGCTGACTTGAGTTTACTTGGGGCTCAGTGTGTTCTTTGTCTTTTCTTTGTGATTTCTCCATGCCAAGGAAGTCCTGCATGAGAGGTGGGGCTCTTACATTTCTATCAGTGACGCTCTGAGCCAGCCTCTAGTAGACATTCAGGAACAGCCCAGAGACAACTCTCCTCTTTTCGTTTCTCGCCCGCAGTGAATAGGTGCTTAGCTTCTGTGCAGTCCCTCGCCAATGTGTTGGCCCTGAGATTAAGATTTCGGAGAATGGAGGGACCACCTCTGTAGTTCCACACACTGGTGCTGCAATGGACTCTGCCAATGGGACACAGCAGGTGTACTGTGTGTGTAGCAGTGGGCTGGTTGAGGTACAAGGATTCACCAATTCATCATGTATCTGACCACACCACTTGACTATTGAGGTAGATTGGGCCGAGACTCTCTGGAGTTTAGAAGAATGAGAGGTGATCTCATTGAAACATATAAGATTCTGAGGGGGGTTGACAGGCTCGGTGCTGAGAGACTGTTTCCCCTGGCTGGAGAGTCTAGAACTAGGGGGCATAGTCTCAGGATAAAGGGTCGGCCATTTAAGACTGAAATGAGGAAGAATTTCTTCACTCAGAGGGTTGTGAATCTTTGGAATTCTCTGCCCCAGAGGGCTGTGGATGCCGAGTCTTTGAGTATATTCAAGGCTGAGATCGATAGATTTTTGGACTCGAGGGGAATCAAGGGATATGGAGATCGGGCGGGAAAGTGGAGTTGAGGTCGAAGATCAGCCATGATCTTATTGAATCATGCAGCAGGCTCGAGGGGCCGAATGGCCGACTCCTGCTCCTAATTCTTATGTTCTTATGACCATTGACTAATCATATATCTCTTCTGCTCAGTGAAGCCCCCTTTGGGGTGCTAACTTCGCCGGGGCGCTACTTTTACCGCCCCAAATAAGTTAGCGCCCTGCGCCGTATATTTAGTGGTAGCGCTCCAAGCAGGAGGCCGAGCACTACTGGAAGTGCTCCCCCTCCTTCCTGGGCGTTACCAGTGAATATCGCGGCGCTATGTACAGCAGGGCCACGCACGTCGGCACGTAGCGCCGCGGTACTGCAGGCCTCTCTCCCCTGATTAAAGGGGAGGGGCCTAGCGCAGTGCGCACCGGGGCCCTGCTGGACCACCGGGGAGCGGGGTGCCGGGAAAACAGCCCGGCACTCAAGAGCAGTGCCGAGCTGCCCGATTGCGGCCGGTGCCCTGCGGGAGGAGGCGAGAGGGGGCAGGTGCTGGCAGGCGGCCCCCCAAAAAATGGCCGCCCAGCACCTGCCCTTTAACTTGCACCGTCGCAGCTGCAAAAACTCTCCTTGACCCTGTCAGACAGAGCGTCCGGCGGTAGGTCAGGGGACGCGACCAAAGTTTGCGGCCGGGGCGCGAGCAGAGTGCCACGCACGGCGATGACGTCATCACCGCAGATGCAGCGCCACGGAGTGCTACCGGCTACTGCTGCCGCTAACCTCCCGCTGAATTTTGCGGGAGGCGTTAGCGGCGCCACGCCCGGGCTCTAGGGGCTTTGCACCCCCGGGAGCGCTAGCGGGAGGTGCAAAGCAACCCAATTTTTCCCCCAAATGATTTAAAAATCAGAAATGATTCCAGTCTCACAATAACATTGAGACATGAACAGAATACATGGCCAATCACGGTGTATGGGTTACAGAAAATATTCTGTGAGGACACAATCGTCACATAACTCATACGCAACTTTGCTGCTGGTTTCTCTGATAGCTCAGTTGGTAACTTCACTGGTCTGTGCCGAACTATTTTTAATACAGAGCAGGAAGGCTTCCGACCTCATTGCCAGTCTGTGCTGGGTTAGATGATCTCACCCAGGTCAGTGTAGTGTGCTACAGCTGGCCTCAGTGCTCCTGTGCTAAAGGGGAAAAGTCAAATAACGTTCCTGCTCCTGATCCCTCTCACTGTGTGGATATCAGGTGAAGACAGGTGACTCTGGCTTTCTGTCAACCTCTAACCCCAACCCCAATCAGCTGTCTCAGCCCCACTCTTCAGAATCCTCTCTGCCACCCACCCCCCCACTACCTCCCTCACACTTTTAAAAGCCTTCTAAAAAAAAACCTCTCTTCAACCAAGTTTTTAGTCACCTCACCTCAGTTTCCTCCAAAGTTTCGCCATCTGTTCCTTTCTTCCTCTGAATTGCCTCGAGATGCTTTTCTGCATTTAAAAGGCGCTAATGAATACAAGTGAATGCGATTGTAGTCTGTCACATATCTTCAATGCAGCTTTCAATGGCAAAGGTGAAATCTGCTTTGCCGTATCTGTAAATATGATCATACAAGTAAGCGTCAGGAAGCAGACACGCTGCCTTTTTTAATGAAGCATTTTTTTTACGGGGGGGGTCCGAAAATAGAAAATAATTGTGATACGGATATTCTTTTTTCAGACATCATCAAATGATCAGACACAAGAATCACAGCAAAGAGGTAAACCATCTGCTAACTGGGCATAAGTGGAAAAGCAGAGCTGATCTCTGAGACACAGTGAGACCAGTAACAATGTGGTGCCAGAAACTCCTCTCTGCACAAGTCAGTTAATGTATTTGGGTGCAAATCCTCTGTTTTAACAACCTGTCCATTTTTTTTCCACCTGTTGACTGGATGTCAAAGTTTTCCATTACTTTCAATATGAAACAAAGATTCTTTTTTATCAGAACACGATAGGAACATAGGAACATTCAGCCCCTCGAGCCTGTCCCACCATTCAATGAGATCATGACTGATCTGTGACCTAACTCCATCTACCCGCCTTTGGCCCATATCCCTTAATACCTTTGGTTAACAAAAATCTATCAATCTCAGATTTAAAATTAACAATTGATCCAGCATCAATTTCCGTTTGTGGAAGAGAGTTCCAAACTTCTACCACCCTTTGTGTGTAGAAGTGTTTCCTAATTTCACTCCTGAAAGGTCTGGCTCTAATTTTTAGACACTGCCCCCTAGTCCTAGACTCCCCAACCAGCGGAAATAGTTTCTCTCTATCTACCCTATCCGTTCCCCTTAATATCCTGAAAACTTCGATCAGATCACCCCATAACCTTCTAAATTCTAGGGAATACAGTACATCCCTAGTTTGTGTAATCTCTCCTCGTAATTTAACCCTTGGGGTCCGGGTATCATTCTGGTAAACCTACGCTGCACTCCCTCCAAGGCCAATATAACCTTCCTAATGTGCGGTGCCCAGAACTGCTCACAGTGCTCCAGGTGTGGTCTAACCAGGGTTTTTGGAAAGCGGTATAAATAAATGCTCCAGTTATTTTTGACGAGTGTGTCACCTTCTCCACAAACACACTCTGCCTCACAGGAGCTCGAGGTACTGCTTCTGGCTCATTCGTTTCAGTAGAATGAAGAAGAATGCTCAACATAGCAACATAGAAACATAGAAGATAGGAGCAGGAGTCGGCCATTCGGCCCCTCGAGCCTGCTCCGCCATTTAATGAGATCATGGCTGATCATCCAAATTCAATACCCTGTCCCTGCTTTCTCCCCATATCCCTTGATCCCTTTAGCCTTAAGAAATATATCTAACTCCTTCTTGAATATATTTAATGAATTGGCCTCAACTGTAGAGAATTCCACAGGTTCACCACTCTCTGGGTGAAGAAATTCCTCCTCATCTCAGTCCTAAATGGCTTACCCCTTATCCTTAGACTGTGACCCCTGGTTTTGGACTCTCCGACCATCGGGAACATCCTTCCTGCATCTAGTCTGTCTAGTCCTGTTAGAATTTTATAAGTCAATAATTAAGTAATCCATTTAAATCTATTTCTGACACAATTTGGGGCGTTTTGGAGTCTTTTAATCAAAGCTGAAGTGATGCACAGGTGAGTGTTAAGTCTTGGACAGGTGAGGAGTGAATATTCCACGCCACGTGCCCAGGGCTCCACACCTGTCAGCTTTTAACCCCCCTGCCTGTCCCAGGGTGGCAGCTCCCACTCATTCTGGCCCAGTGTCAGCGTCGACCCGGTGATCTGAATAATTCTCTAATGGCTTGCAGCAACTCGGAGAAAATATTGTAATTTACGGCTAGGAGCTCCTCTGTGTTATTTTTTTTTGTGAATTGATTCATGCATTTGGGTGAAAAATGGTCTGTTTGCTCTTTTAATAAAGCCAATAACCCGTCAACCTATCCTCAATCAGCTATTGACTGATGGGAAAGATTTTCGTTACGTTCACTGACAACTGGAGCTTCACACTGAGTTCATTCAACCTGCTCCCAGGCTCAAAGCACAGGCCCAGAATTATATTTGCAATGGCAGGTGTCATATCTAATGAACCAATTTTTAAATTTAAATAACGTGAGAGACGCATTTGCTGAAAGCCCCTCTTCCTCTTTGAGTCCTGTGCCAGTGGATGGTTCTGTTGCCACCCATGTCCATGCCGGCTGTGTCCCTTTCTTTATGGCACTTAATAAAAGAAATGCTCAGTAAAAATGAGGGCGGATCGGTCCGTAGCTTTGATTCATTGCAAAGTTGCTAAATGAAGGCATTTTTCCATGCTGCACGCTCAATGTAATTCAGCTCAGGATTTAAACACATTGATCAGAAAATTTCTCAGTTATTGCTACCCAATCCTCCTCCAATTAACGTTAGTCCGGCAGAATGATTCTGTAAAGATAGCTATGGCCCTGGATAAGAACATAATAATTCGGAGCAGGAGTCGGCCATACGGCCCCTCGAGCCTGCTCCACCATTCAATAAGATCATGGCCGATCTTCGACCTCAACTCCACTTTCCCGCCCGCTCCCCATATCCCTATATTCCCCGAGAGTCCAAAGATCTATCGATCTCAGCCTTGAATATACTCAACGATTCAGCATCCACAGCTCTGTGGGGCAGAGAATTCCAAAGATTCACAACCCACTGAGTGAAGAAATTCCTCCACATCTCAGTCTTAAATGGCCGACCCCTTATCCTGAGACTGTGCCCCCTAGTTCTAGACTCTCCAGCCAGGGGGAAACAGCCTCTCAGCATCTACCCTGTCAAGCCCTCTATTTAAAAGGGCACGCACCACATACTGAACAAACATTTTTATTTCTGTCATTATCGAAACCACAATTTTCTAATTATCTCCAGCACACAACAGCCGTATTTACGTAACATATTATCATTCTAACATTCGGTATGCACATATATCATTCATGACACCTCCACAAACACACAGCCATAACTCAGAACTGATTATAACACAATATAATCAGGGTCCCAGCTTTTATAAATCCCCAGTTTGTGCTTTCCTTCTGCACTATTGCTTTGCTACTCCGTCCCCGCATAAATCTTAATTTTTTTAAAAACCTTCTCCCCACGGCGGTGATTGTTGCTGGGAAATGGATTGCCCGGTGCCGACAGCACTCCAACACCTCACCCGAGTGGCTGTCCTTCGTGTGTGAGCCTCGACAAAATGTTTCTGGAGAAATTACATAATTTCTTTTTAAAAAGAGGTGTTTTAAAAGCTTCAGTGCTCAAATTTTTAAGTGTCACAAAACTTCTGTGTTGTGGTCATTGCGGTCATTGTGGTCTTAAATTTTAAAAGTAAATTATATATAAATTAAAGACTTACATAAACAGATAATTATGCAACTGATGGTTTCCACTTATTTGCTTCTAGTGTGTGAAACAATACATCGTATCCCAAGATGGTGTCAGTGATTCTGGGCTGCTGTCTTCACCTGATAAGGTAATTATCACATAGACTTGGCCGGATTAGACTCATTCCCCACCGCCCACCTCCTCACCCTTTAAAATGAAGGGTGACGATTCCCTCCAGCAGACACCTCCTGCGGCTGATACGATAGCAAAATACTGCGGATGCTGGAAATCCGAAATAACAACAGAAAACGCTGATAATCTGTTTACTACCAAATCCATTTTATTGAGCAGTATTTCTCTGTGATGTAATCACAGTGCAGGACAGGAAACCTACTGCTCAGTGGCCACCAGAGGGCAGCAGTGGGCTCATTTCAAAAATAAAATTGGAATTATTCGGAAAGGAAAGACTTGCATTTCTATAGCGCCTTTCACGACCACCGGATGTCCCAAAGCGTATCACAGCCAATGAAGTACTTTTTGAAGTGTAATCGCTGTTGTAATGTAGGAAACGCGGCAGCCAATTTGCGCACAGCAAGCTCCCACAAACAGCAATGTGATAATGACCAGATATTCTGTTTTTAGTGACGTTGATTGAGGGATAAATATTGGCCCCAGGACACCGGGGAGAACTCCCCTGTTCTTCTTCGAAATAGTGGCCGTGGGATCTTTTATGTCCACCTCAGTTTAACGCCTCATTCGAAAGAAAACAAGCACATACACATAAGGGATTATAATTTTAAAATGGCTTTCTGATTTTATTAAATTTGCCTTGTGCTATCCTGAGAAGGTCCTCGTGCCTTCCTATTCTATTTTTTCCCCAAATTAAGAATGAGTTTTTCCAAGGGGCTGGTTGATAAATGTTCTCTCCCCCAATGTGGAACTCAGCAGACAGACCAGGAAGATTAAAGGTTTGCTCCCGTCCCTGTGTGAACCAGGGTGGCAGTGTGGGTGTCACAATTAAACTCAGCATCCCTGGGCTTGAATGGGCAGAAATCAGCCATATTTGCCTCCAGCTAGGAGCTATCGAGTGACTCCTGCTATAAAGAGCACATATTTGGATATTGGGAAAGGACTGGACCAGGCCTCGTGATCCACCTTAGTGCAGTCTATCATGGTCAACTGGGCTTACCACACTTTCTGGGGAAATCTTCAGAACTGAAGATGATCTTTAAGGGGAGGCTAGATAAGTACACGAGAAAAGAAAGAAAGACTTGCATTTCTATAGCGCCTTTCACGGCCACCGGACGTCCCAAAGCGCTTTACAGCCAATGAAGTATTTTTGAAGTGTAGTCACTGTTGTAATGTGGGAAACGCAGCAGCCAATTTATGCACAGCAAGCTCCCACAGACAGCAATGTGATAATGACCAAATAATCTGTTTTTAGTGATGTTGATTGAGGGATAAATATTGGCCGGGACACCGGGGATAACTCCCCTGCTCTTCTTCAAAATAGTGGACATGGGATCTTTTACGTCCACCCGAGAGAGCAGACGGGGCCTCGGTTTAACGTCTCATCCGAAAGATGGGGAAAGTACTAGAAGGCTATGTTGATAGGGTGAGATGAAGTAAAGTGGGAGGAGTACTGTAAATACCATGTAATGCTATGTAAATGAAGATCTTATACCATTTCAATTTCCAGTCAGATATCCGGAGAGTTCAGTCCACAGGGGATGCAGGAGGAGCTGGAGTCGTCCGCTCTCCACAGACAGTCAGGGGAAAAGGAAGAAAGAGCACCAGCCAGGAAGAAAATTCGATATTCTTTGCAAAGCCAGTTAAAGTAAAGCTAAATCGGAATCTGACAAAGAATTCACAGCTAGCAGATGCCAACAAAGGTAAGGATTCTAATTTTTAAAATGGAACCTTTGCTAAACACTCATCTGACACTAGCAATATTTACAGGACAGGAACTGAAGGTAACACTCTGGACACTTCTTCACTCCAATTGTCCCCCTCACCCATAAGGTAGTGAGTGGCTCCTGCTGGGGTCGGTGCAGCGTTTCAGATTATTTCATGTAATTACATAAACATGCAGTAGATGGAGCCTAGTCATGGAGGTAATGCTATCATTCATTTGTCAAAGAACCAGGTTAAAATGGAGAAAATAAACAAATGAAAACGTGCTGCTGAAGGGATAAACACAGAAGAGATCGATAACTTGTAAAAGGAATGCTTTCTCCACACACACAGACACAGACACACACTCAGACACACGTACACACACACACGTACACAGACACACACAGACACACGTACACAGACACACACACAGACACACAGACACACGTACACACACACACAGACACACAGACACAGACACAGACACACGTACACACACACACAGACACACACACACACACACAGACACACGTACACAGGCACACACACACACACACACACACACACACAGACACACGTACACAGACACACGTACACAGACACACAGACACACATACACATGCACAGACACACACACACAGACACACACTCACACACAGACACAGAAACATACACAGACACATGCACACAGACACACATGCACACAGGCACACACACACTCAGACACACAGACACAGACACACACACACAGACACAGACACACACACAGGCACTCACACACACAGACACAGACACACACACAGGCACTCACACACACAGACACACACTCACACAGACACACACGCACACAGACACATGCACACACAGACACTCACGCACACACTCACACACACAGACACACACGCACACAGACACACATGCACACACAGACACACACACACACAGACACAGACAGACACAGACAGACACAGGCACACACACACACACTCTCACACACACACACACACCCAAACCAGTACAGTTACACAGGCGGCAGCAGCTCTTTGATAGCAAGTGCCCATCTTTGTGTGTCAAAAGGCTATTCAACACAGGGGCAACCACAGCAAAGCCAAATCTGGCATCCATAATCTCACAGGTCCAGTAGAAGTTGCAACGTAAAAATCAGGAGTGGAGAACACTGGTTGATTTTATATTCCCATCCTCAAAGCACTCTGTAACTACCCTATCTGAGATTGTCTAGCTCTGGTCAGTATGGGTCAGAGCCACATCACACTTTGCATCAGGCTGATGAACCTGAGTTTGATCCCTATTTGGTGGAAATAGGGACATATGTCGAACTATAATTTAATATTTCACCAGGCAGATAATTTGTAATACATGGACATACCTTGCTACAACCTAATTGTAGACTTTGATAGAAATGAAATAGTGCTTAAGTATATGTTTCTCGTTGCAATTTTTCACTGTTTGAATATGATTTTATTCTAGATTTTTTAATTAATTTTTCAAATTGGATAAAAAATTATTCTTTAATCAAATCATTGACTAAAAAACACTAGAAACTCTCTGATAGTGTTTTTTCAGCCCTTTATTTATCTGAATCGGACATTTAAGGCTGGATTTTACGAATCTCGGCAGGTCCGTGGTGGGCGATGTCGGTTGGTGGGTCCCGACCCGGCTGTTGACTCCATCCTGGCCTCTGAAATGAATTTCCCCTGAATGGGATTGTTAAGCTCCGCCCAGCGTGTTTCCCAGCCAATTAGAGGACGTGGGTCTGGTGATGTCATTTGAGGACGTGTCATCAGCCGGTTTCCTTAAAAGGGACCATGGCCAACTTTCTTTTGACATTTGTGCTGTCTGTGTTCTACAGCATTGAGGTGCTGCAAACACTGACCAGCACTGCACAGAGGTGCAGGGCTGCACCCAAGCTCACCCATGACTCTGTCCATATGCTTATGGAGAGAGTCACAGCACACGGGGAGGTCCTCTTTTCTTCCCATGGGCGGAGAAGACCTCCCCAGGAGATCAACACAGCCTGGTTGCACATTGCAGAAGAGGGCACAAGCAGGGATGTGGTCAGGAGGACCTGGGTGCAGTGCCGCAAACCTTTCAATGATCTCAGTAGATCACGAAACGTTCGTACAAAGCCACACTCAACCTCACCCTGCTGTGCCACTTAACACATCCCCATCACTCTGCCTTCCCTACCCTACTCCTGCACATTCTTACTCACACCAACTTACCTTGCACCTCCACCCATCCCTCTCTATCTACATTATCACTTCCCCATCTCACTTGCCACCCCTCACACTCACCCTCATCCTAGTGCAATCATACCAACTAATAACACACAAGGGTAGCCAATGTTCATGTAAAGTTCCTGTTAATGTGCTGTCAAACATTGAAACCTTTATTTTCAACATTTTACGTTCTTGGACAGATTTGTGTGCACCTTTGGAAGTAGCTTAGTGAGTTGCAGTGAATGGTGAGACATAACGGTACCCCCTGCAATGGGGGTGAAAGGAATGGCTTGGGCATTGTAGGGCTGCTTTATGGTGCTGGTGTGGGGTGGTGCCAACCTGGTGCATCATGTGGCAGCCAGGGTGTACAGTGTCAAGTGAAGTAAATCTGGCCATGGTGAGGCCATCCCTGGCCTCCTGGGCAGCAATGTGGTCGGGTGCTGATGCCCTGTGTCCTGTGCAGCATCAGGTGATTGCGGAGAAGGTTGGTTTTGTTGTTGGTGATGCTGGTGTGCCCAGTGATGCTGGTGTTGGGGCTGATCATGGTGCGATTCTGAGGACCAAGGTGAGAGAATTTCAAGGGCACCCATGCTGACGGAATAGATGGCAGGTGAAGTAGAGATGACAGAAGCGATCCGTCAATGGTGGGAGAGGTAATGAGGCCAGACTGGATGGAGACTTGTGTAAAGACTTGCAGCATCCTGAATCTGTAGTGGAAATGCAGTTTAGAGAAGCTAGTGGTTAAGGGAACATTTCTCAATCAGCTGGGACCCTTACTTGACATTTGAAACTCATCAGCTGATTCAATGGCTATTGACCTCCCGCCTCAGCTTCACAGACAAGGTCTCGACACAGCGGGAAACCAGTGGGTAACCTGTCAAATCCAAAAAGCTGGGAAAAATACATTGATAAGTGGCTGTAAACAAGCCACTAATGATTTTAATTGCCTCCCCCGCCGCTGCGTGTCGGGTCTGCTCAGTGCTGGTAGACCCGACATTTGGTAAAGGCGCGTGGTGGCATGTTCACAGCGGGGTCCCGACCTGCTGGGAAAAAACACTCTCCCACCCGACCCGCCACCGATCGCACCCGCTGACCCCCCCTGCAAAACCTAACCCTTAGTTTTGTCCTTCGGACCACGTTTTGTCTGAGATGGGGGTATAGCAATGAGAGAAAGAAAGACTTGCATTTATATAGCGCCTTTCACGACCACCTGGTGTCCCAAAGCGCTTTACAGCCAATGAAGTATTTTTTTGAAGTGTAGTCACTGTTGTACTGTGCACCACTTGGCAGCAGCAAGCTTTCTCAGTACTGCACTGGGAGCGTCAGCCTAGAATCTTGCGCTCAAGCCTCTGGAGTGGGACTTGAACCCACGACCTTCTGACTCAGAGGCGCGGGTGCTACACTTATGAGAGAGAGATCTTAAGAGAGGAGGAGAATAATAATCCTTACACTTAACATGATGCTTTATCCTGTCAAAACATCTCAACATACTTCCCACTATGAATACATTTGAGGCACAGTGACTATTGTGTAGAAGGGGAGAATACACATCCACATGAAAGAGCATCAATATGATCATTTTGTTCCTGGTTGAGCCAGATTTAAGAGTGCCTGGAGTATACTGGAAATGTTCCCGTTGATATAGTTAATGTGGGTTGGCACCAGCCAGCTCCACATCTCCTGGAATGATTCCAGCAGGACAGAGGACAGAGGAGGAGTTACTAACGTTTTGCTACACTCCAGCGATTCTAACAGGCTGAACGAGCTAGGTCGACGTTGTTTGCTAGGCGCACTCTCTTTGAAATACCTTCATCTTTTGTTTCATTGGCTTCTCCAGTCAATTTAATATACTTTACATCCATCAGACGACAGAAGTGTTTTCAAAGTGAAAGGAGAACGAGCTGAGCTGCAGGGTGCTCAAGAAATTCCCGACGATCAAAACACCAAGGTGGAACTGCCGATCGATAAGGTGGGAATTTATTTTTCAAGCTTGATTTTAATTAATTATCTCACTGCTGGCACAATCCCTCTTGTTATAAATCTCACCATCATCAAGAAACTACTCGTGAAATAACACTGGACGGCCAGCTGGTGGCGCCGTCCAAGGAGTATAAATACTCGGGCGTGGGCCCAGCTTGCCCAGGGACATTTTGTAAGACAGGAACTAGTGAAGTACAACTAGACCTCCATGTTCTGAAATAAGTTGATTAAAGCCTTGCTTTATACTCAAAGCAAGTGCGTAGTGAGTTTTATTATGTCACCTCTTTTATCTGGGAGAGGGGAGCGGCAGCCCGAGAGACAGATTTTCTTGCAGCTGCAGTGGGCATAATGTAATGAACGTGAGACATGGATTTTTTGGATGGTTGGGCTGCTTCCTGAGATTGAGCGTTCTGCCACCGCAGACAGCCCTTGCGCGCTTCTGGAACCTGGGGAAAAAAACTCACACGCCTCAATGAAAGGAGTCAGGTTCAAAGGGCCGGTCAGAAGTGGGGTTTTGAACTCGGGGCAACGCTAAAATTGGAATTGCCGGAAATCTACCAGCAGGTGACCCGTCAGAGTTCACGTGCTTGCTGTATGTGAGGAGGAGTGATATGTACAAGAAGCAGTCATTGAAAAAGTGTGTTAGAAGGAGAATTTTTGCAAGTTTGCACTACACCCAAGGATAGCTTGAGGGAGGGAATGTGGCCCTTTATGCGATAGAGAGACAGACAGCGAGGCATACCTGAACAATAGCTTTCTCCCTTGTATAGTCAATGAGGGACTGTGTGTTCACCCCATGCTGATTCACCCTCCCTCTACACCGCTTCCAGACATAATGGCCCAGAAATTCGGGTCGAGGGCTTCCCGCGGGTGCAAGCCTCCGACCTGCACTTACCTAGCGCGCCGGCCGTTGTGCTGTGGGCCCGCGTGAAATTCCAATCCTGGGCCTCCTCCAACTGCCGGCGCGCAGTGCTTGCGTATCCCAGGGGCGCAGTTAGTCCAAAGCGTCCCCTGGGATCACGTGGGCCATGGGGAGCCAATTGTAGCAGGAAATACTTCATTCATAAGTTTGACAGCAAGGGCTGTCAAACTTATAAATATTATAAGCCCCAAAACATCACTAAATCTTCAAATAATTTTTTTTTTAATCACATTTTTTAAATAAACTATAAATTACATGAAATAACTATTTTAAACAATAATTTAAATTTTTGAAAAAAATAATTTTATTTTCTAACGGGGCTAAAAATAAACTTACCTTTCTTTAAAGTATTTAAAAATAATAAACCTGTGGAAAAAATGTTTACATTTTAATTAATTCACCACTTACCTTGTAAAAAGCAGGCCTTGCGACTGCTTTTTACATGTGTAACTTCCAGAGACTTACCCTCCCGGGAAAACCTGCAAAAAAGACGTAAGTTCGATGCGCACGCGCTGCCTCTCCTGCGCACGCGTTCGACCTCTGAACCCCTTCATTCAGGGGAACGGAAGTGCCGGTTTCCCGCGCATGCGCAGTGCATGCAGGAAACCGGCACTTCAGTTGGGCTTACGGGTGAGTACACCATGCATACTCACCCGTGGAGACTCAAATTTCTGGGCCCATGTATATTGGCTTTCCAATTTAGTTTTGTAAATTAAATTTCTAAATTAAAACAACAGAAAACAATTTCCGACCAAAGTATTATAAAAACAAAATAACCTCAATTTCTAGCAACATGTTTCTCTGTCTGAAGGCTGACCATATTAGGTGTATTGAGAAACTGAGAAATTCATCTTTGAAACACAACTGAAGAAAATTATGTTTGGCTTCAGATTATTCATGAATTAGAGATTTTATTTAATTGTGTGAAAAGATGATTGCTACGAGTGTAAAGATAAAAGGAGCAAAGCCCACAGCCAGGTCTGTGTTCAGAAAAATCACATTTATATTTTGCAGAGAGAGGCTGAAACTGTTGAAGATGAAGTCATTGCTGAAGAGGGGACAGATCGCGTTGATGAGGTAACAGCAGCAGTAAAGTCTTTTATTTACAGTCTTACATTCTTTTAGAGCGTGTTCTTTATTTAGTAATTTCAGCATGTGATAATCCTTCACCTACTACAAGGCCAGGCAACGAAAGCTCCTGTTCACAGTCCTGCCACATCGCTTTCATTTCCATTGAGACACATCAAATTTTTTGTTTTAAAAACACATATATTCCTGGGAACCGAGCCAGACAAAGCAGGAACATTTCTGGCTCAATCCTTGGTTTGTGTCAGTCGTGCCCCCTGACTTAGAGAGGAGAAATATCAGGCAGGTATTCTGCTTCTAATTGCTATTCTACGCTGGGACCAATGTTCCCTTTAGGCTGCATGATTGCGCGGCCCCGCAGCTCTCTGGACCTCCCGCGCAGCTGGCTCGCCGGCTTTTCAATGCGGGAAACCACGGGTGCGCGTAGCCCCTTAAAGGGGCCGTGCACCCCGGAAAAAAAAATTAGCAGGATCATTGGCTGGGACTCCTGCGCCTTTGGGTGTCGAGTGAAGACAGGATCCATCTCAGCTGTAAAGCTAATGATTAAATCGATTCATTGTCTGAGCTTAAAGATGGAGAACGGCTATTTGGGCAAGGTAATGGAAGCCAGTTATCACCCAGAGCATTCTAGTCCTCCTTTGAAGAAAATTGGGAGGAAATGCATTTCTGTCTGTCTCCAAGTAAAGTCAACAACTGTATCCATTTAAGTGGATTTGCAATCTCTTTCAGTCTCCCTTTCATGGCATCTCACTGTTAACAATGCTCTAACCTTGATGACGATCTAATCGCACAATAAAAATGTCACATCTATAACATGAAAATAATTGCTTGCTTCTTTATTCTCACAAATTTTCTTCAAGCTGCATTCAGCCTCTGAATAAAAGTGACTCAATGTTCACACAAGTGTTCTGCTCTCCCTGATGTGAACTCTCTCCCTGCCAGGCACAACGTGAGCCTTGAGTGCTGGCGGCAGCAGCAAGGGGCCCCATCGCACGAAATGCAGATCTATTCCCCGCCATGTGCAATCAAATATCTGCCCGACAACACAAGTACCCGTGTGTAGAGGTGGAAATTAGCGCGGGCATCAGAAATGACATTTTGTAGACATCATGGGGGTGAAATTGGGTGCCTTTGCGATGTCTTTGTAATCTTTGCGACCGGGCGCGGCGCTGACATATTCGGCGGGGGTTTTGCGGCGGCGCTACGGCGTTGCGCCCCGATCTGCTTCGCCCGGAGATAGTGACGTCATCGCCGTGCACATCGGCCCGGTAGCGCCGCGGACCCGAAATTGACTTCCGCCCCCTGCAGCAGCACTGGTCGAAAACACCGACAGCTGCAGGAGGCGTGCATCGGGCGGGCGGCCACTTTGGTGGGGCGATGATTAAAGGCGAGGTGGCCGAGGTAAGTAAAAAAAAAACTTACCTTTCCTGTTCTAGTTTTTTCCGCAGGTTCCTGCCCACGATCGATCAGCGCTCTGCTTGAGTGTCGAGCTGATCGCGCGGGATTGCGTCTGCCTTGGTTGGTCCAGGTAGGTACTTTCTAAATTGCAGAGCCTGCAGCGATGGCCCTTCCCTTTAAGGGAGGGAAGGAGCCTTTGAACGCGGCGGCGCTGCACGGCCCAGTGTGCAGCGCTGCTGAAGTCTCCGCCCCGCTCTCCGATGTTAGTGCCCTAAGAAGGAAGTGAAGTGCTTGATTTAGCGCTCCACCTCCATCTTGAGTCATAGGGCAGGATTTTCATTGGGCCGTGGAGGCAGGATTGGAGGCATGTGGGGGGGTTAAAATCCCGAAATCGGGGGGGCACGAACCCATCCCGCACCCAACTCGCCTCCATGCCAGTTTCAAAGGAGGCAGATACCCGACCCGCACTGGGACCCACCTCCCCGAGGCGGGAAGGGGATTAGTGCCAATTAACTGCCTGTTAACAGGTAGTTAACAGGCAGTTTTTAGCCTAATCCCTATTTTCATTGTTGAAATGTGGGATTCCCGACGGCTCCAAACCACGCCAAGTTAGCGAGGCGGGCCGTCTGGATGAAGGGCTTGGAGGGGTCGAGATGTCCGGTGCTCAGGTGAGTGATGGGTGCATGAGTGCAGAGGTAAGTGTGTTTGGTGTGTTTAAAGTGTTTAAAGAAGTTTTACTTACCTTTACAGCCTTCCTTCCTTCAGGTCTCGGGAGTCCCTCATCTCACCGGCACAGAAAGCAGAATGGCTGCGATCTATCAAAAGTTGCAGCATTCAACTTTCTGACCGGGGAGATCTCTAAATCATCCTGAGAGGAAGGAATTAACTTGGAGTACAGATTGTCAGTGTTTGACAGCTTGGAACAGCTGTGAAACGCTGATATTTCATCTGTCAAAAGGTCTTGACAGATGAAATATCAATCTGTGACGTCACCTGTTGCTGGGTGGCCCTTAATTGGCCTGCTGAGCCCGCTGGGCGGGCTCAACAAGGTCAATCAAGTCAATATCGCGTGGGTTGGCTAGAACTCGATGGAGGCGGGACTACAACCCCGAAAGTTGTAGTCCCGCCTCCTACCCGACTCCTCAATGAAAATCCAGCCTGTAGTCATAGAGTCATAGATTTATACAGCACAGAAAGAGGCCCTTCGGCCCATCGTGTCCGCGCCGGCCATCAAGCCCTGTCTATTCTAATCCCATTTTCCAGCACTTGGTCCGTAGCCTTGTATGCTATGGCGTTTCAAGCGCTAAAACTGAATTTCGTGATCATCGGCGCTAATTAGCGCCAGGCGCTAAAGTTAGCGCCCTAAAATGGTCAATACCGAATTTTCCCCACGTGCGTCTGATCGTGTGGGTGGACCTAGAAAGTAAAATTGGTATATACATAGATATATATATCCTGAGAGTGCCTGGGAGCTTTTGATTTGCTCATTCTTATACCTGCCCAAAAATCGTGCAGCAGCTTGCATTCGACTTGTCAATTTATAAGTATAATAATCTCGCGTGTGCGCATATTTCCTGTTTTGCACAACTTCACTTCCTATTGTCACATTTGTCACACTTTCCTGTGTCCATATTTTGGGTTTTGCCTATGTACACTTGCTACTCTGACTATACAATCTGGTTACCAGGTTCCCACAAATCACTCCAAATGTTCTCTGAAAAAAAATCATTTGATAGTTTTTTTTCCTCAGTAACTGAAATTTCTAATGTCCAAAATAAGGGTTAAAACAAAAAATACATATTTCACAATAACATGATCAACTGTATCCATTGAAGTGTCCGTTGTGTCTTAAGAGTGTCAGCTGTGGCTCAGTTGGTTGCACTCTCGCTTCTGGGTCAGAAAGTTGTGGGTTCAAATCCTACTCCAGAAACTTGAGCATAAAAATCTAAGCTGCTACTTCAGTGGAGTGCTGAAGGTGCTGTCTTTCAGATGAGACATTAAACTAAAGCCCCATCTGCTCTTTCAGGTGGTTGTAAAAGATTCTATGGCACTATTTTGAAGAAGAGCAGGGGAGTTTCGACCGAAACGTCAACTCAAATTTCTGTCCACGGATGTTGCCTGACCTGCTGAGTTTTTCCAGCATTTTCTGTTGTTATTTTGGATTTCCAACATCCGCAGTATTTTGCTATCGTACTAGTTATTCCTGGTGTCCTGGCCAATATTTATCCCTCAATCAACATCACTAAAACAGATTATCTGGTCATTATCACATTGCTGTTTGTGGGAGCTTGCTGTGTGCAAATTGACTGCTGTGTTTCCTACATTACAACAGTGACTCCACTTCAAAAGTACCTCATTGGCTGTAAAGCACTTTGGGACGTCCGGTGGTTGTGAAAGGTGTTGTAGAAATGCAAGTATTTCTTTCTTTTAATTACTTCATTAAAGTTTTTACTTGAAGACCTCTCCCAAAAGCTTGGGCTTGGAATTGATGGTTTTGCCCAGAGCTATTATTACAGGAGCTCAGTTTTGGATTGTGCAGTCTGAGCATGTTTGGTGTACCTATTCTCCAGGATGCACCAATACCGTTCAGTCAGCTGTACTGATGGAATACTTTTCTTTAGCTTCTATCAGTTTCTTTTAAAAAGTTTTTGCAAATTATTTGAAGACAAACTGGAGGACAAACTTCAAAATCATTATTCAACTAAAATGTATAGAGTGTTTTAAACAGGCTGTGTGTGATTAAAGCAACACATCTGTTCTAGCATTTGTTTAGTGTATAATGAACTTTAGAAAGTGCATTAAGCTCAGCGAGATGGTGGGGCCAATTTTAATTTTGGGTGCACATTGGGCAGACATTGGGCAGAGCAATTGCATGGCTCACCTAATGCACCAATAGAAGCCCCAAACCATTCTCATGGTCAGACCTAATTTAAATTGATTGGCGAGCTGTCAGCACTGAATGAGCACTGACAATCGGGATTGTGGGAATTCCAGCCACTCCTCTGTGGAGCCAAGATGGAAGTAGGCCCTTTAAGAGGGTCACAGAGGGACTGGCAATGGGCCAGAAGATTTTTATTGGCCAGAAGGGGCAGTCATGCTCCACAAAGCTCAGTGCTACAGTTTGTTCCCCTCTTTTGGAATGGTCTACAGGGATCCCTATAAAGACCATTGTTTCAGCTGTTCAATGCTCGATTCCGTTGATGGCCCTATTGTCCTTCCTCAGTGTAATTTTAATTTTTCAAAAAAATTGGAATTAAAAATGAACAGCATCTAATTATCACGTCTGATTATCACTTGTATTGACAGAGCAAACTGTCTAATTATCACCTGTGTTACGTTGACAGTTAGAAGATGTAAATATGCTAATTGCTAACATCTGTCAAGTATAGAGACCCAGGAGCAAAGGTACACATCGAGTGAGCTTCTTCTTCACATTGATTGTCTTCTCAAAAGAACGAATGAGTTGAATTTTGAAAGCTCAAAATACCACCTGTTTTATTGATTGTTAACAATTATAATGTTAATCGTGTTCTTATAGCTGTGAGATAGAGAAAAAGAAAAAAGGAAAGGAAAGAAAGAAGGACAGAAGAAAAGAAAGAAGGAAAGAAGTGAAGAAGGAAAGAAAGAAAGAAGGAAAGTAAGGAGGAAAGAAGTAAAGAAGGAAAGAAAGAAGAAAGAAAGAAGTAAAGAAGGAAGGGAGGAAAGAAGTAAAGAAGGAAAGAAAGATAGAAAGAAAGAATGCATTTATATCGAGCCCTTCACATGCTGAGGATGTCTCGAAGTGCTTCACAGCCAGTGAAGTACTTTTAAAATGTAGCCATTGTTATAATGTAGGGAAATGTGTCAGCCAATTTGAGCACAGCAAAGTCCCACAAACAGTAATGAGATAAATGACCATATAATCTATTTTAGTGGTGTTGATTGAGGGATAAAATCTTGGCCAGAAAACTGGGAGAACTTGTCTGCAAATAGTGTCATGGAATCTTTTTCATTCCCCCTGAGAGAACCGATTGCACCTTGGTTTAACGTCTCATCTGGAAGCTGGGGCGCTCCGCAGTGCAGCAGTCTCCGAGTACTGCACTGAGATGTCAGCCTAGATTAGGCCTAGAAATTGGATTTCCCTGCGCCTACTTTCAGGCATAAAATGGCTGCCTGATGGTCCAATATGGCAGGTGGTATGCACGCACAGAAGGGTGCCACCCAACTCCCTTCACCCCACCATTGGCGGCCGTGCCTTCAGCTGCCGAGGCCCTAAGCTCTGGAACTCCCTCCTGAACCTCTCCACCTCTCTTTCCTCCTTTAAGACGCTCCTTAAAACCTCCCTCTTTGACCCAAGCTTTCTGGTCACCTGTCCTAATGTCTCCTTCTTTGGCTCGGTGTCAATTTCTTTGTCTGAGAACATTCCTATGAAGCGCCTTGGGATGTTTTACTACGTTGAAGGCGCTATATAAATTTTTTTTTTAATTCGCTTATGGGATGTGGGTGTCGCTGGCAAGGCCAGCAATTTTTGCCCATCCCTAATTGCCCTTGAGAAGGTGGTGGTGAGCCGCCTTCTTGAACTGCTGCAGTCCGTGTGATGAAGGTACTCCCACAGTGCTGTTAGGGAGGGAGTTCCAGGATTTTGACCCAGCGACGATGAAGGAAAGGCCGATATACTTACAAGTCAGGACTTGGAGGGGAACTTGGAGCTGGTGGTGTTCCCATGCGCCTGCTGCCCTTGTCCTTCAAGGTGGTAGAGGTCGCGGGTTTGGGAGGTGCTGCTGAAGAAGCCTTGGCGAGTTGCTGCAGTGCATCTTGTACAATGCAAGATGTTGTTGGTGCTGCCTACCATATTGATTAGGGTTGCTCAGTAGGAGTCCAGGGCACATAGGGCTAGGCTCATTGCATATGCAAATCAAGTATCTAATGCTGATTTCAGGCCCCTTTGCCAAACTGGTCTGTGACTGATTGCAGTGTGCGCTGTGCATGCTGCTACCCCTTTCATTCAGGCGCTCGGCAGCCAAACCAGCAAAGGAGCCGCTGAAGGCTGCCGCCCAAAAAGGCAAGTCGAAAGCTTATAGACTTATTTCATTGTGGAGCCAGGGGCAGCGGGCGCGCTCCTCCCAACTCCACATTAAAACTGCGGGCCACTGACGTCTACAAGATTGCGTGAGACAATAGGAGAGAGAGAGAGGTTGAAAGAGAGAGGGAGGAATATCTTGGAAACCAATCAGGAAACCCCTAATTCAATGTATACAGACATTCCTTAGAAAGTCACAGAATAATAGACAGAGTTGTGAAATTCAATTCCCAAAGCAGCGGTAAAAATTCCAGAATACCATTTAACGAAAGGTCTTCGACCTGAAACGTTGACTCTGTTTCTCTCTCCACGGATGCTGCCCTGGCCTGCTGAGTTTTTCCAGCGTTTTCTGTTGTTATTTTGGATTTCCAGCGTCCGCAGTATTTTGCTATCGTAATAAAACTGGAATGTGATTTACTCAGCCGTTGTATTCAGCCAGTGGCCCTGATCTTATCCCCTACATGGTATAAACAGCCCTATTGTTATAAAATAGTGAATTCTCTGACTTACCGTGTGAACATAAGAAGATAAGAAGAATTAGGAGCAGGATTCGGCCATTCGGCCCCTCGAGCCTGCTCCGCCATTCAATAAGATCATGGCTGATCATCGACCTCAACTCCACTTTCCCGCCCAATCTCCATATCCCTCGATTCCCCTAGAGTCCAAGGGGGAAGTATTCAGTTGCTTTGCACCTCCCGTAATTGCCCTAAGAGGGCGCTAACGGGGCGCAAAGCAATTAGCGCCCGGGCGCGGCACCCCCAACGCCTCCCACGAAAGTCAGCGGGAGGTTAGCGGCGGCAGTAACCATTAGCGCCCTGCAGCGCTACACCGCTGGCAATGATGTCATCATCGTGCCCAGCACCCCGCTCGCGCCCCGGCTGCGATCTTCGGTAGCGCCCCCTGACTTACCGCCGGACGCTGTGTCCGATGGGGTCAGGGGGGCCTACCTGCGGCCGGGGCGGCGCTAATTAAAGGCGAGGTGCCGGGCAGCCATTTTTGTTGCTGGCCGCCTGCCAGCACCTGCCCCCGTTGCCGTCCGCGGCCACCTCAGCAGCCCCCCCCCCCCAGCGGAGTGCCAGCTGCGCTCTGTGAGCCCGGCACTCCTCTTGAGTGCTGGGCTCGTTTGTCGGCACTCCCGATCCCTGGTGGCCAAAGAAGGGGAGGGAGGCCTGCAGTACCGTTGCACGTAGCGCCGCGATATTCCCTCGCAGCACCCCAAGAGGGAGGCGGGGCACTTCCAGTAGCGTCCTGCTTCCCTCTTGGGGTGCTACCAATGAATTTCGGCTGTGGGAGCGCTAATTTTTTCGGGGCGCTAAAAGTAGCGCCACAGCGAAGTTAGCGCCCCAAAGGGGGCGCGACTCAATTTTTCCCCCAAAAAATCTATCGATCTCAGCCTTGAATAAACTCAATGATTCAGCCTCCACAGCCCTCTGGGGCAGAGAATTCCTAAGATTTACAACCCTCAGAGTGAAGAAATTCCTCCTCATCTCAGTCTTAAATGACCGACCCTTATCCTGAGACTGTGCCTTCTAGTTCCAGACACTCCAGCCAGGGGAAACAACCTCTCAACATCTACCCTGTCAATCCCCCTCAGAATCTTATACGTTTCAATGAGATCACCTCTCATTCTTCTAAACTCCAGAGAGTATCGGCCCAATCTACTCAATCTCTCAGTGTGCAATGTTTCAGGAGATCTACTGGTAAAGTATTGTGTATTGTTGTCTGCAAACCTTACTTCTTGTTATTACAATTTTTAGTCACACTTCCTTGTCGACATTTACCAATGTAAATTGCTGCGTTTCCCATTCAATGTTACTGTCAATCTGTTGCAATCTAGTTGCAGCCTCTGACCGTTAGATGGCTTTGTGGAGTGAGTTCTGAAGTCTCTTTCCCTATTCCGTTGCTATCTTGTATATAAATTTTTTTTATTAACTGACCATCAGCAACACTCCAGGCAATTTACGAGTCCTATATATATATTAATTAAAAAAAACAATTGTGGGTTCCCCAAAAAGCCTAGCGGGTAACTGCACCATCCAGACCGGGATAGTCTCTGGTTTGATCACCAGTCTGTATTGAGTTGCTTGATCTCCGTCAAAGGAACATTTGGGACACTAACCGAGTTTCAGGGATTTCTGCGGCTCATCTGCCAATGTTACAGCGGCAGGGCAAGAGAATTCCCGTGGAAATTCTTCCTCCTATGATGGGCTTCACTGTCCTGTGCTAAGTAGAGGACAAATTCAACTCGGCAGCAATCAACATTGGCCCGGATTTTTGTGGCCAGCGACGAAGCGACGGCGCTTGCGGCTGACCTCGAAGAAAGCTGCCCACAAAGATCTCGCGATCTCGGTGGCGTTGTTTTCAGCTCTCCCGACATTAGTTTGAATCTGCCGCCAAATCAAGCGAATTTCCAGCAACAGCGATGTCATCAAGCTGGCTAAGCAGCCAATCACATTGAAGAATTCTCACAGACAGCAAACCAGGAAGTAAAATGCATTGATTCTAATTTACTTTTTTAATAAATTTTACAGAGCGAAATAAAGATTGGGACATACACATAGGATTAACATTGAAGCTGAAATATCATAAACAAACTTTAAAAAATTAAAACCTTGTAATTCTTATCATATTAATGGAAAAATTTGACATTCCACAAATAAAAAATTTAGTTTTCCAGGGCCAGAACGGTTGTTCAGCAGTCACTACAAACGGTTGTTCAGCAGTCACCACCCTAGTTACACCTCTTTCAACAAGGCTTAACTTTTTCGGGGGGGCGGGGGGTGTAATATTCCGGTGTAATGAGGGAAGTTTTTGCCAGGAACTGTGATTTGAATTGATTGCCGGCTCTGGGGAGTTCCACAGCGCAACCTGCAGAGGAGCTAGGAATGACTGACCGCAACTTCTGGATTTCCTCCTTTATCTGCACACGCGCTGGCTCCAGAAGCTGCTGTCACTTTCAGAGGAGTAATGACGGCAAACACTGACAGTTTCGCTGTCATTACCACTGCAAAATCCAGGCCATTCAGTATATCCTGTTATATCCAGCCTAATCCCACTTTCCAGCTCTTGGTCCGTAGCCCTGTAGGTTACAGCACTTCAAGTGCATATCCAAGCACTTTTTTAATGTGATGAGGGTTTCTGCCTCTCCCACCCTTTCAGGCAGTGAGTTCCAGACCCCCACCACCCTCTGGGTGAAAAAAGTTCTCCTCAACTCCCCTCTAATCCTTCTACCAATTACTTTAAATCTCTGTCCCCTGGTTATTGACCTCTCTGCTAAGGGAAATAGGTCCTTCCTATCCACTCTATCTAGGCCCCTCATAATTTTATACACCTCAATTAAATCTCCCCTCAGCCTCCTCTGTTCCAAAGAAAACAACCCCAGCCTATCCAACCTTTGAATGGAGCTCAGCTACATTTATTACAGTTTGTAACAAGTGACCACATATAGCTTAGGATTTCAAAAGTCAACTATTAATAAGTCAAATATAAGCAGTTCCATTTGTCGTGTGTGGTGTTTATTGGCTATAGTGTGCACTTCGCATGTGACTGATCGTTTTTTCCCATTCTTTCCCTGTTGGGATTTAGAGCTAAACCACAATGAAGTCTTCGGAGAGACACAAGATTGAGAACAAGGCAAATGTCCACTGACACGGTGTTCAGATGGAAAAGACAAGCTCATTCTTTACTCCTAGTCGGATACACTGAGACACCGAGCGATTATCCAGCTAGCTATTTGATTTCCCCATTGCAAGTACTATTGCAGAATGACCCTGGAACTTTTGCTAGAAGTAGTGTGTTTGTTCCAGCCGCCGATAACACCGTGGCTACAGATAATAGGGACCGCTCTGAACTCGGCATGTTATTGTACTTCAGTTAATAATAGGCACTTCACAACACTAGGATTTTAAAGAAAATGATATTAAAGGACTTTGACTCAAATTAAAATGAACGAAACGTGCTCATAATGATTTTATTTATCTGGGATACTGAGTTGCAGGCTGTCCTTTCACCTGAGCAGCCCGAATTTAATTTTTTTTAAATTCACTCCTGGGATGTGGGTGTCGTTGGCAAGGCCAGCATTTATTGCCCATCCCTAGTTGCCCTTGAGAAGGTGGTGGTGAGCTGCCATTTCAGAGGGCAGTTAAGAGTCAACCACATTGCTGTGGTTCTGGAGTCACATATCGGCCAGACCGGGTAAGGGCAGCAGATTTCCTTCCCTAAAGGACATTAGTGAATCAGATGGGGTTTTATGAAAATCTGGTAGTTTCATGGTCACCCAGTCACCATTACTGAAACTAGCTTTTTATTAAGGATTTTTATTTAATTAACTGAATTTAAATTCCCCAGCTGCCGTGGTGGGATTTGAACTTGTGTCTCTGGATCTCATTAGTCGAGTCCTCTGGATTATTAGTCCAGCAACATAACCACTATTCTACCGTACCGTGGATACCGAATAGAGGAGACCGTTGTTAGAGAAATTTATTGCATGTTTCTGGAGATTTATTTGGACAGCAACTTTTGTTTGTTTGGGCTCAGGATCTTCACTTAGTTCTTCTCCTGACATTTACAGTGTGTTGCAAGAAAATGACATTTTTTTAGAGTGGAGAGATGGATTTTCCTAAGAATTTCTTGTGTTATAATGAGGAGGATAAAGATATGGAACATACTAGTTCATAGGAATGTAGAAGGCTCTTGTTTCCAACACGTTGATACCCACTCCACAGGGTTTATAGCTCTCACAGGTCCTACCTTGACAAGCAAAGAGAATGAGCTGTGAGCTTTTATTAAGGAGCAGTATTTCCCTGATACATCGTGCATTCGATGGAACTCATTGTTGCATTGAAGGCCCCTTATGAGAACTCCCTAAATCTTATAAACGGAAAGGGGTATTGTTCTATCTCCAATGGTTTCATCTATTGTGTGATACATAGAAACATAGAAGATAGGAGTAGGCCATTCGGCCCCTCGAGCCTGTTCCGCCATTTAATGAGATCATGGCTGATCATCCAATTTCAGTATCCTGTCCCTGCTTTCTCCCCATATCCCTTGATCCCCTTAGCCTTAAGAAATATATCTAACTCCTTCTTGAATATATTTAATGAATTGGCCTCAACTGTCTTCTGTGGTAGAGAATTCCACAGGTTCACCACTCTCTAGGTGAAGAAATTCCTCCTCATCTCAGTCCTAAATGGCTTACCCCTTATCCTTAGACTGTGACCCCTGGTTCTGGACTCCTCTGCCATTGGGAACAGCCTTCCTGCATCTAGTCTGTCCAGTCCTGTTAGAATTTTATAAATTTCAATGAGATCCCCTCTCATTCTTCTAAACTCTAGCGTATATAAGCCTAATCAACCCAATCTCTCTTCATACGTCATTCCTGCCATCCCAGGTATCAGTCTGGTGAATCTTCGCTGCACTCCCTCCATGGCAAGAACATCCTTCCTCAGATAAGGTGACCAAAACTGCACACAATACTCAAGGTGTGGTCTCACCAAGGCCCTGTACAACTGCAGCAAGACATTCTTGCTCCTGTACTCGAATCCACTCGCCTTCTTAAACGCCTGCTGCACCTGCATGCTTACCTTCAGTGACTGGTGCACAAGGATACCCAGGTCTCGTTGCACTTCCCCTTTTCCCAATCTATTGCCGTTCATATAATAATCTGCCTTCCTGTTTTTGCCACCAAAGTGGATAACCTCGCATTTATCCACATTATACTGCATAGTACATCTAGTTCCCTTGTCTAGATCATTAATATATATTGTGAATAACAGGGGTCCTAGCACCGATCCCTGCGGTACCCCACTAGTCACTGCCTTCCACTCAGAAAAAGACCCATTTATTCCAACTCTTTGCTTCCTGTCTGCCAACCAGTTTTCTATCCAAGTCAGTACCTTACCCCCAATCCCATGTGCTTTAACTTTGCACACTAGTCTCTTATGCGGGACCTTATCGAAAGCCTTCTGAAAGTCCAAATACACCACATCCACTGGTTCTCCCTTATCTATTCTACCAGTTACATCCTACCAGTTACATCCTCAAAAAATTCCAGTAGATTAGTCAAGCATGATTTACCTTTTGTAAATCCATGTTGACTTTGTCCGATCCTGTCACTGTTTTCCAAGTGCTCTGCTATTACATCTTTTACAATAGATACCCAACTACATGATCTTGAATGTGAATGTTTGTTACCAAGGAAGCTGCCGTGATGTTTTGTACTTTTGCAATCAACTATACCTGCCTTGATGAGCTAGGACACAGTATTGGCTTGGTTGATTGGAGAGCAATTGTGAATATCCATTCATCGATTAAGTTACTCTGTAGCCCAAGGACTGATTAGGAACGCCAATACAATAAAGTTCTGGATTCCACTGGGATTGTCATTGATCAAACCATGAAGAATTCTCAAGACATGAATTAGGTGCTTGGATAGATCTAGAGGAGCACTTCAGCATAGTCCTGCTAGATTGTTTCTTATCATTAGGGTCTGCTGTATGCTGCACAACATTGCCATCTGCCAAGGTCCGTTGATTAACGTCCCAGAAGATGAAGAGGACGGTGGCCAAGATCAGCAGGGTTGGTTAGCAGGTAGTCGAGGATGATTGACTACAGACAACGGCAGGCAAAGCTTTTAAGGGGCACCTTCAACTAAATAAGATCCGAGCCCACTGCACAATCAGTCCTGCCATCGTGGCCCCCCTTTTACAACTGCATGAATTAGTTCTCTTTCCGACATGTAGCTAGCTCTCCTCCACAATTATCAAAACTCCAATTTGGAAAACCTGCTGGCTGGTTTTGAAGACTTTCTCCCATCTTGCCTCAATTCATTCTGCATGTACCCAGTCAGCGATAGAAACATTTAAATGAAAGCGAACCCTAACCCTTCATACTGTGTTTTTGAGCCATGTTTGTGTGCATTCGTTCTTAACCCTTAACTTCTCCATGTTCCCTCAGTGGTAGGAGGTTCTGAGGTGACTGGTTTCATGTTTTCCAGGAGGAGCCTTGGGGGACTAAGGTGGTAAATCGTTTGCATTGATTATGGGCTGCGTTCTCCTTGAAGGAAAAAGTATGGAGTCTGAAGGCACTTTGATTCCCACCATACAAATTGCAAACTAAGTAAGCATCCTTTAATAGGGCTGAAAACAGGTGCAGGAAATGAGTAAGGACATATCATGAGTCTTCAGTTGCATTTCTACATGCTAAGCCATAAGTGAAGGAATGTTTGCAGGGAAAAGAAAGGGGTGTGAAGGATTTCATGATTCCTCATGGATTTTTCTGGGAAGTAGCACATGGTGTTAAAGACAGGGAGGACAAGAAAGAGAGAACTTGCATTTATATAGCGCCTTCCACTACCTTAGGACATCCTAAAGTGCTTTACAGCCAATTAAGCACTTTTGAAGCGTAGTCACTGTTGTAATGTAGGAAACAACAGCCAATTTATGCAGAGCAAGGTCCCACAAACAGCATTGAGATGATGGCCAGGTAATTTGTTTTTTAGTGATGTTGGTTGAGGGATAAACATTAGCCAGGTCACCAGGGAGAATTCCCCTGCTCTGCTTTGAATAGTGTCTTAAGTTCTCTTATCTTCACCTGAGAGGATAGACGGGGCCTCGGATTGACGTCTGATCCAAAAGATGGCACCTCCAACACTGAAGAACTCCCACAGTACTGCACTGAAGTCTCAGCCTAGATTAAGTCTGTAGAGTGGGATTTAAACCCAAAACCTTCTGACCCAGAAGAGCGAGTGCTACCAGTGTGCCAAAGCTGACATGTAACGAGAAATGTGAAACATGGTTCTAATATTGTATTGAGTCAATCTGTGACTTCCTCCTCTTGCCTTTACTAACTAGTTGATGTCATTGAACTTTTTCTGACACTGAGCAGCTCTGGAGATGGCACTCACTGCCAAGACAACTCCCTTCACGAGATTAATTCCTGGGATGAGAGGGCTGTCTATGAGGAGAGATTGAGTAGATTGGGCCTATATTCTCTGTGAAGTTTAGAAGAATGAGAGGTGGTCTCATTGAAACGTATAGAATTATTAAAGGGATTGACAGGTAGATGCTAAGAAGCTGTTTCCCCTGACCGGGGAGTCTAGAACTAGGGGGTCATAGTCCCAGGATAAGGGGTTGGCCATTTAGGACTAAGATGAGAAGAAATGTCTTTACTCAAAGGGTTGCGAATCTTTGTAATTCTCTACCCCAGAGGGTTATGGATGCTCAGTCGATGAGTATCTTCAAGACTGTGATCGACAGATTTTTGGGCACTAGGGATATGGGGATCGTGCGGGAAAGTGGAGCTGGTGTAGAAGATCAACCATGGTCTTATTGAATGATGGAGCAGGCTTGAGGGGCCGTGTGGCTGACTCCTGCTCCTATTTCTTATGTTCCTTCCACTGAGCCTGGAACATGCCCTTCATGGGCTTCCTTCCATTGGTGCCAAAATGTTGGGTCCTTCTTTACTGAATCTCAACTGAAGATTCTGTAAATATGGGCTTGATTATGGACGAAATAAACCTCAGCTTCAGATACTGTAGGGATCCAAATAGTTTAAAGACAGAAAATTACTACAATGCCCCTTTAAGCTGTTGCAGATTGTCTGATGCTCGTAAGAGGCGAGCTCCTAATCGAGGTTGCAGACAGTGCCAGGAGCCCACTGACAATATTAACATGAAATTGTCTGGTGAAAATTGGATGAGTTTGTGGTGAAGTCACAATGGTGGGTGGAAGTACAGTCCTGGTGCACTTCTGGCAGTAAACCTGGCACAGAGAAAAGTTTGTTCTGCTTACTCCTGTTGGGGGGGTACAGTTTCACAAGTGCATCAGCCCTCCGGTACCTTACCATAGTGGTCATTCCCTACATGTGAGCCTAGTTAGTGACAGTGACCCAGTCATGTGGCTGTGGAGAGTATAACAGACACGCCCGAATCTGTGTTCCTTAATGCCTGCACCCAGAGAGCTTTCACCAGGGGTGACTGGATTGTAATCAGGAACAGGAACCCTCGCCACTTTTTGTTCTCCCTAAAGCCAGGGCCACTGATGCCAGTTATAGTGCCCTGGCTGACATCAGCTAGATCAGCACACACAGGGAATCAAACCTGGGGCTTTATTTGTCCGCATCTCCCTGCCTAAACTCGATGAGCCTGACGGGAGCTCGATGTGGGTAATTTAATGCCTCCCAGCGAGCATATTGAAGTTGGAGGAAGCCTTAAACACAATTCCTGGGGAATCACACAGTTAGATGCAATCTGCAGTGTGGCATAGGAGAATGGTATCGACAGCGCGACGATGGCTTTCTTTATAAGCTGCTGGATCAGCCGCGTGAGTACTTGAGTTTGATCGACTCCAAAGCCGCCCTTCACAAAAGAAAGAATGACCACATCTACAGAATAAAGGCAACATATTTGATTCAGCAACAAAGCACGCTGCTGGGAGCTGGCCATATCTGGCTTCTACCTTACTAAGTTGAAATAAAACAAAATGAATAGCAACAGGCTGAACCACTCCAAACCTTTGCTTTAAAAGATCCAAAGAGTGTTGTATCTGACTCTGGCTAGTCTGAATAATTGACGCCTCAGTTCACTCACAATAAAACCGGCGACACAATCTTGTTGAACCAAACTCTCACCTTTTCATTTTTTAATGTTGTAGGTCCTGCAATAAAACCATTTTAAAGCACATGTGCTGAATCATCTTCACATATTACTGTTATAAGCAAAAAAAATGCTTTCTAAATAATTGAGGTGCAGGGATTTACTAGAAGACAAAGCCGAAGAACTTTCAATTCTCCCGACTGTGCCAGCTATTTGTATCAATCACAAGTGACATTTGAGCTTTTTGATTAAATTACTATAGATGTTATCATCCAGCACTTATGTCCCTAACTGAGTTGTTAGTATTGCCACACATAGGACATCCATCACGTCTTATAAGACAAGAGCAGCTCAAACATGGTCAAAAAATATTACCACACTATCAAGGCAAGTTACCTCCAGTAGGGAAAGATCACAATCCGCTAGATAGTACCGTACTTTATTGCATTATCCACTTCACTGATGGAACTACTATTTATATCAGACTTTTGCAGGATATACTCTATTTTGAAAGCTTCCTTGTGGGGTCTTGCCTGAGGGCAATTAATGGACATAACAGCATACAGGAGACAAAGTGGATGCAGCACCGATCGATGTAATACAATCTTTGACAAAATCGAGTTGCTTCATTCAATGCTGATGTCTCCTCTTTTGTTTAAAATTCATGAGGCCGGGCATGATTCAGTGTTATTACAGTTCAGTTGGAGCAGATTATCGATAAAGCATTGAAGGAAGCGGGGAATAAGACTTGCTTGCATTTCAGCAGCAACTGCAGTTAAATGTGGAGGCGTGGATCTGAATAGCACAATAAACTGTGAAATGAAAATATATAGTAATATAGACTATCCCTTCCACTCTCCTTGCCAATACTTCACCCAAGTGGCCATTCCAACAGGTTCTCTAAATAGCAACAGTAGCGGGACCTCTGGCTGACTGCTTCCCTTCCTAGTTCAAGAGCCACCAAGGCCAACTGGTACATCCCAGCCGCTGGCCTGGCTGCGATCAGCTAACTCAGCATAAAACCAAGAGCCAAACCCTTGGGGGTTGGAGTACAAGAGTAAAGACGTCTTAATACAATTGTACAGGGCTTTGGTGAGATCACGCCTGGAGCACTGCGCACAATTTTGGTCGCCTTATCTGAGGAAGGATATACTTGCCTTAGAGGCGGTGCAACAAAGGTTCACTAGATTGATTCCTGGGATGAGAGGGTTCTCCTATGCAGAGAGATTGAGTAGATTGGGTCTATAATCTCCGGAGTTTAGAAGAATGAGAGGTGATCTCATTGAAACATATAGCGGGAAAAATTCAGTTGTTTGCGCCTCCCGTTAGCGCCTTAAGAGGGCGCTAATGGGGCGCAAAGCAACTAGCGCCCGGGCGCGGTGATGTTTGCGCCGCTTGCGAAATTAACTAGACATTTTGTGGTGGCGCTAAACACTACCGCCACGGTCTCCTGCGCCGGCAGATCGTGACGTCAGTCGAGTGCGCAATGCCCCGGTAGCACCCCGGACCGGATATTGAGTGGCGCCCCCTGCCTTACCACCTGCCGCTAGCAACGACAGGTTGAGGGGAGCGTTTTGCAGTCAGGAAGGGACTGGGGGAGTGCTATTTAAAGGCAACCACTTCCTGCCTTTTTTTATTGGTGACATTTTTGCACCACGCATTCTGAGAGAGAGAGAGAGAGAGAGAGTGACTTCTGGAGAGATTCAACGCTGTGTGAAGGAGTTTTGGGTACTGAGCAGCACGTTGCAGGTTCATTTTGATTTGCCCTTCCTTGCTTCACCAGCGCTCTGAGGTAGCGCCTCGCTCCTCAGCCTTTGCGCCTTAAGACAGGTGAGAAGCACCTGATTTAGCGCGCCAATCACCTCCAGGGGCGATAAAAGCCAAGTTTGCCATCGGAGGCGATAATTAGCGCCAGGCGCTAAACTTTGCGCACGGCCGATAATCGCGCCCCAAACGGGGCGATACTGAATTTTTCCCCCGTACGATTCTGAGGCAGATTGACAGGGTAGATGCTGAGAGGTTGTTTCCCCCTGGCTGGAGAGTCTAGAACTAGGGGGCATAGTCTCAGGATAAGGGGTCGGCCATTTAAGACTGACATGAGGAGGAATTTCTTCACTCAGAGGGCGGTGAATCTTGGGATTCTCTACCCCAAAGGGCTGTGGATGCTGAGTCATTGAGTATATTCAAGGCTGAGATCAATAGATTTTTGGACTCTAGGGGAATCAAGGGATATGGGGATCAGGCGGGAAAGTGGAGTTGAGGTCGAAGATCAGCCATGATCTTATTGAATGGCGGAGCAGGCTCGAGGGGCCGTATAGCCTACTCCTGCTCCTAATTCCTATATTCTTATGTTCTTAAACATTTTAGTCTGTCAAGTATAGTATTATGCCAGGTAGTGTCTTTACCCACTAGATAGTGCATCTTTAATGCTATCACCGAGATGCTTCCCTTTGGTGGGATTAGCATAATGTTGCATTCTCAAACAATAAATACATGAATGCCCAAATTTATATTATTTCCTGCACAGCGTATCACAACTATAAGCCAAACAAGTTGATGTTAATGAGCAAGTGTTGATGCTACACTGCCTTATTTCTCATGTGGCACCTGCCATTGCACGTTCCAGGTACATTTCAAACAGCACAAGCTGAAAGCCTCCAAGGGCCAATGTTCTACCTCTGAGAAGTTCTATGTTTCACGGTTGCAAATCAAGTGTGTAGAGCATCACCGTTTTGAGACGCTGAAATGTGCTGCTGCCAGATGTTCAATAATCCTGGGGGTCACAATTAACCAGAAACTTAACTGGACCAGCCACATAAATACTGTGGCAACAAGAGCAGGTCAGAGGCTAGGTATTCTGTGGCGAGTGTCTCACCTCCTGACTCCCCAAAGCCATTCTACCATCTACAAGGCACAAGTAAGGAGTGTGATGGAATACTCTCCACTTGGCTGGATGAGTTGCAGCTGCAACAACACTCAAGAAGCTCGACACCATCCAGGACAAACAGCCCACTTGATTGGTGCCTCATCCGCCACCTTAAACATTCACTCCCTCCACCACCAGCGTACCGTGGCTGCAGTGTGTACCATCTACAGGATGCACTGCAGCAACTCGCCAAGGCTTCTTCAGCAGCACCTCCCAAACCCGCGACCTCTTCCACCTAGAAGGACAAGGGCAGCAGACGCATGGGAACAACACCACCTCCAAGCTCCCTTCCAAGTCACACACCATCCAGACTTAGAAGTATATCGGCCGATCCTTCATCGTCGCTGGGTCAAAATCCTGGAACTCCCTCCCTAACAGCACTGTGGGAGTACCTTCACCACACGGACAGCAGCGGTTCAAGAAGGCGGCTCACCACCACCTTCTCAAGGGCAATTAAGGATGGGCAATAAATGCCGGCCTTGCCAGCGACGTCCACATCCCATAAACAAATTAAAAAATTAAAAAATTCAGCAAAAGCCTCAAACCACTTACCCAGTTTGATGGTCCAGTAACTTCTTCATCTGGTTATCCTGATACCCATTATTACCCAGATAACTAAAACCCAGACACGTCTACTCAAATAATTACCTGCGAGATGAAACTCTGACAGCTGGGTAAAGCAGTCAGCACTTCCTAATTATTTACCAACTTGGCATCCCACCCTCATGTTTTGTTTTTCTTCTCCAGTTTATGCCTTTATTCCTCCCCTCCTGTTGTCAGTGACTCGTACTGCAGTATGGTTCCTTTGGCACTGGCAGTCCAAGTGGCCACTCTTCATGTGAGCCCACGCAATGACTGTTGGCAGACTATTTGACCTTGGGTGGTCATTACAATCAAGCCTATCCCTGTCTCTCCCAATGTCCACAAGAATCATAGAAAATCTCAAGGCTTATGGGGTCTATCTACTAGGATTCCCAGATCTCTTTCCCGATTTGCCTTTGTCAGTATTTTCCCATCAATCCTATAAACCCTCTGCTTATTTTGTATCTCCAAGTTCATAAATTTAAACTTATCACAGAATCACAGAAACCCCACAGTGCAGATAGAGGCCATTTCGGCCCATCGAGCCTGCACCGACACATATCCCACCTGATCCCCGTAACCCCTACACCAACACATATCCCACCCTATCCCCGTAACCCCACGTATTTAATCCCCCTAACACTAAGGGTCAATTTATCATAGCCAAACAACCTAACCCGCACATCTTTGGACTGTGGGAGGAAACCGGAGCACCCGGAGGAAACCCACGCAAACACGGGGAGAATGTGCAAACTCCACAGACAGTGTGGCCGGATTTGAACCCGGGTCCCTGGCGCTGTGAGGCAACAGTGCTAACCACTATGCCACCGTGCTCTACAGTTATCTGCAGTTATCTACAGTGAACTCCATCTGCTAACTGTCTGCCCATCTCCCCAAACACTCTAAGACTCCCCGAGGCTTCTCCCCATCTTCTAGCATGTTAATCACCCCGTTTATTTGACGCCATTTGCAAACTTCGAAATGAAGCTACCAACACCCACATCGAGGTCATTAATGAAAATGTTGGAGTTCTAGTCCCCGTACCGAGCCCGGTGGGACGCCATATCACACACCCCTGTAAGCATCAGCACAGGCCCCAAGGATTTTTGAATCGGACATTTTGTGTGATTGTTACTGCTGATTG
This sequence comes from Somniosus microcephalus, assembly GCF_052327205.1. Lineage (NCBI taxonomy): Eukaryota > Metazoa > Chordata > Chondrichthyes > Squaliformes > Somniosidae > Somniosus > Somniosus microcephalus. Next base: position 70,965,289 of record NC_141006.1, read on the forward strand.
ACCAGCTGCCTGTTTGGAGAAGATGGGAGGTGCCCAGGCGTTCATGATGGACAGGAGATTCCAGCCAGGCCTACAAACTGATTATGGGAGAATGTCTGAGCAGACAGAGTTCTCTGGGAAACAATGGGTAGAAGGCCATTGTAAATTAATGGGAAACCACTTAACCCGGGATTGGGTAAGAAGTGCAGCCCATCATCTGCCATTAACACTAGCACCGAGATGGGATAGCCCTGAAAGGCGGGAAAACAGACAAAGAAAGGTGATTAAAAAGACATCACTGCAATACACAGACCTTAATTGAACTTTTAGGGTATAAGAGAAGGCAGCTTTGGCCATTCTCGCTCTCTCTCGCTTGCTCTCACCTTCGCGTGCCCTCATCTCTGAACCAAGAACCGAGCACTCCGTCCAAGATGGAGAGGAGAAACTACCACGAGTGACAAGAGCCTCGACTGTAGGAACGAACCTCAAAACTGGGACTTGGATACTGCCTCGGCGGTACGGAACCAGGAGACACGTTCTACACAGGGGAGCAGCGAGCAAGAAAACGGACAATCGGGGTGAGCATTGTCCAAGCCCACGCATCCTTAAGACCACCTGTACTGTGTGAGGGGGTGTTGTGTGTCCCAACCAATCCAGAGGGGTTTAGTGGGGAGGTTCTGTGTGTATTATATAGTGTATGTTCCGGGGTTTGTGGGACAAGTCCATGTTATACTCTGTGTAGCAACGCAGTGTGATTTTAGGCATCTTAATACGAGACAGGGGCCTATTCGATGGGTCAAGTTGTATTGTTGTACTGCTTGTTTTACGCCACCAGGCATTCAGTCCGTAAGGGTGACCCCTGTGGTGTATGTAACCTGTTCCACCTTAAGAGAACTTAAGCCTGTTCCACCTTAAGAGATGTACTACTTTCTCTGGCTGCTGTATACGTAATACCGGTGGTGACCACTGGTATATAAGTACTGTGTAGTGATATTGTATTTAGTATAGTCCTGACCTCCAACTAGTAAAGACCTGTTGAACTTTATTCTTGTAGTCTGTGTCAGTAATTAATCTTAATACAACTGGAACACACAGACTTAACAGTGGCGACGAGTCCGATTCTTACCCTGCGGCAGTTTATATCCACGGCGGCTTTGTCCACAGAACGGGCGTCGAAGAGAGGCATCCACCCTCATCACCCTGCTGGAAGACACGTCGCGCGGCAGACATCGAGAACCCGGAGTGCAGAAGATATCCTGAACTCGAAGCCTCCATCAGCAGCAGTCAGCTATCTTCCTTCTACCTCGGTGGTGGGTAAGCCGGTCAGCGACGCGAGCAGAAAGTCGGCCGCGTTGGCTGTACAGACGGGGGGAGGAAGATGGAGGAATAAGAGCGGTGAGATCGATCGCGACTGGAGATAAGGGCCGGGCCGCATTCGGGCCGAAAGGCGCAGCGCGGGGACATCGATTGCGGCTGGTGATAAGGGCCGGGCTGCTTTCGGGCCAAAAAGGCGCAGCGTCTGGGGCGACTGAAGGCGCGAGAGCCGCGGTGAAGGCGAACGCAGCCGGTGCTAATAACCGGGCTGCAAGAAGGGCTGCGAGGCGCGACATCGGGGAAGCGCGAATGCCCGAGGGAGCCGCGGTGAAGCGGAGACAGCGTCGGGGGAGTTACTAACCGCTGGGAAAGGGGAGCAGCAGCGGCACGCCAAACGCCATTGCAGCCAGTGGGTGAAGACCGCCAAGCGCGGGAAAACCGCTATTTTGTAGGCGGAGGACGAAGACAAGAGCGGGAAGCCGCCATCTTGGGATAAAATAAATTGCAACGATGCCTAAACATGGGAACATTGATACCTTTGATGGCGACATCGAACATTGGGCCATGTATGTGGAACGCATACAAAATTATTGTAAAGCAAATAAAATCCCAGATGCAGAGAAAGCACTAACTTTATTGAACTTAATGGGTGCAAAGACATACGGGCAATTGAAACACCTTTTATCACCAGATGAACCGGCGGATAAGACGTTCGAGGAGATTGTTACTGTCCTGAAAAATCATCTAAACCCCACGCCGCTGATGCTAGCGGAACGATTTAAATTTTACAGCAGAAGGCAGCTGAAGGATGAAAGCAATGCTGAATATTTAATGGAATTGCGTAAGCTAGCAAAGGACTGTCAGTTTGGAACGGGACTGACAGACGCGCTAAGAGATAAATTTGTGTGTGGATTATTAAAAGAAGATACACAAAAGCGACTGCTCGAGGAGAATGAGCTGACGCTTGAGAAAGCGGTCACTATGGCAGCAGCACACGAAGCTGCAGCAAGAGGCACGGCAGTAATGCAGCTACGGTCACCGGAACACAGTACAAATAAATTGGGTTTGAGTACTGTAAAATGTTATCGCTGTGGAAAGACAACACACGATCAGAACCAGTGTTGGTTTAAAAACCAAGAATGCAGAACGTGTGGCAGGCTTGGCCACATAGCTAAAGTATGCCGGTCAGGAAAGAAGACCATCAACAAAAAGTCACCGCAAGGAAAATACATAAAGGTGCACAAGGTGACAAAGACCAGTTCGAACGAACAGAAGTCAGGTTCAGACGCTAGCAGTAATGAACTGGGTAGCTTAAGAGTACACAACGTTGGTAAGGATGCAGATCTCCAGACAATTTGGGTCACTCTTCAGATAGCAGGAGTCCAAGTAAAGATGGAATTGGACACTGGATCGGCATTGACGGTCATGAATAAGAAAGATTACAAAAGGTTATTCCAACATATTCCCCTACGGGATACGGAGATTATATTGAAAACATACACGGGGCAAAGAGTGTACCCCATCGGAAAGATAGAGGTAAAAGTGGTCCACAAGGGCGAAGAAAGCCAAGTAATGGACTTATATGTGCTACCTGAAGGAGGTCCACCACTACTGGGATGGGAGTGGATTAGGAAAATGAATATGGACTGGCACTCCTTAAAAGCACTAACGGTAGATTCCGGGGAAACAGATGTCAAACCTAAACGATTGTCCAAAATATTGGATGATGCTAAAGAGGTGTTCCAGCAAGGACTGGGAACACTGAAAAGAATTACGGCAAACATCAAGATTGATGAACATGCACAACCAAAATTTTTCAAAGCCAGACCGGTACCCTATGCAATACGACCTGCTGTAGAAGCGGAACTGGAAGCGCTAGAACGTTCAGGTGTACTGTCTAAGGTAGATTGGAGTGAGTGGGCTACGCCCATTGTTCCCGTTATGAAACGTCCTTCGAGCAACAAGCCAGGAGAACCAGGGAAGGTTTGCATCTGTGGAGATTTCAAGATCACCGTTAATCCGGTGCTTCACACGGTGCAGTATCCGCTTCCGCGGAGTGAGGATATTTTTGCTTCGTTGTCTGGCGGGAAACACTTCACCAAGATAGACCTGGCGCAGGCGTACTTGCAGATGGAGGTTGAAGAAGAGTCACGCCAGTACCTCACGATCAATATGCATAGAGGTTTGTACCGGTATAATAGGCTAGTTTTTGGAGTGGCATCGGCTCCGGCAATTTGGCAGAGGGCCATGGAGCAGGTATTACAGGGAATTCCAGGCACACAATGTTACCTGGACAATATTCTGATTACAGGTGATGGTGATGAAGAACACCTCGCAAACTTGGAACTGGTGCTCAACAGACTGAAAGAGTATGGACATGGAGTTAATCGGCAGAAATGTGAGTTCTTTCAGAAGCGGATCTCGTACTGTGGTCATGTCATTGACCGGGAGGGGCTTCATAAGTCTCCTGACAAGATAGAGGCAGTTGTAAAGGCTCCCGCTCCGGATAATGTCTCTCAGTTGAGGTCGTTTCTGGGATTGATTAACTATTACCATAAGTTTCTACCGAATCTATCCACGGTACTGCACCCGCTGAACGCTCTTTTACAGAAGGGGGTACCATGGGAATGGAGCGAAAACTGTAAGAAGGTATTTCGCAAAAGCAAAGAATTGATCACCTGTTGAGTTATTTCATTCGACCATCATCGAGTGTTTACCAGTCACCAATACAAGTATTGAAAGAGAAACCAGGAACGACCCGACACTGTCCCGAGTTTACGAGGTGACAGTGAAGGGATGGCCAACACATGGTGATCCTCTGTTACCGGCATTCTCGGCAAGGCGAGACCAGCTGTCCATCTGCCATGGTACTTTGATGTACGGGACAAGAGTGATTATTCCTCCCAAGTTACGGGAAAGAGTTCTAAAGGAACTGCATATAGGTCATCTGGGGGGAGTTAAGATGAAAAGTCTTGCTAGGGCTTATGTATGGTGGCCGGGCATTGACCAACAGATAGAGGAGTTGACAAAAAGCTGCGCTGGGTGCCAAAAAGTGCAAAATGCACCTCCGATCGCACCGCTACACCCATGGGAATGGCCTTCAGCCCCATGGCAACGCGTACATATTGACTTTGCTGGTCCATTCATGGACTCCATGTTCCTAATTGCGGTGGACGCACATTCCAAATAGCCAGAAGTGATCAAGATGAATACCAGTACTTCAGAAAAGACAATTGCGGTGTTAAGAACAATATTCGCAAGGAACGGATTGCCAGAACAGATATGTTCGGACAATGGACCACAGTTCGTGTCGGAAGAATTCCAAAAATTCTTAAAGAAGAATGGGGTGAAACATTATACCTCTGCCCCATATCATCCGGCGACAAACGGGTTGGCCGAGAGATTTGTCCAAACATTCAAAAAGGCAATAAAGGCCATGAACGATGATCAGATTCCGTTACAACACAAGGTGGACAATTTCCTAATGGCATATCGAAACGCCGCTCATGCAGTGACTAACCAAAGTCCTGCCATGATGTTTTATAACAGGAGGTTGCGGTCCAGGTTGGACTTGTTAAAACCAAATGTGCGGAGGGAAGTGGAAAACAAACAGTTCCGGCATATTAATAACAAGTCCACTCGAAGTTTCGACGTAGGACAACCAGTGTTGGCAAGGGGCTACGGAAACGAAAAATGGCAGTCCGGAACAATTCGGGCCAGACAAGGACCTCTGATGTACACAGTAGATATTGGTAACAATGTGATAAGGCGTCATGCGGATCAACTGGTAGAATCAAGAGCAAGGGTCGAACCCATGGTTGCGACAGAGACAACTGTGGAAGACGTTAATGAACCTGAAGCATCTACCTCGGCAGGGACTGTACCCGATGATGACGTCCAATACACAGGAAACCAACAAGAAGAGTCACCTCAGCAACAAGAATCAGAGACCACTGAAAGGCGTTATCCAAACCGAATCAGAAGGCCTCCTGAGAGACTGAACCTTTGAACTGTTTATACCTGAAGTTATATATGTATATATGTTATGATGTTATGTTAATGGGGATATGACTGTTGAGCTAAAAAGGGAGGATTGTGGTGTATGTAACCTGTTCCACCTTAAGAGAACTTAAGCCTGTTCCACCTTAAGAGATGTACTACTTTCTCTGGCTGCTGTATACGTAATACCGGTGGTGACCACACCGGTATATAAGTACTGTGTAGTGATATTGTATTTAGTATAGTCCTGACCTCCAACTAGTAAAGACCTGTTGAACTTTATTCTTGTAGTCTGTGTCAGTAATTAATCTTAATGCAACTGGAACACACAGACTTAACAACCCCGAGCTTCCTGTCACCTGTCACTTCAATTCACCACTCCATTCCCACTCAGACCTCACCGTCCGTGGCTTCTTGCATTGTTCCACGGAAGCTCAGCGTAAGTTCGAGGAAGAGCACCTCATCTTCCGATTAGGCACTTAACAGCCTTCCGGACTCAATATCGAGTTCAACAATTTCAGATCATAACCTCGGCCCCTATCATATTTTTATATATTTTTTATCAACACTTTTGGTTTGTGCCTTTTCCTTCTTTTCTTTTCTCTCCCACATGGCAGCTGTCTCTCACTCTGCCAGCGCATTTCACACTTCATCTAGAGCCATTGTTTGTTTCTTTACCTGTCCTATTACCATCTCATCTCACCTTGAATATCTCTGAATGTCTCTTCACCTCTCACAGATCTTCCCTTTTGTTCTTTCATCACCTCCCCCATTTCCCAGCCCCCAAACTTGCTTTTTAATCTGTTTCATTTCCTGCTTTTTTCTCAGTTCTGACGAAGGGTCTTCGACCTGAAATGTTGGCCCCGATTTTCTGGCCGCCATCGGGCGGCTTTTCATGCGGCCGGGGGCCGAAAATCAGCGGAAAAGCGGGTCGGGCCCCCGCCTGATTCCCCGCCCCGTCCGACTTTCGGACCGCCGTTTCCCCACACCCCGCTTCAGTCCCGGCCGCCGCTGGCGGGACTGGTCGTCGGCACACTAATTACCAATAATTACCTCGTTGAGGTAGATTTTCCGGGGCCGTTGCGACTTTGGGGTTTTCCCCACATGAAACCCGCCTGCGGGGAACCCCGCTGCTGAGAGCTGGCGTGAAGCTTGCCGGCTTGCTTGCTATCAGCTGCAGGTCAATGGAGAAGCTACGATTTAAAGGGACAGCACTTGTATGTTGAAGGACCTTGTTGCTGAAGGCTTCGGGCTACTTCTTCAAGGCTTAGGCGCAGCTGTGGAAGGTTGGAGCCTCACACACTTCTCCAATGTGATCTCCTGGGAAGCCCCTCTCGCCACCCTCACTCAGCGCTTCCTCAGTGGAGGCATCTACGAGAAGCATGGGACGCCTTTTTTTCCTTCCGTTCTTGCCATTAGAGGATCTCCAACAGCAGAGGCGGCAGCAGCAGAACCAGGAGCAGCGTGATGAGCACCAGGCTGCTGCTCACTCACCTGAAGCTGCACAGGCCAGAAGGGGCCAGCGCTTGGAAGTGGCTTGAGAGCACCTTGCTGCGCTTTAGGGGGCCATGGGGACCCGTTTCTGCACTGGCAGTCCTACTCAGAAGGACTTCCATGAAGATCTGGTTTCTCTGTTTAATAGATGGCCAACGCTCTTCAAGAGATGTCATTCGCTTATGAGCACTCACCATGTTTTCCGTACCCTGGCGAGTTATCTCCTCCATGGAGGTTGCCAACCTTTCCATGGTGATGTGTTCATGCGCCAATGACTCCACAAAGGCTCTGCTCATGGTCGCTATGGGCTCCTCCATTCGCTCCACACTTGCAGCAACCCTGGAGACAAAACCTGCCAGAGACTCCTGCATCTGTGCAGGGAGATCCATCACCCCTTTTCTTGCGGGTGGACCCAGGGGCAGAGGGTCGACATGCAGCGCAGCTGAGCTGAGCTGGCAGAGTCCTGCGCCCTCCGACGAGGACTCTCCACTGCTGTCCCTGTCTCCAGAATCTGCTGAGGCTCACTTGTGAGCTGTGAAACACCAGGTGACAACACTACTCTATGTCCCGAAGGTCCCCCGAGGTGTGAGTATCTGCGCTGGTGCTGGGTGCGCTTACTTCTGCTGACGCTGCACCCTCAGAGGTTGGAGCTTCCTCTGAGGAGTCTGGCTGCACAGCCTCTTCCTCCTCCACAGTGAGGACGGGGGCTCGGGATGGTCCTGTGGGGAAGTAGAGGAAGGAGTTAGAGATGTAATGCCAAGGTTCTTCTGGTGACTCCCAGCGAGTTGGCATCTGCTGACACCTGCATCCATGCAGTATTGGTCTCAGTAGGAGGCCTCTTCCTCCCTGACCTAGGGAAGAGGACCTCCCTGTGGGCCCTAACCCCATCCAATAATGCCTGCAGTGAAGCCTTGTCGAATTTGGAGGCAGCTCGGGGTCTGGCACTGGCCACAGCTGCTGCAGGCTCCTCTGCCATCCTGTATGGTTCGTTTGGAAGCCTTCAGAGGATGCAGTGCTTGCTATGGACCTTGAAAGCACCACGAATGATGACATCATACTGTGTGGATTTCTGACTCGAATTGGACAATTAGCAAGGCTGCCCACATGCTGGGAATTAATTGGTCACTTGAGGGAAAATTGCGTGGAGCTGGCTGACACTTTTTTATGTGTGTCAGAAACCCCACATTCGGGGAAATCCGACCATTCCCCACACAAGCCGAAAATCGGGGCCGTTGACTCTGTTTCTCTCTCTACAGATGTTGCCTGGCCTGCTGAGTTTTTCCAGCGTTTTCTGTTGTTATTACGTACTGGAGGCGGGTGTGTGTGTTAACCTTATTAAACACCGTACGGTTGAGTCCGAAAAGCTTGTCTGTGTTCCAATCCTGTTCACCGTAATTCCTGTCATATAGAACTGAGTAGGAGAGATGATTCGAACCACCAAGGCAAACCACCTACACCCCCCACCCAGGATTTGTCCTATTTATACAATTTTTCCCATTTGTTTCCTACCGTCCAGCTATAATCTGACCTAACTCAGTACGCTGCTGCCAGTAACATGGCTGCTCATTTTCACACGTCTAGTTCCTTTTAATACCAATCAGAATCAGGTACTCCCCCTGGCTACTTGCTCCCTCTCTAGCACAGGGGCGTTGAGGCTAACTCTACCTCAGATAAACATAATAAGCCAGGGATCAAGCCTGGGATCATCCTCTCCAATATGACCTCCTGGTCCATTTATTGACTGACGCTCTGGGAGGCTTTCACAGTTAAGGTTGGTGAGCACTGCCTCTTGAAAATCAACTGTGAAAACACAAGCGATAGTTGACAGAAGTGGGACCTAGGGAAAAAGCAAGGAGCAAGTTTATATTTCTTGAAAATGTCATTTTAATGCCTGAAATGTAGAGTCTGAGACTGAAAGCTATTTATTAGGAGTGCGACTCAACCTAAATTGGACCTGTTCCAAAATTGGTAATTTATCAAGTCAACACATTTCCACACATTTTGCGATTGAGGCGGATTGAACTTTGAAAAATGCTGATGCAAGCACAGATACAGATTGCGTCCCTCTGTGCAGGCACAGTGCTATATTACAAATCCATTATAACGATGGAGGCGTTGGTTGAGTGACCGGCGTCTGTAGCCCAAGCTACGTCAGAAATCGCTTCTTTTTAAAGTTGCCGCTGAAAGTAGCTGCCAGCTGGTGTTGCGATGGGGGGGCATTGATTTCTGGTGGAGCATGTGTCGCATCGCTGGTGATCTCGATGGGAAATGTAACCGCATGGTAATGGTGGATTGATGCATTTGATCCCTCGTCATCTCACCAGAGTGGTGGGGGTAACACAATCTTGTGGAAGTGCACCTGTGTGATCCCCTGATACTCACTGGTGAGGGTGTTGGTGCCTGTTTGCCTCGTGGCAATGGTTCCTTGCTCAGTACCCAGTTATTCAACCTTCAACGTTGAACATGAAGTTGAAAGGAATTATTTTATTGCATTTTAATCTCTTTGGGTTGCGTGAAATCTGCTTTAGCTAAAATGGTGGACAGGGCAACACAAGTATCTCCACTGTGTCAGCAGTGGCTCAGTGGGTAGCACCCTCGCCTCTGAGTCAGACTAGGTCGTGGGTTCAAATCCCACTCCAGCGACTGGAGCACAAAAATCTAGGCCGACGCTCTAGTGCAGTACTGAGGGAGTGCTGCACTGTCGGAGGGCCGTCTTTCAGATGAGACGTTAAACTGAGGTCTTATCTGCTCTCGTAGGTGGCACTATTTCAAAGAAGAGCAGTGGAGTGCTCCCCGGTGTCCTGGCCGATATTTATCCCTCAATCAGTGTCACTAAAAACAGATTATCTGGTCATTATCACATTGCTGTTTGTGGGAGCTTGCTGTGTGCGAATTGGCTGCTGCGTTTCCAACATTACAACAGTGACTACACTTCAAAAAGTACTTCATTGGCTGTAAAGCGGATTGGGATGTCCGGTGGTCATGAAACAACAACAACTTGTATTTATATAGCGCCTTTAACACAGTAAAACATCCCATGGTGCTTCGCTGGTGTATCATAAGAAAAAAATTTAACACCGAGCCACATAAGGAGAAATATGGGCAGATGACCAAAGGCTTGGTCAAAGAGGTAGGTTTTAAGGAATGTCTTAAAGGAGAAAAGAGAGTTGAGAGGCGGAGAAGTTTAGGAAGTGAATTCCAGAGTTTAGGGCCTTGGCAACAGAAGGCACAGCCGCCAATGTTGGAGCGATTATAATCAGGGATGCTCAAGCGGGCAGAATTAGAGGAGTGCAGATATCTCGGGGGGTTGTGAGGCTGGAGGAGATTACAGAGACAGGGAGGGGTGAGGCCATGGAGGGATTTGAAAACAAGGATGAGAATTTTGAAATCGAGGTGTTGCTTAACCAGGAGCCAATGTAGGTCAGCAAGCACAGTGGTGATGGGTGAACGGGACATGGGCAGCCGAGTTTTGGATGACTTCAAGTTTACGTAGGGTAGAATGTGGGAGGCCAGCCAGGAGTGCGTTGGAATAGTCGAGTCTAGAGGTAAAAAAGGCATGGATGAGGGTTTCAGCAGCGGATGAGGTGAGGCAAGGGTGGAGACGGGCGATGTTACGGAGGTGGAAGTAGGTGCTCTTAGTTATACTGCAGATATGTGGTCGGAAGCTCACTTCAGGGTCAAATATAACACCAAGGTTGCGAACAGTGTGGTTCAGCCTAATTGGAGAAAATTTCTGCTCATCCAGAACTGGATGTCGGACAAGCAGTCTGACAATTTAGAGACCGTGGAGGGGTCGAGAGAAGTGGTGGTGAGGTAGAGCTGGGTGTCGTCAGCGTACATGTTGAAACTGACGCTGTGTTTTCGGATGATGTCGCCAAAGGGCAGCAATGAGATGAGAAATAGGAGGGGGCCAAGGATAGATCCTTGGGGGACACCAGAGGTAACAATGCGGGAACGGGAAGAGAAGCCATTGCAGGTGATTCTCTGGCTACAATTAGATAGATAAGAATGGAACCAGGCAAGTGCAGTCTCACCCAGCTGGACGATGGTGGAGAGACGTTAGAGAAGGATGGAGTGATCAACCGTGTCAAAGGCTGCAGACAAGTCAAGAGGGATGAGGAGGGATAGTTTACCTTTGTCATAGTCATAAAGGATATCAATTGTGACGTTGATGAGAGCCGTTTCGGTATTGTGGCAGGGTGGAAACCTGATTGGAGGGATTCAAACATGGAGTTGTGGGAAAGATGGGCACGGATTTAGGAGGCGACAACACGTTCAAGGACTTTGGAGAGGAAAGGGACGTTGGAGATGGGGCAGTAGTTTGCAAGGACGGAGGGGGTCAAGGGTTTTTTTGGAGGAGAGGGGTGATGACGGCAGATTTGAGGGAGAGGGGGACAGTACCTGAGGAGAGAGAACCATTAACAATGTCAGCTAACATGGGAGCCAGAAAAGGAAGTTGGGTAGTCAGCAGTTTGGTGGGAATAGGGTCGAGGGAGCAGGAAGTGGGTCTCATGGACAAGATGAGCATGGAGAGGTCATGAGGGGAGATCAGAGAGAAACTGGAGAAAGATGTGAGTTCAAACTAGGACCAGGGGGGAACCTTAGAGGAAGGCGCTACATAAATTCAGTCTTTCTTTTATACCTCAGGTCCAATTGATTTTTTTACCAACAGGAATATCGTTTCCTGAAAGACAAAATGGTCTCTTTCAACTTCATTTTCTTTATCAACGTGAAAAGCTAATTTTCCACAAAGCACTCTAATTACATCAGTCAGGAACTCATAAAACCTCACTCACAGTTTAGTAGATAAATAAGCAGTCCCTGTTGTTGTATACAACCTTCACCGCCTAATAATAACAGATGTTGTTTTATGAACTCATAAAACAATGTAGACATAACCAAAGAACTATTGGAGTCCCTGTTAGCATGGTGTGTAGTTACACTGAAGATGTCCTAGTCATGCCTAACAGCACGATTTTCCCCATCAATTATTTTTAATCACTTAGGCAACAGATAAATTTATTGATTTATCAAGCACGTTGGATGTGATAAATGGAACCTAAGGTTAAAATGCAAATTCCCTTTCTGAAGAAAGCAGGCATCAAATGGAAACTCTCAAGTTTTTCCCTTCCCGCAAAAAAAAAGCAAATTGGCCCTTTTGCACATAAAATTGAAAAGAGGCAGCTCCTAAACCTCATTTGCTTTTGACAATTTTAATATGCTCTGGAGAACAAGGTATAGCTTTGCACAGCTCAAGAGATTGGACTCAAAGGTTTCGTAAATTTAAAATGTGATACAGATGGCACACGATGGGGCGGCAGTTATTATAACCAGCGCCACTTTGAGATTCCGCTTGCAATCTGTCTTCATTGCAAATTCAGGGGAGGAAATGAATTTGTTCCAAACCTAGAGATTTTACAACTAATAGAGAGAATAAATATAGGACCTTGAATTTCAAAGTGTTTGATCCTATCACGCCAGGAGTGAAATGGAGACAAGGGTTTCATCATCTGAAACCAACACTACCAAGGTTTATTTGAAATAGTTATCCTACATCTATTCCCTCAGCTTAGGATTTAAAAGGTTACAGTCTCAAACTTTCTATTCTTATTTCTTCATTCAGAGGCGATGGTTATCTTTTCAGAAAGTGGTAAACAAACAAAAAAAAGAAGGGTTTGCCGAAGATTAGACAGTCTGATGGGATTGTGTCACAACACGTCACAGCACTGCAGCTAAACCTGCCACCTTGTTCGCTCTCGACGCACGGGAAATGATGCACAGCTTCCCCTTCCCCAGTGAGAAAGAGATCCTTTATAAAATTCTATCGTTTTTAACAGCAGCTGATGAGGGATTTGAAGACTAGCCCCTGGAGAATGAAGACTCAAAGACCAATACGATGTTTCGTGCGCTAATTAACAAAACAGCTTTAATTTAAAAACATTTGATCAAAACCAATCAAACTCTGATCCAGAATAAGCTGTTCAAAATCATTAGTTCCTATTGAAAAATAAAATGGGGAAAACATTCATTTACCTCATACCCATATAGTTTATTTTAAATAAATACTACCTGTTCCATAACAAATGTACATTGTTGGCTTGTCTGGCTAGACAATGTTGTTCAGTTATCAGACAGACATATTGGGCTGGGAATTCATTATAGCCCAGGAATGGGCGGTATCATTAGAAAAGTTTGAGAATTAGCGCCAAGTACTAATGCTTTAGACTGCACATAAAATTCATTCTCACTGCTCAAAGAAATTATTGGGGTGCTAATTCAAGTCTTAAAGGCCTAGCTCATTGGCGTTACACTCAAAGGGCAGGATTTTCACTGGGCCGTGGAGGCGGGATTGGAGGCGTGTGGGGGGTTAAAATCCCAAACTCGGGGGGGCACGAACCCATCCCGCCTAAAACCCGCCTCCGTACCAGTTTCCCAGGAGGCGGATACCCGACCCACAATGGGACCCGCCTCCCCGAGGCGGGAAGGGGATTAGTGCCAATTAACTGCCTGTTAACAGGTAGTTAACAGGCAGTTTTTAGCCTAATCCCTATTTTTATTCCTGAAGTGTGGGATTCCCGACGGCTCCAAACCACGCCAAGTTAGCGAGGCGGGCCGTCGGGCTGAAGGGCTTGGAGGGGTCGAGATGTCCGGTGTTCAGGTGAGTGATGGGTGCATGAGTGAAGAGGTAAGTGTGTTTGGTGTGTGTAAAGTGTTTAAAGAAGTTTTACTTACCTTTACAGCCTTCCTTCCTTCAGGTCTCGGGAGTCCCTCGTCTCACCGGCACAGAAAGCAGAATGGCCGCGAGCTGACAATAATTGCAGCATTTAGCTTTCTGTTCTGGGGAGATCTCTAAATCATCCTGAGAGGAAGGAATTAACTTAGAGTACAGATTGTCAGTGTTTGACAGCTTCAAAGAGCTGTCAAACGCTGATATTTCATCTGTCAAAAGCGCTTGACAGATGAAATGTCAATCTATGACGTCATCTGTTGCCGGGTGGCCTTTAATTGGCCTGCTGAGCCCACTGGGCGGGCTCAACAAGGTCAATCAAGTGAAAATCGCGTGGGTTGGCTAGAACTCAATGGAGGCGGGACTACAGCCCCGAAAGTTGTAGTCCCGCCTCCTACCCGCCTCCTCAATGAAAATCCAGCCCAAAGGGTGGACCAATATCGGGTGCAGTCTAATCTCAACTCATCATTGCCACAGGCTTTTCCCAGTATTTAAAGGGGAGGTTCATTGATACTGCACCACCTCATTCTCAGCATTGCTGGCTGTGCAGCTGCCTCAGCAAGGAGAAGCACAACAAGGAGGAGGAGCCGGAGGACTGAAGCAGATGTGCTCATGGCCAATCCACCTCAGTTGGGTGGTCAGGGTGATTGAATGCTTCAACAAATGCTACATACCACCATCTGTACCACAAGCTTCACACACTGCCCAAAGCACCAGACCCCCAGCACTCACCCACCAACAATCTCTACCTACCAACACTCACACCCACATCTCACTCCTTGCACACAATGACAGCTATTCAACTATGGCAGGCACAATGGTCATTAGTTATTAGAATGAATGTGATATGTGTGATATGTTTATGCATAAATTTATTCAAGGAGTTTGCAATATTTTGTGGTCTCTCTCATTTCACTATTGTGCCCAGGAGGACGCTGTGATAGGGCATGACACAGGGATGATATGATGGGCATGTGGTGAGCAAAAGAGATCTGGGGTTTAAGTCATCCTGGTGTGAGGCTGGAGGTCTGTTTGGAGGAGGTGGCAGAGTTCTGTGACCACCACCTTGGTGATGCGGAGCCATCTAATACACTGCTCGTCACTTCATTGAAGGTAGGAAAAGTGCTGTCAGAACCCCCTTGAAGGGTAAGGCCTCCTGGTGAGAGCCCTGATGTCCCTCCTCATCTCTCTGTGCCCATGTTCCCGTATTTCTGGCTGCCTACGCTCCCTCCGCCGTAGATGATGGAAGGCGAGGTGGCATGCCAGTAGAGCCCCCATTAATGTCAGTGTTCTCGCTCAGGCCAACATCCCCAACATCGAAGCTTTGACCACGCTCGATCAGCTCTGATGGATGGGTCACATCGTCCGCGTGCCCGATACGAGACTCCCAACACAAGCGCTGTACTCGGAGCTCTGACACGGCAAGAGAGCCCCAGGTGGGCAGAGGAAACGCTTCAAGGACACCCTCAAAGCCTCCTTAAAAAGTGCAACATCCCCACCGACACCTGGGAATCCCTGGCCCAAGACCGCACAAAGTGGAGGAGAAGCATTCAGGAAGGCACCGAATACCTCGAGTCTCTTCACCGGGAGCAAGCGGATGCCAAGTTCAAACAGCGGAAGGAGCGCACGTCAACCCAAGCATCCCACCCACCCGCCCCTTCAACCACCATCTGCCCCACCTGTGACAGAGATTGTGGGCAGGATTTTCATTGGGCCATGGAGGCAGGATTGGAGGCGTGTGGGGGGGTTAAAATCTCGAAATCAGGGGGCATGAAACCACCCCGCCCCCAACCCGCCTCCATGCCAGTTTCAAAGGAGGCGGATACCCGACCTGTGCTGGGACCCGCCTCCCCGAGGCGGGAAGGGGATTAGTGCCAATTAACTGCCTGTTAACAGGTAGTTAACAGGCAATTTTTAGCCTAATCCCTATTTTTATCCCTGAAGTGTGGGGTTCCCGATGGCTCCAAACCACGCCAAGTTAGCGAGGCGGACCATCGGGCTGAAGGGCTTGGAGGGTTCGAGATGTCCGGTGTTCAGGTGAGTGATGGGTGCATGAGTGCAGAGGTAAGTGTGTTTGGTGTGTGTAAAGTGTTTAAAGAAGTTTTACTTACCTTTACTTCCCTTTACAGCTTTCCTTCCTTCAGGTCTCGGGAGTCCCTCATCTCACCGGCACAGAAAGCAGAATGGCCGCGAGCTGTCAAAAGTTGCAGCATTCAGCTTTCTGTTCTGGAGAGATCTCTAAATCAGCCTGAGAGGAAGGAATTAACTTGGAGTACAGATTGTCAGTGTTTGACAGCTTCAAACAGCTGTCAAACGCTGATATTTCATCTGTCAAAAGCTCTTGACAGATGAAATGTCAATCTGTGATGTCACCTGTTGCTGGGTGGCCCTTAATTGGCCTGCTGAGTCCGCTGGGTGGGCTCAACAAGGTCAATCAAGTGAAAATCGCGTGGGTTGGCTAGAACTCAATGGAGGCGGGACTACAACCCCGAAAGTTGTAGTCCCGCCTCCTACCCGCCTCCTCAATGAAAATCCAGCCCTGTAGTTCCCGCATTGGACTCATCAGTCACCTGCGAACTCATTTTTAATGTGGAAGCAAGTCATCCTCGGTTCTGAGGGACTGCCTAAGAAGAAGAAGAATGTTGCCAAGTGTAGCAGTTTGAATCTTTGAACAATAAATGTAGTTGCGTTGTAGTTGCCAGAAGATTGCTGATACAAAGGAAGCTTGAAATTACTTATAGGAACTGTTTTACTGGGTGAAACTGACAACAAATCATTGAAACTAAACTGCCCTGACAGCTGGGAGTGATTAATGCTGATGCCTTTAAATAATGCCGCTGGAGCCGGCTTCCTGGAGCTGCATGCTAACTCTTCCTGTCGCTGTCTGGTCACGGCGCTAAGGTAAGTGGCGACAATGAATTTTCCATATCGGGTGGCCAGTGAGCATTGCATGCTCACTGATGTCACGATCTGGCTGGCATTAAAGTCCCCGGCGGTACCTTGTACCAGCAGCACAACGCGGGGTTGGGGGGGTGCAGATTTGTCGTGCGGCACTGGATTCGCTTTGCCCCGGCACTACTGCATCAGCGCCCTGTTACCGCCATCTGCTGCCGCTAACGGGAGGCGCCAAGGTGCCGAGATGTTCCCCCATTGAGTTGAATCAAAAATTCTGATTTAAGCGAGGCTGATTCAGAATTTGGAAAATGCTACATTTGTACCAAGTCGAAATAATTCAGATTCAGATGACTTGTTCCTTTAAAGAGACACTCATTGAAACGTATAAAATTCTGACAGGGCTCGACAGACTGGATGCAGGGAGGATGTTTCCCCTGGCTGGGGGTGTCTAGAACGAGGGGTCACAGTCTCAGGATACGGGGTAGGACATTTAGGATTGAGATGAGGAGAAATTTCTTCACTCAGAGGGTGGTGAACCTGTAGAATTCTCTACCACAGAAGGCTGTGGAGACCAAGTCACTGAATATATTTAAGGAGGAGATAGATAGATTTCTGGACACAAAAGGCATCAAGGGGTATGGGGGAGAGAGCGGGAATATGGTATTGAGATAGAGGAGGATCAGCCATGATCATATTGAATGGCGGAGCAGGCTCGAAGGGCCGAATGGCCGACTCCTGCTCCTATTTTTCTAAGTTTCTATGAGACACGTCCACCTTACATTCACCACGCCACTTTATAAGGCTGTGCCTCTTCTGTGAATGTGTGTGCCCATACTGAGAAATGAAAGCATTAAAATAAACTGACATCAGAAAGAAACAGTGTGTTGTAAAACAGAATGAACAAATTTTGCTCACGTGCCCCAAGCTATGAATATGCTTGCACTCATTTTCCTGCTAATAGTAAATGATCCATGGTGATTTTTTTTTAATACAGTGTGACATTTTCTGGCAGATGACATCATTGTGGTTTACACACATACAAACATACGGATTAGGAGCAGGAGTCGGCCATACGGCCCCTCGAGCCTGCTCCGCCATTCAATAAGATCAGGGCCGATCTTCACCCTCAACTCCACTTTCCCGCCCGATCCCCATATCCCTTGATTCCCCCTAGAGCCCAAAAATCTATCGATCTCAGCCTTGAATATACTCAACGATTCAGTATCCACAGATTCCAAAGATTCACCACCCTCTGAGTGAAGAAATTCCTCCTCATCTCAGTCTTAAATGGCCGACCCCTTATCCTGAGACTGTGCTCCCTAGTTCTAGACTCTCCAGCCAGGGGATTTTTCAGTAAGATTATCCTACCCTTAGCGAACCTATTCTCCAGTGTGTGCCCAAATGGCTTAGCTGGTGTCCATGCAGACAGATTATCCTTTTGATACTGGGGAGTGGAGCAGTGGAGGTGTTGTCTTATAAAAATGTGAAGGGCAAAATAAAAATGAAATCGAATGAGTAGCACAAGCTTCACTCTCTATCGGGAGCGTGGGAGGCCAACGATTGGTGTCTTGCTCAAAAGGTTTGTACCGAAATAGGACAAAGCAAAGGAGTGTACCACTTCTACATCTAATGCTTGGTCCAATGTTCAAAGTGTCACCAGAGGCCCGCTTTTCATTTCCCCAGCAATGATATCTCCTACTTTTGATGAGTACATACACAGACAGATCCAGTTCCTTTGAAGGCCATTTCCTTTAGTTCCTTGTAATGCGGTCTGAAAACCCAGTTGATTTTATTAAATATAGTAATAAAATGTATTTTTATTGGACTGACATGGACGTTATTTAAAGAGATGTTAAGAATGAATGATGGACAGGTGCATAATCATTCCTGTTTAGAGACAATTCTATAAATCCTTGGACTGCGCCATGGCTTGTGCTGTTTCTGTGCACTCATCCCGTTCTGAAGTAGGCACAAGGGCCACGATGCACATTTTGACTGTCTCGTTGCTTCCTTCCACTCACCATTCATGCCATCCGTTTCAAAGCACACACCTTCCTGTTTTTCCAAGTGTAAGAGCTGAACTGTGCACATTCCTAAAGATGAATATTACAACACAGAATCAGAATGTACAGAATCAAGGAAACCTTACAGGGTGCCTTTAAAAAAAAAAATGTCCCAATCTTTTCTCCTGATGGCAGAGATTGTGTGCATTGCTGGCAATCTTCCTGTGCCTCAACCAAGTGGCCATTTTTGCATGGGTGAGCTTACATGGGGGAGTGTTGGGAAAACGATTTTGACTGTGGAAGGCATTGCGGCTAACCCTCTGCTCGCTCAACATCCCCGCGTATGAACTTTACATCCAGGTGGAAGGTGAGGGGTCAAGGGGGCCTTGGCCTTAGGAATAGGAACCTTCATTGGTCTTTCCCTGCCTAGCCTATCAGTTCAACAGGCAATGGGCCCTTCTGGTCCATAAGGCCGAGACCAGAGGGTAGCTTTACCCACAAAGTCTTCAGGGGAGTCGCATACTTCTTGTTGGCAGTATAATTGGAATCAAGTTTTATTTATTTTGAAATGCATTTTGAGATGCATTGCTGATCATCTTCCAACATTCTATGCAATCTGGAACAGTACCCATGGATTGGAGGGTAGCTAATGTTACCCCACTATTCAAAAAAGGTGGTAGAGAGAAAACGGGGAATTACAGACCGGTAAGCCTGACATTGGTAGTGGGGAAAATGCTGGAGTCCATTATAAAAGCTGTAATAGCAGAGCACTTGGAAAACAGTGACAGG
This sequence comes from Somniosus microcephalus, assembly GCF_052327205.1. NCBI lineage: Eukaryota > Metazoa > Chordata > Chondrichthyes > Squaliformes > Somniosidae > Somniosus > Somniosus microcephalus. The sequence goes on from NC_141006.1 coordinate 70,984,489, forward strand.
ATCAGACAAAGTCAACATGGATTTACAAAAGGTAAATCGTGCTTGACTAATCTACTGGAATTTTTTGAGGATGTAACTGGTAAAATAGATAAGGGAGAACCAGTGGATGTGGTGTATTTGGACTTTCAGAAGGCTTTCGATAAGGTCCCGCATAAGAGATTAGCGTGTAAAGTTAAGGCACATGGGATTGGGGGCAAGGTATTGACTTGGATAGAGAACTGGTTGGCAGACAGAAAGCAAAGAGTTGGAATAAACGGGTCTTTTTCTGAGTGGCAGGCAGTGACTAGTGGGGTACCGCAAGGATCGGTCCTAGGACCCCAGCTATTCACAATATATATCAATGATCTAGACAAGGGAACTAGATGTAATATCTCCAAGTTTGCAGACGACACAAAGCTGGGTGGGTGAGTGTGCTGTGAGGTGGATGCCGAGAAACTCCAGGATGATTTGGACAGGTTGGGTGATTGGGCAGAAGCATGGCAGATGCAATATAACGTGGATAAATGCGAGGTTATGCACTTTGGTGGCAAAAACAGGAAGGCAGATTATTATCTGAATGGCAATAGATTGGGAGAAGGGGAAGTGCAACGAGACCTAGGTGTCCTTGTGCACCAGTCGCTGAAGGTAAGCATGCAGGTGCAGCAGGCGGTTAAGAAGGCAAATGATATGTTGGCCTTCGTAGCGAGAGGATTTGAGTACAGGAACAAGGATGTCTTGCTGCAGTTGTACAGGGCCTTGGTGAGACCACATCTTGAGTATTGTGTGCAGTTTTGGTCGCCTTATCTGAGGAAGGATGTTCTTGCCATGGAAGGAGTTCAGCGAAGATTCACCAGGCTGATACCTGGGATGGCAGGAATGACGTATGAGGAGAGATTGGTTCGATTGGGCTTATACTCGCTGGAGTTTAGAAAAATGAGAGGGGATCTCATTGAAATTATAAAATTCTGACAGGACTGGACAGACTAGATGCAGGAAGGATGTTCCCGATGGTTGGGCAGTCCAGAACCAGTGGTCACAGTCTAAGGATAAGGGGTTAGCCATTTAGGACAGAAATTAGGAGGAATTTCTTCACCCAGAGAGTGGTGAACCTGTGGAATTCTCTACCACAGAAGGCAGTACAGGCCAATTCATTAAATATATTCAAGAAGGAGTTGGATATATTTCTTTAGGCTAAAGGGATCAAAGGGTATGGGGAGAAGGCAAGGACAGGGTACTGAATTTGAGTGATCAGCCATGATCGCATTGAATGGCGGAGCAGGCTCGAGGGGCCGAATGGCCTACTCCTGCTCCTATCTTCTATGTTTCTATGTTTCTATGTAAATCATATAAAACATTTTCTCTTACAGTGCAAAAATGGTACCTGTGGAGCCCAAGGGGGTTGAACACATATTAACTGAAAATAGGAATAAAATTGGTTGTAAAGTAACGGACTAATACCCAGGGTTTTTCATTCCCTGTTTTACTTTGTTACTTTTAAGCACAGGGAAAGAATCCTGTCCCTGCTTGAAAATTCGTGGATTGTAATATAATTTGGGCAATACAAAAATATATTGAAATGTTTTTGATTTTTATGAAACCATATCAGAGCATATCAAAATACATTTCTTTTCACATAAGAGGTTTAAACTGACTGAGGAAATGTTTCAGCACAGCGTCCAGTATAACAACAGGGTATCAAATGTCTGGATAAACGGCACAGTTTAGTTCGCATTTTTGCTCCATAAATCTGCTTTGACGTTTCAGTCATAGCAAATTTTACGGTAGTGTTTACGTATGGGATTAAGGGGCTTCTAAAGTGCTGGTACAGTTCTAGTATAACTGTCAGCTTATGACAAATGGGCAGGAAACCTGAGTTAAACAGTTCGACAGAAATGTACTTGTGCGATGCTAAATTCGAAACGACCCTGCTTAATCCTGTGTGTTAATGTGCGTCTTCCCGACATCCCAGACTTAATTGATTCAGTCTGTTGAGTAGCGGTTTTGCAAATGGAGGGGAGGTCATTGTTAAAGCTGAACAATAGCAATCTATTAAATGTAAGGCAGGGACCGGAAAGATCCTCGAACCTTGTGTGGAAAGCCGCTTTTATATTGGCCCAGAAATTCGGGTTGGAGGTTTCCCGCGGGTGCAAGCCCCCGACCTGCACTTACCTAGTGCGCCGTCCGTTGAGCTGTGGGCCCGCGTGGGATTCCGATCCTGGGCCTCCTCCAACTGCTGGCGCGCAGTGCTTGCGTATCCCAGGGGAGCAGTTAGTTCGAAGCGTCCCCTGGGATCACGTGGGCCATGGAGAGCTAATGATAGCAGGGAAATGCCCATTCATAAAATTTACAGGAAGAGCTGTCAAACCTATAAATACTATAAGCCCCAAAACATAACTAAAACTTCAAATACATTTTTTTTTAAATCACATTTTTAAAATAACTATAAATTACATAAAATAACTATTTTAAACAATAATTTAAATTTTTGAAAAAATTAATTACATTTTCTAATGGGGCTAAATTAAACTTACCTTTCTTTAAAGTATTTAAAAATAATAAACCTGTGGAAAAAATGTTTTAATTTTAATTAATTCACCACTTACCTTGTTAAAAGCAGGCCTTGTGCCTGCTTTTTAAAAGTGTAACTACTGGAGACTTACCCTCTCGGGAAAACCTGCAAAAAAAAACGGAAGTTCCAGGCGTACGCGCTGCCTCTCCGGTGCACGCGTTCGACCTGTGAACCCCTTCCTTTAAGGGAACGGAAGTTCCGGTTTCCCGCGCATGCGCAGTGCATGCACGAAACCGACACATTAGTTGGGCCTACGCGTGAGTACCCAGCGCGTACTCACCCGTGGGGACCCGAATTTCTGGGCCCAATATTGTTCTTTGGCCGCCAGCTCCCGCAGTGCTTCTCCCCAAGCGCCAGCAGCTGGCAAGCCAGCTTAGTCTAAAAACTGCCCGGCTTTGTCAGACTGCTGGCCAAGATCATCCGTTTTCAGGCACCTTTATATTGAACAGGTGCTGTCAGATTCATGGGAACACGGGAACAGGAGGAGGCCACTCAGCCCCTCGAGCCCTGTCCCGCCATTCAACGAGATCGCGGCTGATCTGTATCTTAACTCGATCCACCCGCCTTGGTTCTGTAACCTTTAATACCCTTGCCTAACAAAAATCTATCAAGCTCAGTTTTGAGATTGTTAATTGGCCCCCAGCCTCAACAGCTTTTTTGGGAGTTCCAGATTTCCGCGACCCTTTGTGTGATGAAGTGCTGGCTGTCATGACCCCTGGACGGCCCGGCTCTGATTTTAAGGTTATGTCCCCTTACAGACTTTGCAAAGCTGTCTGTTAAAACTGCTGGAACTTGTTAAGCCCGGTTGCCTGGAAGATTCCTGATAATCTCTCTCAGAGCAGTGCTATTTAACTTTAGTTAACAGCAAAATGGATTTCAACTGAATTGAAAGAAGAGCCCAAAACCAAGGGGCAAATGAAACTAAACATTTTTCTGTTTCATCCTGCCCTTCAACATGCTGGGTCAAGTAACGCTGATTCTGTCTTGGAAAAACTGATAACATTGCCTGGGGGGGGTGACAGTGTAAAATAATTAAATGACAATTTTGTATTGACTGTGAAATGCTATTCATGAATAAAATAACACTTTATGCTCATGTACTGTAGCTGATTCCGCAAACTAAATAAAATCACTCTCATATTGTATCCATATGACACTGACATGCGGAGCCAAGGCAAGCGCTGAATATGCAGGCCCTCTAAAATCTCCTACGGTGGTGAAGGATCCCTATTGCTCTGTCACATTGCATCAAACAATGAATGCTTGATTGCTTTAACTATCGCCTGCTGCAATAACTAACCTGAGTTACATCTTAAGACTCATTTTTCAAAGATTATCTTAACTCAGGCTTTCAGTGGGGAAACCACTCATTTGTTTTTACACATTTTATATCAGAATACCGTGTAATTCCCTCCTTATGTTGTGGTAGCGTTCCCAACTGTTACACACCTGCAAACAACGGGATGCTGGCAGACAGTGATGTGTCTGGTGTGGCTGTCACAGTAACTGCGAAATATGTCACAGTATTACCGAACTTAAGCTGCTTTTACATTGTGTGAAACCTGTGCTAGTCTTTCGGGTGAGACGTTAAACCGAGGCCCCGTCTGCCCTCTCAGGTGGACGTAAAAGATCCCACGGCCACTATTTCGAAGCAGAGCAGGGGAGTTATCCCCTGTGTCCTGGGGCCAATATTTATTCCTCAATCAACATCACTGAAACAGATTATCTGGTCATTATCACATTGCTGTTTATGGGAGCTTGCTGTGCGCAAATTGGCTGCTACGTTTCCTACATTACAACAGTGACTGACGTAAGAAAACTACGAGGCACTTGGTCTAAGCACTTGGTCAAGACTTTAATCAACTGTTTTTCAACATGGAGATCTAGTTGTGTCCTTCACTAGTTCCTGTTAAAGAATGTCCTGAGCAAGCTGGGCTCATGCCCGAGTATTTATACTCTCCCTGGACAATGCCACCAGCAGGCCGCCCAGTATTATTTCATAAGTCTTTTCGACATGAATGACAAGATTCATGTCATTTCCTACATTACAACAGTGACTACACTTCAAAAAGTACTTCATTGGCTGTAAAGTGCTTTGGGACGTGCTGTGGTCGTGAAAGACGCTATATAAATGCAAGTCTTTCTTTTCTTTTAGTGCCAATCATTCCTGAAGAGTGGGGACTTGTACAGCCAGCTGCACACTGAATAAAAAGGAGCCAAGACTCATTGAGACTGGCGCAAAGGCCTTCTAGAGTTTGAGGCAAGCAGTGGGTAATTCACTGATGTGCTGAGGTACTCTTAACTTGAGGCAAATGTAATTGGATTATGTGTAGATGAAGATATCTAAAAAGGTGGTCAGTTTTTGATTTGGTGGTGTCAGCTTGCAATATTGCTATACTTGTTCTTCTGTAGTAATTTAGATACCAGAGGCAGGATTGTCCATTGTCCTCTGTAATACCACACAAGGCTGGGCAAGATCACCATGGAAACAGTAGGTCATGGGTCATGGGGCAGTGAGGCCTACTGCCAGGCTCAGTGCCCTGACCCTGAAGTCCCTCCCCACACCTGTGCTGGCACTGCAGCTGTCTGACCATCCACCCCTGCTGCATGTGAATGCTGGTGGAGGAGCGATGGGCTCTGGCCCCCCAGCTCATTTTCCTCCTGTTTGTCCCAGTTATTGCTGTTCCCGACAACCACCTAAAGAAAGGTAGCAGTAAAGAAAGAAGAAAGTCGAGCCTTTACATCGTGCCTTTCACAACTTCAGGATGTCCCGAAGTGCTTTACAGCCAGTGAAGTTGTTTGAAGTGTTGCCACTGCTCTAATATAGGGAATGTGGCCGCTAATTTGCATACAAGGTCCCCCAAAACAGCAATTAAATAATTGACCAGATCGTCTGTTTTTAAGTGTTAGTTGAGGGATAGGAAGGACCTATTTCCCTTAGCAGAGAGGTCAATAACCAGGAGGCATAGATTTAAAGTAATTGGTCGGAGGATTAGAGGGGAGTTGAGGAGAACTTTTTTCACCCAGAGGGTGGTGGGGGTCTGGAACTCATTGCCTGAAAGGGTGGTAGAGGCAGGAACCCTCATCACATTTAAAAAGTACTTGGATGTGCACTTGAAGTGTCGTAACCTAGAGGACTACGGACCAAGAGCTGGAAAGTGGGATTAGGCCGGAGAGCTCCTTTTCGACCAGCACTGACACGATGGGCTGAATGTGCCATAAACTTCTATGATTCTATGATAAATATTGGGCAGGACACCGGGAGAACACGGCTGCTCTTCTTCAAATATTGCCATGGGATCTTTTATGTCCACCTGAGAGGGCAGACAGGATCTGAGTCTTTGGGTGGTCAATTGAGTCCCGCCCCCTTTGGGGCGCTAACTTCGCCGGGGCGCTACTTTTAGCGCCCCGAAAATATTAGCACGCCCGCGGCCGAAATTCATCGGTAGCACCCTAAGAGGGAAGTAGGGTGCTATTGGAAGTGCCCGCCTCCCTCTTGGGGCGCTGCGAGGGAATATCGCGGCGCAACGTGCCACGGTACTGCAGGCCTTCCTCCCCTTCTTTGTGGTGTATGTAACCTGTTCCACCTTAAGAGAACTACTTTAAGAGATGTACTACTTTCTCTTGGCTGCTGTATACTGTAATACCGGTGGTGACCACACCGGTATATAAGTGTTGTGTAAGGATTTGCTGGGCAGTTCAGCCCTGACCTCCGAATAGTAAAGACCTGTTAAAAGTTATTCTTGTTGTCTGTGTCCAGTGATTGATCCTAAACATAACTGGGACACACAGACTCAACAGTGGCGACGAGTCCGATCTTACCCTGCGGCAATTTTACATCCAAGGCAGCTTCGTCCTCAAAACGGGCGTCGAGAAGAGGCATCCGCCCTCATCATCCTGCTGAGCACCATCGCACGGGAGGCATCGAGAACCCGGGTTAAAAAGAAAAAGAATTCTGACCACGAAGCCCTCCATCAGCGACAGGCAGTGATCATCCCTTCTACCACGGTGGTGGGTAAGCCGATCAGCGACATGAGCAGAAAGTCGGCCGCGTTGACTGTGGAGTAGGGGAGGGAAAACGGAGGAATAAGGGCGGAGAGCTCGACCACGGCCGGTAGAAAGGGCCGGGCTGCAATCGAGGCCGAGAGGCGCGGCGACTGGGGCAGCTTAAGGCTCGAGAGCCGCGGAGAACTCAAACGCAGCCGGTGTAAAGGACCGGGCTGCAAGCGGGGCTGCGAGGCAAAGCAGCGTCGGGGAGTTGAGAAGCTTAAGGCACGAGAGCCGCGGAGAATTCAAACACAGCCGGTGTAAAGGACCGGGCTGCAAGCGGGGCTGCGAGGCAAAGCAGCGTCGGAGTTGAGAAGCTTAAGGCACGAGAGCCGCGGAGAATTCAAATGCAGCCGGTGTAAAGGACCGGGCTGCAAGCGGGGCTGCGAGGCAAAGCAGCGTCGGGGAGTGAGAACCGCTGGGGAGGCGAGAACGGCAGCAGCAAGGCAATCGCCATTGCAGCCAGCGGGGGAAGAAGGCAAACGCGGGAATCCGCCATTGTAGTCGGCGGGGGAAGAAGACGAGCGCGGGAAAGACCGCCAAGCGCGGGAAGCCGCCATTTTAAAAAAAAAGAAAAATTAAAAAAAAAAGCTTGCAAGGATGCCTAAACATGGGAGCATTAATAACTTTGATAGTGATATCGAAGATTGGACCACGTATGTAGAACGCATGGAAGTTTATTGTAAAGCAAATAAGGTACCAGATGATGAGAAAGCACTAACCTTATTAAGCTCAATGGGTGCGAAGACATACGGGCTATTGAAGCACCTTCTATCACCAAATAAACCAGCGGATCAGACTTTCGTGAATATTGTTACTGTCCTGAAAAATCATTTAAACCCCACGCCGCTGATGATAGCGGAACGATTTAAATTTTACAGGAGAACGCAGTTGAAAGACGAAAGCAACGCTGAATTTTTAATTGAACTACGTAAGCTATCGAAGTACTGTCAGTTTGGAACAGGACTAGCAGATGCGCTGAGAGATAAATTTGTGTGTGGATTGTTAAAAGAAGGAACACAAAAGCGACTGCTTGAGGAGAATGATCTTACGCTTGATAAAGCTGTCATATTGCAGCATCGCAAGAAGCCGCAGCGAGAGGCACTGCGGAAATGCAGCTACGGTCACCGGAACTCTGCACCAATCAAATGGTCTTGAGTACAGTAAAATGTTATCGTTGTGGAAAGACAACGCACGATCAGAACCAGTGCTGGTTCAAAAATCAGGAATGCAGAAAATGTGGCAGGCTTGGTCACATAGCTAAAGTATGCCGGTCAGGAAAGAAGACCAGCAACAAAAAGTCACCGCAGGAAAAGTACAGAAAGGTACAAAAGGTGACAGAGAACAGTTTGAACGAACAGAAGTCAGATTCAGACTCCAGCAGTAATGAACTGGGTAGTCTAAGAGTACACAACGTTGGTAAGAAAGCAGACCTCCAAACAATTTGGGTCACACTTCAGATAGCAGGAGTCCAAGTGAAGATGGAATTGGACACTGGATCGGCATTGACGGTCATGAATAAGAAAGATTACAAAAGGTTATTCCCACATATTCCCCTACGGGATACGGAGATTGTATTGAAAACATACACGGGGCAAAGAGTATACCCCATCGGGAAGATAGAGGTAAAGGTGGTCCACAAGGGCAAAGAAAGCCGAGGAATGGACTTATATGTGCTACCTGAGGGAGGTCCACCACTACTGGGACGGGAGTGGATTAGGAAAATAAATATGGACTGGCATTCCTTAAAAGCACTAACGGTAGATTCCGGTACAAAAGATGTCAAACCTAAACGATTGTCCAGAATATTGGACGATGCTAAAGAGGTGTTCCAACAGGGACGGGGAAAACCGAGAGGAATTACGGCAAACATCAAGGTTGAAGAACATGCAAACCCGAAATTTTTCAAAGCCAGACCGGTACCTTATGCAATACAACCTGCTGTGGAAGCTGAGCTGGAAGGGCTAGAACGTTCAGGAGTACTGTCTAAGGTAGACCGGAGTGAGTGGGCTACGCCCATTGTCCCCGTCATGAAGCGTTCATCGAGCAACAAGCCGGCGGAACCGGGGAAGGTTCGCATCTGTGGAGATTTCAAGATCACTGTTAATCCGGTGCTTCACACGGTGCAGTATCCGCTTCCGCGGATTGAGGATATCTTCGCTTCGTTGTCTGGCGGGAAACACTTCACCAAGATAGACCTGGCGCAGGCGTACTTACAGATGGAATTTGAGGAAGAGTCACGCCAGTATCTCACGATCAACACGCATAGAGGCTTGTACCGGTATAATAGACTGGTTTTTGGAGTGGCATCGGCTCCAGCAATTTGGCAGAGGGCCATGGAGCAGGTATTACAGGGAATTCCAGGTACACAATGTTACCTGGACGATATTCTGATTACAGGAGATGATGCCGAGGAACACCTTGCAAACTTGGAACTGGTGCTCACCAGATTGAAAGAATATGGTCTTCGAGTTAATCGCCAGAAATGTGAATTCTTTCAGAAGCGGATCTCGTACTGTGGTCATGTCATTGACCAGGAGGGGCTTCATAAGTCTCCTGACAAGATCGAAGCTGTTGTGAAGGCTCCCGCTCCGGATAATGTATCCCAATTGAGGTCGTTTCTAGGGTTGATTAACTATTACCATAAGTTTCTGCCAAATTTATCCACGGTGCTGCACCTGCTGAATGCTCTTTTGCAGAAGGGAGTACCATGGAAGTGGAGCGAGGACTGTAAGAGGGCCTTTCGCGAAAGCAAGGCATTGATCACCTCAGAGGAAGTGTTGGCTCACTTCAACCCAATGCTGCCTATTCGTTTGGCTTGTGATGCTTCTCCATATGGTATTGGGGCAGTACTCTCACACAAGTTGCCAAATGGCCAGGAGAGGCCAGTTGCGTTCGCATCCAGATCATTGACCTCCGCTGAGCGCAACTATGCTCAGATAGATAGGGAGGCTCTCAGCCTTGTGTGGGGAGTAAAGAAGTTTAATCATTACCTGCAGGGCCAAAAGTTTACACTTCTGACAGACCACCAGCCGTTGGTATCCATTTTTAACCCTAAGAAGGGTGTTTCGGTGATGACAGCAAAGAGACTCCAGAGATGGTCCCTTTTCCTAGGGGCACATCAATATCAGATCGAATTCAAAGGTACAAAGCAGCATGGTAATGCTGATGGGCTGTCGCGCCTGCCACTACCTACAGAGGAGGAGGCACCGACGGTTGACCCTGTTGAGTTATTTCACTCGACCATCATCGAATGTTTACCAGTCACCAATGCAAGTATTGAAAGAGAAACCAGGAACGACCCGACACTGTCCAGGGTCTATGAAGTGACAGTGAAGGGATGGCCAGCACATGGTGATCCGCTGTTACCGGCATTCTCAGCAAGACGAGAACAGCTGTCCGTCTGTCAAGGAACATTGATGTATGGAACAAGGGTGATTATTCCTCCTAAGTTAAGAGAGAGAGTTCTAAAGGAACTGCATGAAGGTCATCTGGGGGGAGTCAAGATGAAAAGCCTTGCTAGGGCTTATGTGTGGTGGCCGGGTATTGACCAACAGATAGAGGAGTTGACGAAAAGCTGCTCAGGGTGCCAAAAAGTGCAAAATGCACCTCCGATTGCACCGCTGCATCCATGGGAATGGCCTTCAACCCCATGGCAACGTGTACATATTGACTTTGCTGGTCCTTTCATGGACTCCATGTTTTTAATTGCGGTGGACGCACATTCTAAATGGCCAGAAGTGATTAAGATGACTACCACTACCTCGGAAAAGACGATCGCAGTGTTAAGAACGATATTTGCAAGAAATGGATTGCCAGAACAAATATGTTCAGACAACGGACCGCAGTTCATGTCAGAAGAATTCCAGAGATTCATGAAGAAGAATGGGGTGAAACATTATACCTCTGCCCCATATCATCCGGCTACAAACGGGTTGGCCGAGAGATTTGTACAAACGTTCAAAAAAGCGATAAAGGCGAAGATCAGATTCCGCTACAACACAAGGTGGACAAACTCCTACTGGCATATCGAAACGCCACCCATGCAGTGACAAACCAAAGTCCTGCCATGATGTTCTATAACAGGAGGTTGCGGTCCAGGTTGGACTTGTTAAAACCAAATGTGCGGAGGGAAGTTGAAAACAAACAGTTCCAGCATATAAATAACAAGACCACTCGGAGTTTCGAAATAGGACAACCAGTGTTAGCCCGGGATTATAAAAACGAGAAATGGCAATCTGGAACAATTCGGGCCAGACAAGGACCCCTGATATACACGGTAGATGTTGGTGAAAATGTAATACGGCGTCATGCTGACCAACTGGTAGAATCGAGAACAAGGGTCGAACCCATGGTTACGGCAGAGACAACCGTGGAAGAAGTTAGTGAACCTGAAGCATCTACCTCAGAAGTGAATGTACCTGATGATGATGTCCAATCCATAAGAGACCAACTAGATGAGTCACCCCAACGACGAGAAGCAGGGACCCCTGAAAGGCGTTATCCAACTCGAATCAGGAGGCCTCCTCAGAGACTGAATCTTTGAACTGTTTTGCATGAAGTTGTATATATGTTATTATATGTTATGTTAAATGGAGATATAACTGTTAAGCTAAAAAGGGAGGATTGTGGTGTATGTAACCTGTTCCACCTTAAGAGAACTACTTTAAGAGATGTACTACTTTCTCTTGGCTGCTGTATACTGTAATACCGGTGGTGACCACACCGGTATATAAGTGTTGTGTAAGGATTTGCTGGGCAGTTCAGCCCTGACCTCCCAATAGTAAAGACCTGTTAAAAGTTATTCTTGTTGTCTGTGTCCAGTGATTGATCCTAAACATAACTGGGACACACAGACTCAACATTCTTAAAGGCCCCCGGGGCTCGGGAGTGCCGGCAACAGAGCCCGGCACTCAAGAGAAGTGCCGGGCTCACGGAGCGCAGCCGGCACTCTGCGGGGGGGCTGCAGAGGAGGCCAGGGATGGCAGAGGGGGCGGGTGCTGGCAGGCTGCCAGCAACAAAAATGGCCGCCCGGCACCTTCCCTTTAATTAGCGCCGCCCCGGCCGCAGGTAGGCCCCCCTGACCCCGTCAGACATAGTGTCTGGCGGCAAGTCAGGGGGCGCTACCGAAGATCGCGGCCGGGCGCTAACGGTTACTGCCGCCGCTAACCTCCCGCTGAATTTCACGGGAGGCGTTGGCGGTGCTGCGCCCGGGCACTAGTTGCTTTGCGCCCTGGTAGCGCCCTCGATTCTGATTTTGTGATTATAATAACAGCGCACCATTAGTTGTAGAGGATTTAAATTAGATTCAGAATTATTAAAGGAACTCTTCAAAGAGCTGCGGGGAGTTGTTCCAGTGCTCTGGCTACCATTCCTCTCTCAACCAACACCACCAAAAGCAGATTAACTGGTCATTTGCTGCTTCTGGATCCTTGCTGTGCTCAAATTAGCTGGCGGGTTTTCCAACATAGCAAGTGACTACACTTCATAAGTAATTCATTGGCTATGAAGCGTTTGTGATGTCCCTAGGGTCTGATAAAGCAGTATATAAATGCGTTATTTCTTTCCACTTTCCTTGTAGCCAAGCGAGAGCTGGGCCTGTTTCTGGCCGGGGCAGAGATCACCTCTTACAGAAGGTCGGTACTGCAGGGAATTCAGGGCCAGAGCGATTTCCTGGAGTAGCTTTGATCACCTAGGTGGGTCGGAGAGGAATTTCACCATTTTTTTTCCCCAAAATTGGCCTGGATTTTTTATCTGGTTTTCTGCCTCGCCCAGGAGATCACATGGTTTCGGGTGGGGTGGGGCCCTTCCTGCGAGTCCTCCACAACATGTGGAGGGAGGTACCCAGCAGGTCTCGGGCAGCACTGTGGTCCCCAGGACCCACACATAGTGCAGGGAGAAATTTAACGACCTCACTCAGGTGGTCAGGGTGAGTCAATGCCTCAACAAATGCTACATACCACTGTCTGACCCACAGTCTGCACACACTGCCCAAAGCACCACACCCCCAACACTCACCCACTCTCTACCTACCAACACTCACACCCACATCTCACACCTTGCTCACAATGACAGCTATTCAACTATGGCAACACATCACCCAGACACATTGCTCCACACTCACTCACACACTTTCCTTTCTCTTGCAGGCCAAGGTGGCTCACAACAGGAGGGAGCAGGAGCGCACAAGCGGGGGACAAGCCGACACCCAACCACTGTCTGTGCTGGAGAATCGAGTGCTGCAAATCATTGGGCGCCAGGTGGTGGGCGCCATGGCCACCGGCGACATTGACCCCCTTGGGGACAACAATGGTATGTTCATCCCTACACCTTCTCCTCACATCCCACTTCTCCCTCACCCCACAAGCCTATCCCACTTTCCAGCTAATCATGCTGTATGCATGCATTTCTCCCTTCCTGCCCCCTCCCCTCACCTTAACCCGACTCTTGTGCCTTTATGCTTTCAGATAATGAGCAAGCACCTGAGCAGCCTGCCCCTGAGGGCACCGTTGAGAGCGAGGGGGAGAAGAGGAGGAGGAAGAACACACCACATCACCGCATGTCTCACCTGCAGGCACCAGTTCAGATACTGGCACTACGCGTTCTTTAGAGGCTAGTATAGTACCGGGATCTGCACAGGGTGAGGCACCGGGGACAAGTGGGCTGCAACAAGGCCAGGGGAAAGGGTAGTTTGGGGACCAGCTCCCCGGAGGGCGAGTTCGCTCACGAGTTCTGCTGCACAGGACTCAGATGAGGACCTCGATGGGGAGGCCTTTAGAAGAAGGGTGATGGGCATGTACATGGAGATGATGGGTGCAATGGCAAGGGTGCCCGAGAGCCTCTCAGCAATGGTAAGGAGTGTGGAGGAGTCCACCTCCAACATTGCACAAGGCTCTGCGCACACCATGGAGCCCATCATTTCCAGTCTGGAAAGGATGGTCGACTCCCAGAGAGACCGTGGTGACCCAGACCTGATGCCGCGTGTGATGGGCAATCTGGCAGCTTCCATTGCAGCACAGGCGGAAGCGACGCAATGACTAAAAGCTGAATATAGGGAGTTAGGAGGTAAATTAAAAAATAGGACTTCAAAGGTAGTAATCTCAGGATTGCTACCAGTGCCACGTGCTAGTCAGAGTAGAAATAGAAGGATATTTCAGATGAATACGTGGCTAGAGGAATGGTGCAAGGGGGAGGGATTCAAATTCCTGGGACATTGGAACCGGTTCTGGGGGAGGTGGGGCCAGTACAAAATGGATGGTTTGCACCTGGGCAGGGCCGGGACTGATGTCCTAGGGGGAGTGTTTGCTAATGCTCTGGGGGAGGGTTTAAACTAAAATGACAGGGGTTGGGAACCTGAGCGGAGAGACAGAGGAAAGGGAAACAAGGATAAAAGCAAAAGACAGGAAGGAGAAAAACCAAAGTGGCAGACAGAGAAATCAAGGCCTAGAAATTCATTAAGGCGCTGCCAGCTTTGCGGCCAGTTACCGCCTAAAGAGGGCTTCTGCGCCAAAAAGGAGTTTGCGCTGATATTCAGCGCAGCGGTATTGGCGGCGGTAGCCGTTAGCGCTGCGCCGGCACCGATGACGTCATCGGTGTGCGCAGTGCCCCGGTTCCGCCCCGAAACCGGCCCGATCCCCATATTTAGTTGCGGCCGCCTCCTCCGCAGCGGCCGCAAACAGCGACCAGAAAACGGGGCCGTACTGTAGCTTTAGTGGGGCGCTTTAAGGTGGAGGTGCGGCCGGCCGCTTTTTCGGCGGCCACCTGCCCACACCTCCTTCCCCGGCCTCCTCCACCCCCCCCCCCCCCCCGGCATTGCCGGAACCCGGCACTTCTCCGTGGTGCCGGGCTCATTTGCCGGCACTATCCAGCGGCGATCTCCCCGTTGCAGGCAGCTCCCCCTTAAGAGAAGGAGGAGGCCTGCAGTACCGCAGCCTGCCGCTCCACAGCGGCTGGCGCAGCGACGCCAAGAGCGCTGAAATTCAGTTTCAGCGCCCCAAGCGGAGGCGGGCACACCCTGGAATAGCGCCCGTTTCCAAATTGGGGCGCAAAAACTGAATATCTGACGATCGCAAATGGCTCCCCGCCCAGCGCTAACTTTTGGGCACTAGCCAGCTGGCGGGGCCATCGTGAATTTCTAGGCCCAAGGGTTTAAATCAAACATGGCCACAGTAAATAATAATTCTAAAAGATCTAAGAGCGTTAAAAAAACAAGCCTGAAGGCTTTGTGTCTTAATGCAAGGAGCACTCGTAATAAGGTGGATGAATTAGCTGCGCAAATAGAGGTAAACGAATATGATATGATTGGGATTACGGAAACATGGCTCCAGGGTGGCCAAGGCTGGGAACTCAACATCCAGGGGTATTCAATATTCAGGAAAGATAGGCAAAAAGGAAAAGGAGGTGGGGTAGCATTGCTGGTTAAAGAGGGGATTAACACAATTGAAAGGAAGGACATTAGCTCTGATGATGTGGAATCTGGGTAGAACTGAGAAATACCAAGGGGCAAAAAACATTAGTGGGAGTGGTATATAGACCTCCAAACAGTAATGCGGAGGTCGGGGATGGCACTAAACGAAAAATTAGAGAAGCGTGCAATAAGGGCACAGCAGTTATCATGGGTGACTTTAATCTACATATAGATTGGGCTAACCAAATTAGTAACAATACTGTGGAGGAGGAATTCCTGGAGTGTATACGGGATGGTTTCCTGAACCAATATGTCGAGGAACCAACTAGAGATCAGGTCATCTTTGACTGGATATTATGCAATGAGAAAGGATTAATTAGCAATCTTGTTGTGCAAGGCCCCTTGGGTCGGAGCGATCATAATATGATAGAATTCTTCATTAAGATGGAGAGTGAAATAGTTGACTCAGAGACTAGGGTCCTGAATTTAAATAAAGGAGACTACAATGGTATGAGATGCGAGTTGGGTAGGATTGATTGGGGAATGTCACTCAAAGGGTTGACGGTGGATGGGCAATGGCAAACATTCAAAGATCGCATGGATGAACTACAGAATTTGTTCATCCCAGTTTGGCATAAAAATAAAACAAAAAAGGTGATTCAACCGTGGCTAACAAGGGAAATTAGGGATAGCATAAGATCCAAGGAGAGGACATATAAATTGGCCAGAAAAAGCAGTAAACCTGAGGATTGGGAGCAGTTTAGGATTCAACAAAGGAGGACAAAGGGATTAATTAAGAGGGGGAAAATAGAGTATGAGAGTAAGCTTGCAGTGAACATAAAAACTGACTGTAAAAGCTTTTATAGATATGTGAAGAGAAAAAGATTGGTGAAGTCAAGCGCAGTCAGAATCAGGGGAATTTATAATGTGGAACAAAGAAATGGGAGACCGATTAAATACATACTTTGGTTCTGTCTTCACAAAGGAGGACACAAATAACCTCCCAAAGATGTCAGGAAACATAGGGTCTAATGAAAGGGAGGAACTGATAGAAATCAGTATTTGTAGGGAAATGGTGTTAGGGAAATTGGGTCACAGTCTAAGGATAAGGGGTAAGCCATTTAGGACAGAGATGAGGAGGAATTTCTTCACCCAGAGAGTGGTGAACCTGTGGAATTCTCTGCCAAAGAAGGTAGTAGAGGCCAATTCATTAAATATATTCAAGAAGGAGTTGGATATATTTCTTAAGGCTAAAGGGATCAAGGGATATGGAGAGAAGGCAGGAACAGGGTACTGAATTTGGATGGTTAGCCATGATCTCATTGAATGGCGGAGCAGGCTCGAGGGGCTGAATGGCCTACTCCTGCTCCTATCTTCTATGTTTCTATGACTTAGTGCTGTAATGCAGTCTATGCTTGGTGGCATCCAATCTCAGACTGCTCTCATGCAGTTTCAGCTTGGTGCCACGTAAGCTCTGACTGCTGCCATCGTGTCTGGATCTACCACCGTCGACCGGGGCTTTCACGGTGTCACAGCAGGCCAGCAATCTGTGCACCAACAGATTGCTAGGGATGCTGAGGTGTTGCCTGGGGGAGTGGCAGTGGGACAGTGGAGCAGGAAGCTGCTGTCCTCTCTCAGGATGACAGCATTCCTGCTCCTACCACTGCCACTCCGCCATTGCCCTTGTCGCTGCCTGTCATCCAGCCAGCCCAGACTGCTGCCGCCCATGCTGAGGTGGTGCAGTCTACAGCCGGGCCTTCCAGGTCCAGAACTGGTTGAGGGCATCCTGCAAGGCTATCTGAAGTCTCCCGCAGACACTCAGCAGCCTTCCACCAGTCCTGCTGCAGCCACTGGGCCAACACTTCGTAGGAGCACTAGTGTAGGCAAAGGCACAGTAACGAGAGGCACTAAGGGATTGCACAAAGGTGAATAGTTAATATTTTTGTTGTAAAGATGTGTTCACTGATTTTTGATAAATTTATTAATTCAGTTTGCATTCTTTTGTGGTGTGTCTCATTTCAGCTTTGCGCTGTAATATGGCCTGCGACAGGGATGGAATGATGGGGATGTGGTGAGCAACAGGGATCTGAGGTTTAATTTATTGGAACTGCCGTCTGATGAGACGGCAACGGACCGCCCTTCCGGAAGGCCGATTGAGTGGCTGCCTCCTCCCTCGCTCCTGTTCCTCCTCCTCATCCTCCTCTTCATCTTCCTCCTCCTTCTCCTCCTCTCCCTCTTCCTCCTCCTGAGTTGGTCCCACAACCCCTGGTGGCAAAGGCTGGGCCCTCATGATGGCCAAGTTGTGGAGCATGCAGCAGGTCACCATGAAATGGGACACCCGCTCAGCCGAGTACTGGAGGGCTCCTCCCGAGCGGTCAAGGCAGAGGAACCATAACTTCAGCAAGCCGATGGTCTGCTCGATGATGTGGAAAGTGGCTAGCCCTTGTCTCCAAGCAGCCAGCCGTGAGCTTGACATGGTGGCTGGAAGAGTACTGGCACACCGAACTGGCACAGGAGGAAGGCATCGTAGCTGCTGCCAGGATAGCAGGCATTGACATTGAGAATTCACTGTGTGTGGTCGCACAACAACTGGACATTAAGTGAATGGTAGCCTTTGCGGTTACAGAAGATCTCAGGATTGTTATGCGGTGCCCACAAAGTCACGTGGGTGCAGTCAATGGCGCCCTGCACCATGGGGAATCCCGCTATCCTGGCAAAGCCACATGCACGTTTGTCCTGCTTCTCTCTGGTGATGGGGAAGGAAATGTAATCCCTTCTCCTACTGTAGAGAGACTCTGTGACCTCCGGGATGCAGCGATGGACGGCAAACTGCGAGATGTTAGCTATGTCTCCTGCTGCAGACCGGAAGGATCTGCTGGCAAAGAAATTGCGGGCGATGGTGACCTTGACTGCCGCTGGGAGAGCCGTGGTCACCCTGATCTGAGGCTGGAGGTCTGGTTGCAGGAGATCACAGAGTTCTGTGACCACCTTCTTGGTGAAGCAGTGCCTTCTAAAACACTGTTCCTTGCTTAATTGGAGGTAGGAGAAGTGCTCTCGGAATACCCTCGGAGGGTAAGGCCTCCAGTTGAGAGCCCTCATGGCCCTCCTCCTCCCTCTGGCCACATGTTCCAGTCTATCTCGCTGCCTCCGCTCCCTCCACCGTAGATCCTGGAGGGCGAGGTCGACTGCCTGTATAGCCCCCAGTAATGTAACCAAGTGTAGCAGTTTGATTTTTTAAAGAATAAATGTAGCTGCTTTTTAGTTGCCACAACACTCCTGATACTAAATAACCTTGAAATTACAGAATCAGGCTGTTGGACTATGTGAAACTGACAAGAAAGCACTGAAACTCCACTAACCTTCAGCTGCAACTCATTACTGATGATCCCTTTAAATAACGTCCCTGGAACCTCCTTCCTGCTGCTTCATGCCAGCTTTCCCTGTCGCTGTTTACTCCGGGCACTAAGGTAGGTAGCAACAATCAATTTCACAGATCGGTCACTCAGTGAGCGTTGCACACTCACTGACGTCACGATCCACCTGCGTTGAGGCTTCTGGTGATAGCTGTTAGTGGCGGCGCTGCAGGGGGATGGGATTTGGTGTGCGGCGTTGGATTCGCCTCACCCCGGCGATAATCCTCTAATGCCCTGTTAGCGCCATCTGGGGAGGCACTAAGATACCGAATTTTCCCCCCCAAAAGTCTATCTCAGCCTTGAATATCAGCGTCCACAGCCCTTTGGGGCAGAGAATTCCAAAGATTCACAACCCACTAAGTGAAGAAATTCCTCCTCATCTCAGTCTTAAATGGCTGACCCCTTATCCTGAGACGATGCCACCTAGTTCTAGACTCTCCAGCCAGGGAAACAGCCTCTCCGCATCTACCCTGTCAATCCCCCTCAGAATCTATTAGTGAATCATGGTTACTTTTACTGATACCTGCTGTTTTATTTCAGATAAAAAATGCAAGGTAATTATTGACGTAATAAAACTTACTACGCACTTGTTTCGAGTATAAAACAAGGCTTTAATCAACTTGTTTCAAAACATGGAGGTCTAGTTATCTTTCACTAGTTCCTGTTTACAAAATGTCCTGGGCAAGCTGGGCCCACGCCCGAGTATTTATACTCCTTGGACGGCACCACCAGCTGGCCATCCAATGTTATTTCATGAGTCTTTCTTCATGGATCATAAGATTCATAACAATTATTACTTGCAACAGTTAGGTAACACAGTGCAGTCAACATTGATACACATGTCCAATGTCACACATCATTTGTGTGCACATGTATTGGTAGTCATGCTCGAACTCAGAGTCAGAGGAAAATGGGATATTTGGCTGGTAATGGCAGAACTGCATCAACCTAAGGGTGCTTTTACACTACAACCATAGTGGGGGGGTTTTTTGAGTCAAACATATTTATTTAAATATGGTAGTACTTGTTACAACTCATCAATTACATAATAAATCCATTACATTCATTAGCCACAATAAAACAAAGCCTTAAAAACAGCTTTAGGATTAACAGTACAAATGCAGTGGTAAATTTTACAGACAAATCAACAATATTAACAGTACAGGTGCCCATAGTGAAAAACAATTTTACGCCAGTCCTATTGGCAATCTCGTAACTCTTCGCTTTTGCTTGGTATTACCTGTTGTCCTTTTTTTTTTATTTTAACATTCAAGTACAACAGTACTTATACAACTCATCAGTTACATAGTAAATCCATTACATTCATTGACCACAAAAAAAAGCCTCAAAAACAGCTTTATGGTCAACAATATAAATACAATAATACATTTTTACAGGTAAATCAATAATGTTTACAGTACAAACTGCCACTATTTAATAAACCAAGAAAAGAAAGAACCCATATACGCCAGTCCTACTGGCATCGCTCAATCATTCAGTCATTCATTCCTCCGTTCGTTCGTTCGCTCAAGCGTAACTTCCATTGTGCATGTCTGCATGCATGCGTGTCATTTACCATAGTGGTTTTGCTTTGCGCTATTGCTGAAGTTATGATGGGCCATAATTTGCTGTGGTAGGGCATCTAATGGAGTCCGCTGCACCTTGCTGTTGCTGAAACTGCGTCGCAGCGAGGGAAACAGGGCATCTGGGACCTGAATGAACAGGGTAAGCAACAGGGTATCTCCTGCACCAATCAGATTGAGGGATTGTGAAGTTAACAGCGCAAAGACTGAGGAGGAAGTGTGAGTTAGAATGGGTGAATTAAATGTCAAAGCAGGTACAGAAAGAGAAATAAAGAGAGGGAAAGAAAGAGTGGATTAAGAAAGAGAGAAAAGAGACAGAAAGGAAAACTAAAAATCAAAAATTTTACATTTTACATTTAAAAAATCTCCAACAACAATTAATACCTGAAGGAATGAGTCTCCACGTTTGGAATAGTTAATTTTCAGTGTCAGAGAGGTTGACTGGCAGTAATTAACGCTTATCATGTTGTTAAAAGGGTACTTCGACTGAAATGGACAAGACTTAACGTTCTGTGGCGAGTTTAGTTCAAATCTACCGCGCAATTGCAGCAACTTCACGCCGTTCGATGCATCTCAATGGCGAGGCAGACGGCGAGATGCCGTTCATGTGAACCGGCCGCATTATCAGAGTCGATGGGGTGGTAAGGCTATCAACTCCATTTTGAGGCTGTTACCGCCACGTTAACACCAGGTCAATCAAGTAAAAATCAATCCCCCATAAGTTTACTGTCGGTACAAAGTCGAAACTAACGGCCCGGATTTTACCGTGCTTTAGAATGGTAAGTGTGTGAGGATGAGTTGAAGCTATGATTTTGAGGTGTGAGTCGTGATTGCTAGAGATTGTTTGTAGGTGAGTAATGGGGGTTAGGGTTGGTGAAAACCCGGAACTTGCAATCAGTCAAGTTCCGCTTGGGCAGATCCACCGCATCCGCTACAAATTCACTTTCGCTGGCTCAGAATTGGGCTACTTAAGAATATAAGAACATAAGAAATAGGAACAGGAATAGGCCACTTGGCCCCTCGAGCCTGCTCCGCCATTCAATAAGATCATGGCTGACCTTGGGCTCAAAGCCACTTCCCTGCCCGCTCCCCATAATCCTTCACTCCCTTATCTTGCAAAAATCTGTCTATCTCCACCTTAAATGTATTTAATGACCCAGCCTCCACGGCTCTCTGGGGCAGAGAATTCCACAGATTTACGACCCTCTGAGAGAAGAAATTCCTCCTCATCTCAGTTCTAAAAGGGCAACCCTTTATTCTGAAACTATGCCCCCCGAGTTCTAGAATTTCCCCACGAGGGGGAAACATCCTCTCTGCATCTACCTTGTTGAGCCCCCTCAGTATCTTATAGGTTTCAATAAGATCACCTCTCATTCTTCTAAATTCCCATGAATATAGGCCCAACCTGCTCAACCTTTCCTCATAAGTCAACCTCCTCATCTCTGGAATTAACCGTGTGAATCTTGCCCAACTACTTCCCAGAGAATGCCCAGAAAACCCGTACACCTGGTAAAAGCAGGCATAAGGCCTTCTTTTGACAGTGTAAGGGTTAAAATAAATGTTAAAATAACATTTTTTTAATGATTTAAATGCACACGTACATTTAAAATTAGTTTAGGCAAAATTTTGTCCCGTTTTAAAATGTTTACTTATTTTTTATTACATTTTCATTTTAAATGTTTAATTAAAGGGTCTTTTAATTAATTTTGAACATGTGATCATTTATTTTTATTTAAGTGGTGTGAAATTGTATTTATTTGGTGATTTCTATTATACTTACGGGGATTCCCTATGTAAAGGGAATCCCCATAAGCATCATAGGAATCCCCCTTTTTGATTGGTTGGCCTGGCCCACGTGATCCCGGGGACGCTTGCGAACCGCCTGCGCCCCTGGGATCCGGGGGCCTTTCTGCAGGTGTGGGCCCACAGGCCCGGGACCGACCGAACAGTCTGAAGCTCCGGAGACACCAGGTAAGTTCCTACTTTTCTTTCGGTTTCGGGGCGTACGCCGGCGGCAAGCCTCCGACCGCAGTTTCCAGGCCTATTGTGTAAATTAACCACAGTTGATAACTTGGCCCTGCAAGACAGAACAATGGCATGGGATTCTCCAACCTTCTTTGTATCATCTTTGAACATCCTGCTTATCTAATGCCTAGCTTAATCCCTCTGCCCACTTGCCAATGTCAGCTTCAGACTCTGCTCTTGCCAACTCCTACCTCTCTCTATTGCCCCGAGTATTCCATCCTCCATAGGATTACATAGGGTATACAGCCCAGAAACAGGCCATTCGGCCCAACCAGTCCATGCCGGCGTTTATGCTCCACTCAAGCCTCCTCCCGTCTTTCCTCATCTAACTCTATCAGCGTAACCCTCTATTCCCTTCTCCCTCATACGCTTGTCCAGCCTCCCCTTAAATGTATCTATACTATTCGCTTCAACCACTCCCTGTGGTAGCGAGTTCCACATTCTCACCACTCTCTGGGTAAAGAAGTTTCTTCTGAATTCCCTATTGGATTTCTTGGTGACTATCTTATATTGACGGCCTCTAGTTATGCTCTTCCCCACAAGTGGAAACACTCTCTCTGTATCCACTCTATCAAAACCTTTCATAATTTTATAGACCTCTATTAGGTCACCCCTCGGCCTTCTTTTTTCAAGAGAAAAGAGACCCAGCCTGTTCATCCTTTCCTGATAGGTATACCCTCACATTTCTGGTATCATCCTCTGGTGTTTATATTCTTTTGCCAAGTAGGTAGTATACAGTATTAGTGAGCATTAATAATATGGCCACTTAATCTTTCCAACTTGCAAATATGAAACAATATATATTTCAACATTCTAATATTAACACTAACTTTGCTGATTTCGTTAGGAGTGCATAAGAAAGTCGGACGTCAGAGGTACACTGCCAGAACGCTGTGCTTTTACTATGGTCCCATGTGGGCTTCAGTCTGCAGCTTAAACCAAGCCTCAGATTCTGACCTAATTCCCATAAGCAGAGGCCAAAGCAGTCTGATGCTACTTAAAAAACAGTCTTCTGGAATTTAGCTTATGTCACGCTATTGTCAGGAGCTCCAAACTGTATCAGACCATTACCAGACTTGACCTGGGAGTGATTGATGCTGTGGCTTGTTTTCAAAAGTCTATAAAACTGCCAATTAGCTGCACTTTAATCAGTCAACTTGATGGGGACATGTAATGACACTTGTGCTCTCCCAGTGTCTTTGTGGGTAAGGTTGCCCTTGTTGTACTGAACCGTACAGCGTCCATAGCGCCCCAGGTTCAACCCCCTGGCCTGTATGGAGTTAACTGAACTCAGCCAGGGTAGCTCACTGCCTAAGTTCACACATGAAGAATGGTCACACGGGGAGGTACTGTAGGGTCGTCGCTCCCCGTGGAACTGTACCCCAGCAACGAATCAGCACCTTCAGGAGAAAATTGAAAAATAAATAGCACTTGTACACTCAGCCATGGACATATTAAAGGTTTTAAGGCATGACATTACTGGGTATTAAAATAAATAAGCTACAATAATCTATGGTCGTGCAGAGTTCTTGTTTATTCAGCAGGGTGAGGTTACAATTTAACAGGCCACATCAGAGCAGTCGTTTGCTGACTCCAACCAGCCATTTCATGTTTAGTCACCAAAGCAGTTATCGAGAAATAGAGTAACCTCAAAACAACAAGGGAACAACTTAAGACTCCATTTAAGAATCATCCAGAATAAGGCAGTATCTACTTAAGAGTCCTCCCTCTCACTTTCCTTTTCTTCTTTGAATGAAAAAGACAAAATTTCTCCATTAACACTATCAGACTGAGCCAATGCAGCAGTACAGTACCCAATGGGAAGGGAATTCATTAAATGTGACTAAAAGATTGATGAATTGGCAATATCTTTGACCAAAATATTCTCATTTTACGATATAGATGGAATTTGATTTTGTGCAGAACAAGGGTATGAAAATACTTTACCCTCAGGACATGGGATTGGAAATGAAACAGAAAACGGTTTCTGATGAGAATATCAAGTACTGTTTCTTTTGAAAGCTGGTTCGGATGCTAAATCGGGGCAGAGATCTTCTACACAAGGAAACATCTTTTACTGGCCTAATGAACAATTTGTCTTATTAAATAGAGCTGTGGCCTAAGATTTAAGTGCTGGGGAGTTCTCGGTTTATATTTTGGTCTGCTTTTAGTTTTCATTAGAGTTGGTCAGTCTCATTGGCTAAAGGTGATATTCCAGTGCACTGTGAATGTGACAGTGCAATTAAGGATTTCTGCCCTGCATGTGGCCTCAATGGTACGATCTTGCTGGTTACCATAAGGGCAGACAATGGTAACAAGTGTGATGCTGTCCTTTTAGAAAACCTATTTAAATCCCAGATTGCACGAGTACTTCAATCTTATTACTGTATAGAATCAATAAAAAGTCTCATCAGAAGAGAAAATTCCCCCTACACATATTACAGAAATAATTAAAAGTCACATTTGACCCAAAGTTCTGGGGAGGACAGGGAAGATCATTAAAAGATTGTTTTTTCATGGAAAAAGGTTGGGAAGCTTTTTTCTTGTTTGCAAGCACAATGTCTTACTTGAATACAACCACTCAATTCACATCGAAGTGCATCATCCCATCACTTGCCATGGAGGGAGTGCAGCGAAGATTCACCAGGCTGATACCTGGGATGGCAAGAATGACGTATGAGGAGAGATTGGGTCGATTGGGCTTATACTCGCTGGAGTTTAGAAGAATGAGAGGGGATCTCATTGAAACTTATAAAACTCTAACAGGACTAGACAGACTAGATGCAGGAAGGATGTTCCCGATGGCGGGGGAGTCCAGAACCAGGGGTCACAGTCTAAGGATAAGGGGTAAGCCATTTAGGACAGAGATGAGGAGGAATTTCTTCACCCAGAGAGTGGTGAACCTGTGGAATTCTCTACCACAGAAGGCAGTGGAGGCCAATTCATTAAATATATTCAAGAAGGAGTTGGATATATTTCTTAAGGCTAAAGGGATCAAGGGATATGGGGAGAAGGCAGGGACAGGGTACTGAATTTGGATGATCAGCCATGATCTCATTGAATGGCGGAGCAGGCTCGAGGGGCCGAATGGCCTACTCCTGCTCCTATCTTCTATGTTTCTTACGCATGGTGCCAACACGACAAACTTAGGCCTGAGAATATGCAGGCCACAATCCCGGCAGCAACATTAGGATAGGGCTCCAGGGCTGAGCCTGTGGAGTTTGTGATTGTGTGGTGGCAGCAGGAGGAGCCCGGGCCATTACAGGGTTCTCTCAAGTTCCCCCACAGCCTCACGCTACTGGAAACTCCACCATCCGAGAGGGGGTTGTCCATATGGCAAGCAGCAATGTCCATGCTCCTCCAGAGAAATCACCTCTGTGCCCCCTTCAACCCCCTTAAACAGAGGGCTGATACAAACATTCCTTACAACAACACAAAAATTCTCCTCTGCCTCGGGGGTCCAGGCTCCTTCCCTGGCCTGGTCACTCACCACCCTTCTGGTGGGACACACGTGTGACTTTCTGGGGGCTGGTAGACCAATTGGCCAAAGTAATGGGGACTCCCTACCCCCCTCTGTGTCAGTGCCCTTGTATGGGGCAGGCAGAGACTTGTGTGGAATATTCTCCTTTATGTCAGGATTCAGTGTAAGTGGGTCTCGGCCTTCTTTGGAGCCATTCGGCTAGACTCCCAGCAGAATTCACTCCCTCCACCACCAGCACCATGGCCTGAATTTTCTCAAGGGAGGCGGGTTGGGGGCGGGAGGGGGGGGGCCTCCGAGGCGGGCGGGAAACCCGGGGGGCCTTTAACCGCAGGGCCTGATTTGAATGTGAGGCCTTGCATTCCTGCCCACAGCCAGCCAGATTGAGAGGGTTAGGCAGGGACCCTGGGTCCAGGCGGTGGGTATAAAGCCACTTACCTCCTGGATGCAGCAGTCCCCGCCTCGGTTTAACTGCCGGGTTTCACGAATTGTGTGAAACCCGCCCACAGGCAGTTAAAGTCAAAATGGAGGGGGAAAAAGAGGCTGCCAGCCTCGTTACAATATTTAAATGAAGGTACCTCCCCCTGGTAGCGGGTTGGTCTCTCGCCCCCTGTCCCGCCATCATCGATACCGGAAGTGGGCAGGTTGGAGGCGGGATCAGATAGGGAATCCCATTTTTAACAATTCAACTGCTCCCACACTTTAGGGGAAAATTCCAGCCAATGTGTCTGCAGTGTGTACCGTCTACAAGATGCACTGCAGCAACTCGCCAAGGCTTCTTTGGCAGCACCTCCCAAACCCGCGACCTCTTCCACCTAGAAGGACAAGGGCACCAGGCGCATGGGAACACCACCACCTCCAAGTTCCCCTCCAAGTCACACACCATCCTGACTTGGAAATATATCGGGTCATTCCTTCATCGTCGCTGGGTCAAAATCCTGGAACTCCCTCCCTAACAGCACTGTGGGAGCACCTTCACCACACGGACTGCAGCGGTTCAAGAAGGCGGCTCACCACCACCTTCTCAAGGGCGATTAGGGATGGGCAATAAATGCTGGCATTGCCAACGATGCCTACATAATGTGAATGAACAAATAAATCAATTTAAAATGTTACGGTGGGGGTGGGGTAGAATAGCCGAATAAATTCAGCCGCATAATTGTTTGGTTCTACTTGTCTCCTAAACAAAGTTTTGGCCCAGAAATTCGGGTCGGAGGCTTCCCGCGGGTGCAAGCCCCCGACCTGCACTTACCTAACGCGCCGGCCGTTGAGCTGTGGGCCCGCGTGGGATTCCGAATATGGGCCTGCTCCAGCTGCCGGTGCACAGTGCTGGCGTATCCCAGGGGCGCAGTTAGTTCGATGCGTCCCCTGGGATCACGTGGGCCATGGGGAGCCAATCGGTCACCTGGCGGATGCAGCGATGCGCGCCGTACTGGGAGATGTTTGCTATGTCCCCAGCAGCGTATTGGAAGGAGCCGGTGGCATAGAAGTTCAATGCCACCGTCACCTTCACTTCCACCGACAGAGACGTCCTGCACCTGAGCTTTGGCCGCAGATCTCGGCGAAGCAGGTGGCAGATCTCTGCAATCACCTCCTTTCGGAATCGGAGCCTTTTAACACATCGCGCGGCACTCATGTTTAGGTAGGAGCGCTGCTGGCGGTATAGCCTGACTGGGTAAGGCCTACGTGGCCGACGCCTGTAGCCCCCTCTGCCTCTAGCCAGGGCTGCCCCTCTCACAATGCGTCTGCGAGCCCTACGGACATGGCGCTGCAGCTCCGCGTTGGCACCCCATGCAGGCCCCATCAAATCCTGGCAAACAGTCTAATTTCCAAATGGCCACTTGCAGCGCTATGGCCTGAGTCCAAAAATACCTGGCTCTTGCTGCTTGAAACCAGTTAGCTATCCTCCTTGTTGTGTCTCCAGAAATGCGTTGCACAAGACTGTTTTCTGAAAAAAGGCTGGCCTTTATACTGGAGAGGACGTTCCCTTTAATTAGCGCCCCCCGGGGCCCGCGCTGGTTGTGTTGCGTTCCTTTTTCCAAACGCTCCGGCCGCCCGCCGCACAATGGGGCGGTCCGACTGAAGTTTGGAATCGGGGCGGCCAAAGGGCGTTGCAAGAGGATGTGACGTCATTTTCTGCGCGCGCATCTGGGCGGGCGCTAAACTTTGCGCCGGCGCCCGGAAATCACTTCTCTTAAGGCACTAACTGCTGGCGCAAGCGACTGAAAATCTAGCCCCATATCTTCAAATAATTTTTTTTTTAAATCACATTTTTTAAATAAACTATAAATTACATGAAATAACTATTATAAACAATAATTTAAATTTTTGAAAAAAATAATTTTATTTTCTAACGGGGCTAAAAATAAACTTACCTTGCTTTAAAGTATTTAAAAATAAACCTGTGGAAAAAATGTTTTGATTTTAATTAATTCACCACTTACCTTGTAAAAAGCAGGCCTTACGCCTGCTTTTTATATGTGTAACTCCTGGAGACTTACTCTCCCGGGAAAACCTGTAAAAAAAAAACGAAGTTCGAAGCGCACGCGCAGCCTCTCCCGCGCTTGTGTTCGACCTCTGAACCCCTTCGTTCAGGGGAACGGAAGTGCCAGTTTCCCGCGCATGCGCAGTGCATGCAGGAAACCGGCACTTCCGTTGGGCCTACGGGTGAGTACCCCGTGCATACTCACCCGTGGAGACCCGAATTTCTGGGCCATTGTATAAAACAATTTTTTCTCTAGGACAATGCGTTTTAATAATATATAAACAACAACATGTGTTAAATTAATTGTAAGTGTGGAGTAAAAGTTCATTATTAGAGTTTTTTTCCATTTTCTTTTTTGCAACTACACTTTGTTTAATTGCTGCTACACATATTGGTCATACTTTTCCACTGAATATCAAATTATATTAGAAACATAGAAACATAGAAAAATAGGAGCAGGAGTCGGCCATTCAGCCCTTCGAGCCTGCTCCGCCATTCAATATGATCATGGCTGATCCTCTAACTCAATACCATATTCCCGCTCTCTCCCCATACCCCTTGATGCCTTTTGTGTCTAGAAATCTATCTATCTCCTCCTTAAATATATTCAGTGACTTGGCCTCCACAGCCTTCTGTGGTAGAGAATTCCACAGGTTCACCACCCTCTGAGAAAAGAAATTTCTCCTCATCTCAGTCCTAAATGTCCTACCCCGTATCCTGAGACTGTGACCCCTCGTTCTAGACCCCCCAGCCAGGGGAAACATCCTCCCTGCATCCAGTCTGTCTAGCCCTGTCAGAATTTTATACATTTCAATGAGATCCCCTCTCATTCTTCTAAACTCTAGTGAATACAGGCCTAGTCGACCCAATCTCTCCTCATACGCCAGTCCTGCCATCCCAGGAATCAGTCTGGCGAATGTTCGCTGCATTCCCTCTATGGCAAGTATATCCTTTCTTCGTAATAACAACAGAAAACGCTGGAAAAACTCAGCAGGCCAGGGCAGCATCCGTGGAGAGAGAAACAGAGACAACGTTTCAGGTCGATGACCCTTCATCAGAGCTAGAAAAAAGCAGGAAAGGGAACAGATTTTAAAGCAAGTGGGGGCTGGGAAAAGGGGGAGGGGATGAAAGAACAAAAGGGAAGGTCAGAGATAGGATAGAAAGCAAGAGAGATTAAGAGACATTGGCCCAGAAATTCGGGTCCCAACACGTGAGTACGCACGGGGTACTCACGCATTGGCCCAACGAAAGTGCCAATTTTGTGCATGCACTGTGCATGCGCAGGAAACCAGCACTTCCGTTCCCCTGAAAGAAGGGGTTCAGAGGTCGAACGCATGCGCGGGAGAGGCAGCGCGTGCGCATTGAACTTACATTTTTTTTCCAGGTTTTTCCGGGAGGGTAAGTCTCCAGCAGTTACACTTTTAAAAAGCAGGCACAAGGCCTGCTTTTAACAAGATAAGTGGTGAATTAATTAAAATTAAAAAAAAATTTCCACAGGTTTATTATTTTTAACTACTTTAAAGAAAGGTAAGTTTATTTTTAGCCCCGTTAGAAAATGTAATTAATGTTTTCAAAAATTTAAATTATTGTTTAAAATAGTTATTTCATGTAATTTATAGTTATTTTAAAAATGTGATTTAAAAAAAAATTTATTTGAAGTTTTAGTGATGTTTTGGGGCTTATAGTATTTATAGGTTTTGACAAACTTATGAATGAAGCATTCCCTGCTACCATTGGCTCTATGGCCCACGTGATCCCAGGGGACGCATCGAACTAACTGCGCCCCTGGGATACGCAAGCACTGTGCGCCGGCAGTTGGAGCAGGCCCAGGATCGGAATCCCACGCGGGCCCACAGCTCAACGGCCAGCGCGCAAGATAAGTGCAGGTCGGGGGCTTGCACTCGCGGGAAGCCCCCGACCCGAATTTCTGGGCCATTGAGAGATATTGAAGGCGAGAGGAGGTGGTGATCGATTTCTCACTCGAAATGGAGAGCGAAGAAATTGACTCAGAGACTAAGGTCCTGAATTTAAACAAGGGGAATTATGATGCCATGAGACGGGAACTGAGTAGGTCTGATTGGACAACGTTCCTGGGAGGACTGGAGGTAGATAAACAATGGCAAACATTTAAAGATAGAATGACAAAATTGCAAAAATTGTTTATACCAATCTGGCATAAAAGGAAATCTAAAAAGGTGACTCAACCGTGGATAACAGGGGAAATTAGAGACAGCATAAAATCCAAAGATAGGGCGTATAAAATAGCCAAAAAAAGCGCCAGAGCGGAAGATTGGGAACAGTTTAAGATAGAGCAAAGGAGGGCAAAGGGCATAATCAAGAGGGGCAAAATAGCTTACGAAAACAAGCTGGCGGAAAATATAAAAACTAACTCCAAAAGCTTTTATAAGTATATCAAAAGGAAAAGACTGGTGAAAACCAAAGTTGGTCCATTGCAGTCAGATACGGGGGAATATATAATGGGAAATAAGGAAATGGCAGATCAACTAAATGCATACTTTGGGTCAGTCTTTACGAAGGAAGACACAAAAAACCTCCCTGGGATATCGGGAAAAATAGGGACATTGGCAAAGGAGGAACTGACGCAAATCAATATCTCTAAGGATATGGTGTTAAGGAAGCTAAAGGGATTGAAGGTGGACAAATCCCCAGGGCCTGATAACATGCATCCTAGGGTACTGAAGGAGGTGGCCCTAGAGATAGCGGATGCACTAAGGATGATTTTTCAGAATTCATTAGACTCGGGAACAGTGCCGATGGATTGGAGGGTAGCTAACGTTACCCCACTATTCAAAAAGGGGGGTAGGGAAAAAGCAGGTAATTACAGACCTGTAAGCCTTACATCAGTTGTGGGCAAAATGCTGGAGTCCATCATTAAGGATGAAATAGCGGAGCACTTAGCAAATGGGGACAGGATAGGACAGAGTCAACATGGATTTACAAAGGGTAAATCGTGCTTGACTAATCTATTGGAATTTTTTGAGGGAGTAACTGGTAGAATAGATGGGGGAGAGCCAGTAGATGTGGTGTACCTGGACTTCCAAAAGGCCTTCGATAAGGTCCCACATAAAAGATTAGCATGGAAAATTGAGGCTCATGGGATAAAGGGGAAAGTTTTGGCGTGGATAGGGAACTGGCTGTCAGATAGAAAACAGAGAGTTGGAATAAACGGCTCATTTTCTGAATGGCAGGCAGTAACAAGTGGGGTACCACAGGGATCTGTCCTGGGCCCCCAGCTGTTCACAATTTACATTAATGACCTGGATCAGGGAGTCGGATGCAGCATTTCCAAATTTGCAGACGACACTAAACTAGGAGGGGGGGTGGGCTCAGAGGAAGAGACCAGGAAGCTCCAGAGCGATTTGGACAGACTGGGCGATTGGGCGGATAAATGGCAGATGCACTATAATGTGGACAAGTGCGAAGTTATCCACCTTGGGTGCAGGAACGGGAGGGCAAATTATTATTTAAATGGCAATAGATTGGGAGAGGGGGAAGTACAGAGAGACCTGGGTGTTCTTGTACACCAGTCACTGAAGGCGAGCATGCAGGTGCAACAGGCGGTCAAGAAGGCAAACGGTATGCTGGCCTTCATAGCAAAAGGGTTAGAATACAGGAACAGGGATACCTTGCTGCAGCTGTACAGGGCACTGGTGAGACCACACCTCGAGTACTGTGTACAGTTTTGGTCGCCTCATCTGAGGAAGGATGTTCTTGCCATGGAGGGGGTGCAGCGGCGATTCACCAGGCTGATACCAGGAATGGCGGGAATGACCTATGAGGAGAGACTATGTAGTTTAGGGATGTACACACTGGAGTTTAGAAGATTGAGAGGGGACCTCATAGAAGTGTATAAAATTCTGACAGGTCTAGACAGACTGGATGCAGAAGGAATGTTTCCCTTGGCGGGTGAGAACAGAACTAGAGGACATAATTTAAGGATAAGGGCTAAACCATTTAGGACAGAGATGAGGGGGAATTTCTTCACTCAGAGAGTGGTGAACCTGTGGAACTCATTGCCACAGAGGGCAGTGTACGCCAGCTCATTAAATATATTTAAGAGGGAATTAGATATATTTCTACGGGCAAAAGGGGTTAAGGGTTACGGAGAGAAGGCGGGGACGGGATACTGAATTAAAAGATCAGCCATGATCTCATCGAATGGCGGAGCAGGCACGAAGGGCCGAATGGCCTACTCCTGCTCCTATCTTCTATGTATCTATGTATGTGATGGGACAGGTAAAGGAATAAAGGATGGCTCTAGATGAAGTGTGAAGGTAAGGAGACCAAAACTGCACACAGTTTATGGCAAAATGCTCATCAGTCACAGCACGATGCCAATCATTCACACATGGTGTGTTTTTTCACAATAAATTTTTTCGTTTCAGGCAACTTTTTAAAAGAAAATCCAACGGCATGGTGTCAGGTTATATCTGCGAAGAGGCTGCAGCATATACTCCACAGTGGTGAACTGTGGGGGGTGCTCAGCTCCTGCTGCAGGTTTTAAAGTGTGAAAATAATGTATCAAGTATCAGTTGTAATCTCACACTGGAGCATTGAATATAACTGGCTATAATGTCGTCAAATAACAAAAAGGTGTTTTGCTATGCCCTGCTGATCCGCTGGGGAGAATTATAATCCTTGCAAAATGCAAACAGACAGCTATGAACACAACACTATTGCCTTCTGAATGAAGTCACAATAGAATAATGGCTTCACTCGGAAGCGAGAAGCTACAAATATTACATGCTTTGGAGGACCGTGCTGCTCTAATATTACTTTGATGATTACAGAAGTGACTTGGAGTGTGTTTTAACGCTTGAAGCAAAAGGCTCAGAGCGTGACTGCATAATTGAGATCGCTTTTACCACTAGCAGTACTTTAACACTGGGAGCTGGAGTATGCCAGCCAACGTTTTATCAATGCACCCTTAGGCTTTACAAACATGCCACTTCTTCAGAAACACTGTATTCAGTGAATACCTTGGGAGGCAATTGTCTCTACTATCACATCATAGACCAGATGCCATATTACTGTGGCACTATTAACAATTTCACATTAATACTAGTTGATCTCCTGTGAAATTGTTCACAGACAAAAGTTAAGGAAAAGTCTTTCTCTCTTTCTCTAGTTGTCTCTCTGCTTGTCTCCCACTCTCTAATTGTTTTAATTTCCCTTTTCTGTGCCTGACTGTCTTGCTGGATTTTCTCTGGTTTCACTGTGCCTTTTTGCACTTTCTATCTATTACAACAAGACTCTTTCGACAGCGCCTCCCAAACCCACGACCTCCACCACCTAGAAGGACAAGGGCAGCAGGCTCATGGGAACACCACCACCTCCAAGATCCCCTCCAAGTCACGCACCATCCTGACTTGGAAATATATCGCCGTTGATTCATCGTCGCTGGGTCAAAATCCTGGAACTCTCTCCCTAACAGCACTGTGGGAGCACCTTCGCCACACGGACTGCAGCAGTTCAAGAAGGTGGCTCACCACCACCTTCTCGAGGGAAATTAGGGACGGGCAATAAATGCTGGCTGTGCCAGCGACACCCACATCCCAGGAATGAATAAAAAAACAACCATTACTTCGCTCTCTTACTCCTCACTTCCTCAGTGGGTGCCCCTAAAAATGTTCAGGAGGTGGCTGAGATTCCCAAATAGCGATGCAAAATAGATTTCATGCAGAACGAAAAGACAGTGCAAACAAGAATTAAACAGACAAATGCAAGTGATGCTTTTGCTAATCCATGGGAATAGGGGGTAAAATAACAGCACCACAGCAACTGAAAAAAAGACATAGTCCAATAGCATTGCTCACAAATTTACAAAAAAATAAAAATTGAATACATAGATAGGTAGTGTGCTCTCCACCAATCAAAGCAGACTAAAAAAGATTGTGCTGCTTGGTGTAATTAAAGTGTAACATGTATATATATACATAAATCTGTGCACCTCATCTATTGCGCATTGTATAATAATTAGAGATAGGATAGATGAGAAATATATATATGTTTTTATTCATTCATGGGATGTCGGCGTCGCTGGCAAGGCCAGCATTTATTGCCCATCCCTAGTTGCCCTTGAGAAGGTGGTGGTGAGCCGCCTTCTTCACCTGCTGCAGTCCATGTGGTGAAGGTGCTCCCACAGTGCTGTTAAGTAGGGAGTTCCAGGATTTTGACCCAGCGGCAATGAAGGAACAGCGATATTATTCCAAGCCAGGATGGTGTGTGACTTGGAGGGGAACTTGGAGGTGGTGGTGTTCCCATGCGCCTGCTGCCCTTGTCCTTCTAGGTGGAATAGGTCGCTGGTTTGGGAGGTGCTGCTGAAGAAGCCTTGGCGAGTTGCTGCAATGCATCTTGTAGATGGTACACACTACAGCCATGGTGCGCTGGTGGTGGAGGGAGTGAATGTTTAAGGTGGTGGATGGGGTGCCAATCAAGCGGGCTGCTTTGTCCTGGATGGTGTCGAGCTTCTTGAGTGTTGTTGGAGCTGCACTCATCCAGGCAAGTGGAGAGTATTCCATCACACTCCTTACTTGTGCCTTGTAGATGGTGGAAAGACTTTGGGGAGTCAGGAGGTGAGACAATTGCCGCAGAATACCCAGCCTCTGACCTGCTCTTGTTGCCACAGTATTTATGTGGCTGGTCCAGTTAAGTTCCTGGTCAATGGTAACCCCCAGGATGTTGATGGTGGGGGATTTGATGATGGTAATGCCGTTGAATATCAAGGGGCGGTGGTTAGACTCTCGCTTGTTGGAAGTAGTCATTACCTGGAACTTGTGTGGCGCGATTGTTACCTGCCACTTATCAGCCCAAGCCTTAAGTAGTGGTAGGGGATAGTATTATTAGGGGGATAGATAGAGTTCTCTGCAGCCGAGAGCGAGAGTCCCGAAGGCTGTGTTGCCTACCCGGTGCCAGGGTTAAGGACATCTCCTCTGGGCTGGAAAGAAACTTGCAGTGGGAGGGGGTGGATCCAGTTGTCATGGTCCATGTTGGTGCAAACGACGTAGATAGGACTAGGAAGCCGGTTCTGTTAAAGGAGTATGAGCAGCTAGGGGTCAAATTAAAAAACAGAACCTCAAGGGTAATAATCTCTGGATTATTACCTGAGCCACGAGCGAATTTGGCTAGGACAAATAAAATTAGAGAGTTAAATGCGTGGCTCAAAGACTGGTGTGGGAGAAATGGGTTTTGCTTCCTGGGACACTGGCACCAGTACTGGGGCAGGAGGGAGCTGTTCCGTTGGGACGGGCTTCACCTGGCCACTGCTGGGACTAGAGTCCTGGCGGATCATATAACTAGGGCAGTAGAGAGGGCTTTAAACTAATTAGTGTGGGGGAGGTTCCTAGAGAGCAAATAATAAAAATGACAACAGAGAAGGTCATAGACTTAGGTAGCAGTGGGGAAATTAAAAACCAGAGCATGTCAGGAAGGGGCAGAAGGTATGGAGTAAAAGGTAAAGTAATAAAAAGGGCAAAAGCAGGAACTAAGTGTCACAAAACATATTTGAAAGTTGTCTATCTGAATGCGCGTAGCATTCGTAACAAAATAGACGAGTTAATGGTACAAATAACTACATATGGGTATGATCTTGTGGCCATTACAGAAACATGGCTGCAGGGTGACAATGCCTGGGAATTAAACATACCAGGTTATTTAACGATCAGGAAGGACAGGCAGGAAGGAAGGGGAGGTGGGGTGGCTATGTTAATAAAGGAAGGAATCACTGTAATACAGAGAAATGATATTGGGTCAAAAGATCAGGATAATGAAACAGTTTGGGTGGAGGTAAGGAATAATAAGGGGAAAAAAACACTAGTGGGCGTAGTCTATAGGCCTCCGAACAGTTGCAACTCTGTTGGACGGAGTATCAATCAGGAAATAGTTGAGGCTTGTAATAAGGGAACATCTATAATTATGGGGGATTTTAACTATCATATTAATTGGACAAATCAAATTGGGCAGGGCTGCCTTGAGGATGAGTTCATTGAGTTCACAGGTATACCAAGTTGGATACTGTTGAGGGGGATGACTCACCAGGGGAAGGCAGCAGCAGCCAGCTTCCTGGCACCAGGGACGCTTCTGCTGCTCAGAATTGAGGAAAAAGAGTGGGAGAGCAATAGTGGTAGGGGATTCTATCGTAAGGGGAACAGATATGTAGGCAAATCTCAGAGAAATGTGCAAATAATAGGGTAATAATAATGGGGGATTTCAACTTCCCCAATATTAACTGGGATAGTCAGAGTGTGAAAGGCACAGAGGGTGTAGAATTCTTAAAGTGCATCCAGGAGAGCTTTTTGAGCCAGCATGTAGAAGGTCCTACAAGAGAGGGGGTGGTACTGGACCTAATTCTAGGGAATGTGGCCGGCCAAGTGGAAGAAGTGCTAGTAGGTGAGCACTTTGGTGACAGTGACCATAACATAATGAGATTTAAGGTGGTCATGGAAAAGGACAGGGATGGGCCGGAAATAAAAGTTCTAAATTGGGGGAAGGCCGATTTTAATAGGCTAAGGCAGGATCTGGCCAAAATGGACTGGGATCAGCTACTTGTAGAAAAATCCGCATCGGAGCAATGGGAGGCTTTCAGAAGGGAGATTGAGATCATACAATGGCAACATGTTCCCGTAAAGGTCAAGGGTGGTTCCAAAAACCACAGGGAACCTTGGATGTCAGGGGATATACGAGAATGGATTAGAAAAAAAAGGAGGGCTTTTGGCAGATATAAAAGGCTAAAGATGGAGGAAGCCCTAGAGGAGTACAAAAAGTGCAGGGGGATACTTAAAAAAGAAATTAGGAGATCAAGGAGGGGCCATGAAATAACACTGGCGAGCAAAATAAAGGAAAATCCTAAGATGTTTTATAAGTATATTAAAGGTAAGAGGATAACTAGGGAAAAAATAGGGCCCATTAGGGACAAAAGTGGCAATCTGTGTGTGGAGCCGGAAGATGTAGGAGGGGTTCTAAATGAATTTTTTGCATCTGTTTTCACTATGGAGAGGGACGATGTAGACATAGAAATAGGGCGGGGGGACTGTGATATGCTCAAACATATTAACATCAAGAGGGAGGAGGTATTGGCGGTTTTAGCAGGCCTAAAAATGGATAAATCCCCAGGCCCGGACGAAATGTATCCCAGGCTGCTGTGTGAGGCAAAGGAAGAGATTGCGGGGGCTCTAACACATATATTCAGAACCTCTCTGGCCACAGGGGATGTGCCAGAGGACTGGAGAACCGCTAATGTAGTACCATTATTCAAGAAGGGGAGTAGGGAAAAACCGGGGAACTACAGGCCAGTGAGCCTAACATCATTGGTAGGAAAATTATTGGAAAAAATTCTGAGGGACAAAATTAGTCTCCACTTGGAGGGGCAAGGATTAATCAGGGATAGTCAACATGGCTTTGTCAAGGGAAGATCATGTCTGACTAATTTGATTGAATTTTTTGAGGGGGTGACTAGGTGTGTGGATGAGGGTAACGCAGTGGATGTGGTATACATGGATTTCAGTAAGGCCTTCGATAAAGTCCCGCACAGGAGACTGGTCAAGAAGGTAAAAGCCCATGGAATCCAGGGTGCCTTGGCACATTGGATACAAAACTGGCTTAGTGGCAGAAGGCAGAGGGTGATGGTCGAAGGTTGTTTTTGTGACTGGAAGTCTGTGGCCAGTGGGATACCACAGGGATCGGTGCTGGGTCCCTTGCTGTTTGTGGTCTACATTAATGACTTGGATATGAATGTAAAAGGTATGATCAGTAAGTTTGCGGATGATACAAAAATTGGTAGGGTGGTAAATAGCGAGGAGGGTAGTCTCAGTCTGCAGGACGATATAGATGGGTTGGTCAGATGGGCGGAACAGTGGCAAATGGAATTTAACCCGGAAAAGTGCGAGGTGATGCACTTTGGGGGGACTAACAAGGCAAGGGAATACACAATGAATGGTAAGACCCTAGGCAAGACGGAGGGTCAGAGGGATCTGGGTGTGCAAGTACACAGATCCCTGAAGGCGGCGGAACAGGTGGATAAGGTGGTAAAAAAGGCATATGGGATACTTGCCTTCATTAGCCGAGGCATAGAATATAAGAGCAAGGAGGTTATGATGGAGCTGTATAAAACACTGGTTAGGCCACAGCTGGAATACTGTGTGCAGTTCTGGTCGCCACACTACAGGAAGGATGTGATAGCTTTGGAGAGGGTGCAGAGGAGATTCACCAGGATGTTACCAGGGCTGGAGCGCTTCAGCTATGAAGAGAGACTGGACAGATTGGGTTTGTTTTCCTTGGAGCAGAGGAGGCTGAGGGGGGACATGATTGAGGTGTACAAAATTATGAGGGGCATAGATAGGATGGATACTAAGGAGCTTTTTCCCTTAGTAGAAGGGTCAATAACTAGGGGGCATAGATTCAAGGTAAAGGGCGGGAGGTTTAGAGGGGATTTGAGAAACAACTTTTTCACCCAGAGGGTGGTTGGAGTCTGGAACTCACTGCCTGAAAGGGTTGTGGAGGCTGGAACCCTCACAACATTCAAGAAGCATTTGGATGAGCACTTGAAATGCCATAGCATACAAGGCTATGG
Organism: Somniosus microcephalus; assembly: GCF_052327205.1. Taxonomy (NCBI): domain Eukaryota; kingdom Metazoa; phylum Chordata; class Chondrichthyes; order Squaliformes; family Somniosidae; genus Somniosus; species Somniosus microcephalus. The sequence continues at coordinate 71,023,063 of NC_141006.1, forward strand.
ACCAAATGCTGGAATATGGGATTAGATTAGACAGGGCTCGATGGCCGGCGCGGACACGATGGGCCGAAGGGCCTCTATCCGTGCTGCATAACTCTATGACTCTATGGCCTAGAAATTCAGTATAGCCACTTTTGGGGCGGAAAAGTCGGGCGGCCGCTAAAGTTTGTGCCCGGCGCAAAGTCGAGGCCACTTCGCCGATATTCAGTAGCTTCGCCCTAAGAGTTTGCTCGAGCGCTAAAACTGGCGTTACACAACTATCTTTAGGCGCAAAGCCGGCGGTGCTGAGCTAAACCGCCGAGGCCGGGCGCAGCACAGGTGCGGTCATTTCTTGATTGACAGCAGACACCCTGGCGCCGGCCAGCTCTTAAAGGGGGAAGGGTCGAGTTCGTCTGCTGCCACGCTCTGGACACGGCAGCCCTCCAGCTAGGCCTAAACACTGCTGCTGAACAGAAATAGCGCCGGGAAAGATGCAGAAGGCCCGTGAACGAGCGCAGCGCTTCAGTGGCCATGATTTGAGGGTGCTGGTTAGGGCTTTGGAGAGGAGACGCAAACTCTTGTTCCCGGACAGTGGCAAGAAGCCTGCGACCAGCGTCTACAGGAAAGCCTGGAGGGAGGTCGCCCACAGGGTCACATCCAACAGCGAGGTCCCCAGGACCGGTGTCCAATGCCGGAAAAAGTTCAATGACCTCACAAGGATTGTCAGGGTGAGTCCCCTTTCCAGTGTCTTCCTCATCCTTGCATGTGCACCTCACATTATGGGCAAAGGGACCTAAAAGCCCTAATGGCCAGCCCTCATCCAGCAGCTATGGGACTGGCATGAACATCAATTGCACATTCTGCACTTTACACACTGGCCAAGCTATTCGACCATGGGAGGCAGTGCACACAAGATCAGGGCACCACACTGGCCAAGCTATTCGACCATGGGAGGCAGTGCACACAAGATCAGGGCACCACACTGTATTTAGAGGCCGTCCTTTCTCTTGCAGGCCAAGCTGGCACACAATCAGAAGAGCCAGACTGTGACCGGGGGAGGCTGTCCCCAGATCCAGCAGCTCAGTGACCTTGAAGAGCGCGTGGGTAGCCTCATGGGTGCCCGGGTGATTGGCCCCGTTGCATCTGGAGATGCCGACCCTGTTCTGGGCACCAATGGTAAGGACATCACCTTTTGGACCTCTCTCGTTCCATTTGCGCTTCAGATCTACATCCTTTGCCACTGTCCGACCAATGCGCTGAATGCCACCACTCATGCCTCCCTCGCTGACGCCCTCTCCTCACTCTAAAGCTACTCTTGTGCCTTCCTGCTTTCAGATGGTGAGGAGGAGGTCCCTGAAGCTGCCAGTGACAGCCCCTCGGAAGAGGAGGAGGAGGAGGAGGAAGAGGAAGGCGGCCCATCAGGGGAACCCTCAGCCGCGCCAGGGGATGCCAATGGAGGGGACACGTCTTCCCTGGAGGAGAGCCAGGGGGAAGTGTCGGAGGGGAGTGTAGCTCCTGTGCCCAGTGGCGTGCAGCAACGCGGGAAGGGTCGGGCAGCTCGGCGACCTTCTTCCCAGAGGGGGGAAGGGTCGCAGGGGAGTGTAGTTGCTGGGCCCAGTGGCATCCAGCAACGCGGGAAGGGTCGGGCAGCTCGGCGGCCTTCTCCCCAGAGGGAGAGTCCGGCCTCCAGTCCGGAGACGGTCCTCGCCAAGGAGGTGCGCCTCCTCGATCAAATGTCCGTGGACTCGGATCGCCGGCACACCGAGTTCATGGGGGTTGTGGCACGGTTGCCTGAGGCCATCGAGTCCCTGGCTCATAGTATGGCCGATTTTGGCGCCTCACAGGCCAGGAGTTTCGAACAATTCGAAGCAGCACACGCCGCGAGTCGGTCCGAATTCGGGGCAGCACAGGCCGCGAGTCGGGCCGAATTCGGGGCAGAACAGGCTGCGAGTCGGGCCGAATTCGGGGCAGCTCACGCAGCGAGTGGCCAGGTGATCAGTGGTGCCGTGCAGTCACTGGCTGGTCTGATGCGGGCACAGACCACGGCAGTACGGGCACTCACTGCTGCCACACTCGCTGTGTCAGCCAGGCATCGCCAGGGCACCCGCCGCGCTGCAGCAGCATAGCGGTCTGTCCTTCAGCAGATTGCTGCGCATGCTGCAGTGCTGGCCCGGGCGAGTGCCAGTGTCTCAGGCGAGCAGCGAGCGCCTGCCATCAGCCAGCTTGCCCCCATTCCTGCAGCCGCCACTGCCACTCCCCCAGTGGAGCTGCGACGAGCTGCTGGAGAGACTGCTGCTGCCCAGCCACAGCTGCAGCAGTCACCAGCCGGCCCCTCGAGGGCCAGAGCTCGTCTAGGCCGACCCCCAAGGGCATCTGCCGTCACGCCATGTGCCCCTCAGGAGCCTTCCCCCAGCCTTGCAGCAGCCACTGGGCACACTTTGAGGAGGAGCAGCAGGGCGGCCAGGGGCCGCAAAAGGCTGGTCAAGGAATCGCCCTCGCGGGCCACAAAGTAGAGGGTGCGGGCAAATGTGTTTTTATATGGGGATGGTTGTTTTTATATGGGGATGGTTGTTTTGTTTATGGGGATGGTTGTTTTTGTAAGGCCGAGGATGAAGGCCATTTTTGTGGAAATGTTTTGTTATTCCTCCCCAGGTTGTGGGAGTGAGTCATGTGTGTGACTGTTTTTTGGGGGTGTTGTCTGTTTTTGGGTTTCATGTGGGAAGGGCCCTGAGTTTGTTCAATAAAGCATTTTATTTATTCAGCTTGTCCATGTTTGATGTTTGAAGTGGTTGTTGCGTTAACCGGCTGAGGGCTTGCGGAGCGGCTGCATTCAGGTCCCTTCATTGGCACAAGCCATTCCCTGACAGGGGGCCTAGAAGTGACGTTCAATAAGCCGCCGACGGGCGGCCCTTGGACCTTGTGCCTCCCTCCTGGGCTGGTACTCCTCCTCCTCCTCCTCCTCATGCTCCTCCTGCTCCTCCTCCTGAGGTGGTGCTCCAGCGTGAGGTGGCAGTGCCTGAGTCCTGCGGATAGCCAGGTTGTGCAGCATGCAGCAAACGACCACGACCTGGGAGACTCTCTCCGGCGAATACTGCAGAGATCCGCCGGAACGATCCAGGCAGCGGAACCGTTGCTTGAGGACGCCAGTCGTTTGTTCTATGATGTTCCTAGTGGCTTGATGGCTTTCGTTGTATGCCTCCTCAGCAGGGGTCCTGGGCGCGCGGAGCGGGGTCATGAGCCAGGTACACAAAGGATAGCCTTTGTCCCCGATAAGCCATCCTCTTGGGGGAGGCTGTGCCTGGAACATGTCAGCCACAGTAGTCTGTCGCAGGATAAATGCATCGTGGCTGCTGCCTGGAAAGCGGGCATTGACAGCTAGGATGCGCTGCCTGTGGTCACACACCAGCTGTACATTGAGGGAATGGTAGCCCTTCCGGTTGCGGTAATCCTCGGCATTGTCGATAGGTGCCCGCAAAGCCACATGCGTGCAGTCAATGGCGCCCTGCACCATGGGGAAGCCCGCTATTCTTGCAAATCCCACTGCACGCTGCTGCTGCTTCTCCAGGGTCATGGGGAAGGAGATGAATTGGTGTCTCCTTCTGAAAAGGGCATTGGTCACCTGGTGGATGCAGCAATGCACGGTGAACTGGGATATGCTAGCAATGTCCCCAGCAGCGGCTTGGAAGGAGTCGCTTGCATAGAAGTTCAGAGCCACCGTGACCTTCACTTCCACCGACAGAGACGTCCTGCACCTCAGCTGTGGACGCAGATCTCTGTGAAGCAGCTGGCAGATCTCTGCAACCACCTCCCTTCTGAAGCGCAGCCTCCTAACACACTGCGCGGCAGGCATGGTGAGATAGGACACCTGCTGGCGGTATTTCCTGAGTGGGTAAGGCCTACGTTGCCGACGCCTGTTGCCCCCTCTGCGTCTAGCCAGGGCTGCCCCTCTCACACAGCGTCTGCGAGCCCTTCGCACATAATGCTGAAACTGAGGGTTGGCACCCCATGCAGCCCCCATAATACACTGGCAAACAATGACCTCACAATGAAGGCGAATTGCCAAGCTCTGGCCTGAAGCCAAAAATACCTCTCCTATGTTGGGCCAAAGCAGTAAGCTCTCTTCCTTGGTCTCTGTCCATAAATCCGTTGCACAAGAGTGATTGCTGCAAAATGGCTGGCCTTTATAGTTCAGGGTAAGTGCCCTTTAATTTGCGCTCCCCGCGGCCCGCATGGCTCTGCTGCGTTCCAGTTCACAGTTCTTAGGACCGCCACGCCCACATTGGGCGGGCGCGACTGAAGTTCCGGATTGGGGCGCACAAAGGGCGTTGCACGAGAAAATGACGTCATAATCTGCGCACGCAGTTGAGCACGCGCAAACACTTTGCGCCGGCGCTAAATGTCTACTGAAGTTGGGCGTAGACGCAGATCACGCTGCGCCCGGCCACTAAGTACCTAGCGCTCGCGATCTACTCCTCCTAAGGCACTAACGGCTGGCGCACGCAACTGAATTTCTAGGCCTATGACTCTATGAGTGTATTAGGGATGGGTTTCTTGAGCAGTATGTAACTGAACCGACCAGGGGGCAAGCAACCTTGATCTGGTCCTGTGTAACGAGACAGGATTAATTAAAAATGTCCTAGTAAAGGATCCCCTTGGAATGAGCGACCATAACATGGTTGAATTCCATATTCAATTAGAGGGTGAGAAGGTTGGATCTCAAACAAGCGTGCTGAGCTTGAATAAAGGAGACTATGAAGGTATGAGAGCGGAATTGAGTAGAGTGGATTGGGAAAATAGATTAAAGGGTAAGACGATACAAGATCAGTGGTGTACATTTAAGGAGTTATTTTACAACTTCCAAAAAATATATATTCCACTGAGAAGAAAAGGGTGTAAAAGAAAAGACAGCCATCCATGGCTAAGTAAAGAAATTATAGATAGTATTCGACTAAAAACAAGGGCATATAAGGTAGCCAAATCTAGTGGGAGGATAGAGGATTGGGAAAACTTTAAAAGACAGCAAAAAATAACAAAAAGATTGATTAAGAAAGGGAAGATAGATTATGAAAGTAAATTAGCAAAAAATATAAAAACAGATAGTAAGAGTTTTTATAGTTATATAAAAAGAAAAAGGGTGGCTAAAGTAAATGTTGGTCCCTTAGAGGATGAGACCGGGAAATTAATGGTGGGAAATATGGAGATGGCAAAAACACTGAATGAATATTTTGTATCAGTCTTTACAGTAGAGGACACTAAGAATATCCCAACACTGGACAAACAGGGGGCTATAGGGGGGGGGAAGAGCTAAACACGATCAAAATCACTAAGGAAGTGGTACTCGGTAAAATAATGGGACTCAAGGCGGATAAATCACCTGGACCTGATGGCTTCCATCCTAGGGTCTTGAGGGAAGTGGCGGTAGGGATTGTGGATGCATTGGTAATAATTTTCCAAAACTCCCTGGACTCAGCAAAGCTCCCGGCAGACTGGAAAACTGCTAATGTAACACCCTTATTTAAAAAGGGCGGTAGACAGAAGTCTGGAAACTATAGACCGGTTAGCCTAACATCTTTGGTAGGTAAAATTTTGGAGTCCATTATTAAGGAGACAGTAACAGGACATTTGGATAATCATAATTTAATAGGACAAAGTCAGCATGGTTTTATGAAGGGGAAGTCATGTTTCACAAATTTGCTGGAGTTCTTTGAGGAAGTAACATATAGGGTGGATAAAGGGGAACCAGTGGACGTAGTGTATTTAGACTTCCAAAAGGCATTTGACAAGGTGCCACACAAAAGATTATTGCTTAAGATAAAAAATCACGGGATTGGGGGTAATATTCTGGCATGGATAGAGGATTGGCTATCTAACAGAAGGCAGAGAGTTGGGATAAATGGTTCATTCTCAGACTGGCAATCAGTAACTAGTGGTGTTCCGCAGGGGTCAGTGCTGGGTCCCCAACTCTTTACAACCTATATTAACGATTTGGAGGAGGGGACCGAGTGTAACATAGCAAAGTTTGCAGATGATACTAAGATGGGAGGGAAAGTAGTGAGTGAGGAGGACATAAAAAACCTGCAAGGGGACATAGACAGGCTAAGTAAGTGGGCAGAGATTTGCCAGATGGAATACAATACTGGAAAGTGTGAGGTTATGCACTTTGGCAGGAAAAATCGTAGAGCAAGTTATTATCTTAATGGCAAGAAACTGGAAAGTACTGAAGTACAAAGGGATCTGGGGGTCCTGGTGCACGAAACTCAAAAGGTTAGTATGCAGGTGCAGCAAGTAATTAAGAAGGCCAATGGAATGTTGGCTTTCATTGCTGGGGGATAGAATATAAAAATAGGGAGGTATTGCTTCAGTTGTACAAGGTATTGATTAGACCGCACCTGGAATACTGCATACAGTTTTGGTGTCCATACTTAAGAAAAGACATACTTGCTCTCGAGTCAGTACAAAGAAGGTTCACTCGGTTAATCCCGGGGATGAGGGGATGGACATATGAGGAGAGGCTGAGTAGATTGGGACTCTACTCATTGGAGTTCAGAAGAATGAGAGGCGATCTTATTGAAACATATAAGATTGTGAAGGGGTTGGATCGGGTGGATGCGGGGAGGATGTTCCCGATGATGGGTGAAACTAGAACTAGGGGGCATAGTCTTAGAATAAGGGGCTGCTCTTTCAAAACTGAGATGAGGAGGAACTACTTCACTCAGAGGGTGGTAGATCCATGGAATATGCTGCCCCAAAAAGCTGTAGAAGCTACATCATTACATAAATTTAAAACAGAAATAGACAGTTTCCTAGAAGTAAAGGGAATTAAGGGTTACGGGGAGCGGGCAGGAATTTGGACATGAGTCTAGGTTCGGATCGGACATGGCCCTGTGGGTAGCGGAGCGGGCCCAGGGGCCATGTAGCCTGGTCCTGCTCCTATTTCGTGTGTCTAATTCTGTTAGATTCAGGAGATGGTTCTGTGATAGTAGATTGGCGGTTAGGATCAGATCAGCCATGATCTTATTGAATTGCGGAGCAGGCTCGAGGGGCCGATTGGCCTACTCCTGCTCCTATTTCTTATGTTCTTATGTTCTTATTAATGTTGTCCAGGTCTTGCTGCATGCGGGCATGGACTGATTCATTATCTGTGGAGTTGCGAATGGCACTGAACACTGTGCAGTCATCAGCGAACATCCCCACTTCTGACCTTATGTTGGAGGGAAGGTCATTGATGAAGCAGCTGAAGATGTTTGTGCCTAGGACACTGCCCTGAGGAACTCCTGCAGCGATGTCCTGGGGCTGTGATGATTGACCTCAAACAAGCACAACCATCTTCCTTTGTGCTAGGTATGACTTCAGCCAGTGGAGAGTTTGCCCCCCGATTCCCATTGACTTCAGTTTTACTGGGGCTCCTTGATGACACACTCGGTCAAATGCTGCCTTGATGTCAAGGGCAGTCACTCTCACCACACTTATATGTAATAGGTATGACATAACATATAAATAGAATATATTTAGTACATATCCAGTATATAATATTACAAGGTAAATTTGCTAATATGAACTCAAAGTGTGTGAAAACTGGAGAATTGGAGCTACGGAGCTGTCGTCCTATATCCAAACCATGTCTCCTTCCAGTGTGGTTCGTTGCTTGGATCATGGGATTGGTGAATTTACCCTTACATATGAATAGAATATATGTAATACATGCAATATATGACATTGTAATATGAAAAGAATGGGGGACTATCACGTTTTGAATTTTTTAACTATTTAACTGAGGAGGGATTTTGGTGTTGTTCAGTGGGAAAGCAGGTAAAGTTCTGGCCATGCATTGGCCACCTGTTTGATAAATGTCAGTGTTAGCAGTGGCTCAGTGGGCAGCACCCTCGCCTCTGAGTCAGAATAGTTGTGGGTTCAAGTCTCACTCCAGAGACTTGACCACATAAATCCAGGCTGACACTGCAGTGCAGTGCTGAGGGAGTGCTGCACTGTCGGAGGTGCTGTCTTTTGGATGAGACGTTAAACCGAGGCCCCATCTGCTCTCTCAGGTGGACGTAAAAGATCTCACGGCACTATTTTGAAGAAGAGCAGGGGAGTTCTCCCCGGTGTCCTGGCCAATATTTATCCCTCAATCAACATCACTAAAACAGATTATCTGCTCATTATCACATTGCTGTTTGTGGGAGCTTGCTGTGCGCAAATTGGCTTCTACGTTTCCTACATTACAACAGTGACTACACTTCAAAATAGTATTTCATTGGCTGTAAAGTGCTTTGGGATGTCTAATGGTCATGAAAGGCGCTATAGAAATGCAAGTCTTTTTTTTTCATACTGCCTGATACTGCAAATCATCCCTGTGTTAGGCTGGAAGGTAGTGGAGGCAGAAGAGTTAAGGTTACTTTAATTGCCATCAGCAGCGTGGCCTGCACTGTGCAGGTTGGCTAGAGGCCTCCTTGCTACAGATGGTACAGCTGTGCCACTGGCTGCATGGGGGCCCAGAGCCAGCAGAGGCAGTGTCCCTCAATCAGGTGCTCAGACCCGCAGACACAGTTGTTGATATAAGGGTAGGTGTGAGCAGTCTTGCTCTCTCTGGTATCTCTGCTTTCATATTGTACCATAAAATATCATAATTAGGGCACTTTAGAAGCAAGCCCGCATCATTAATTTTATTAGATAGTCTGGTTAACTGTATGGGACTCTGTCGCTTGCACTTAGATGCTTTGTTGCTCCCTGAGCTTCACTGGAAGTTTGTGTCATAAGGGCCATTTTCAGATCTGCAGTTCATTTATGATCTTCCAATCCTGTGAACTCTTGTAACCGAAACATTTATATTGGGTTTCCCCGTCATTTTTCGGACAATATCAAGCTGGTACGATACCAATTTTAAAAAATCTGAAGGAAGCACACCTCCAATTTTTTTTTTTTTAAAGCAGGAAAGCAGGCAATTGTAGAAAAAACATACAAAATACCCTAAGCCATTATAAGAGCCCCTTCGTACATGGAGCTTACAAAAATTTAGGCTGGCACTCCAGTGCAGTGCTGAGGGAGTGTTGCACTGTCGGAGGTGCCATCTTTCGGATGAGACGTTAAACCGAGGCCCCGTCTGTCCTCTCAGGTAGATCCCACAGCACTATTGCGAAAAAGAGCAGGGGAGTTCTCCCCGCTGTCCTGGGCCAATATTTATCCCTCAATCAACATCACTAAAACAGATTATCTGGTCATCATCACATTGCTGTTTGTGGGAGCTTGCTGTGCGCAAATTGGCTGCCGCGTTCCCTACATTACAACAGCGACTCCACTTCAAAAAGTACTTCATTGGCTGTAAAGCACCTTGGGACGCCTGGTGGCCGTGAAAGGCGCTATAGAAATGCAAGTCTTTCTTTTTATTATGCCCACTGCAGATGAGCAAGCAGAGAGCACAGTGGGAAATCGCGCAACACCAGATTTACACCTAAAAGCCCGGCCAGGAGACTGTGCACTCTGCTAACCGTAGACGGGATCAGCAACAAGGAGACACCCCATCCAATTTCCCAGTGTTTGCTCGTACATTCCACAGTGGTGGTAATGATTCCCGCTGAACTTGAAAATATAGCCTAACATTCGTCGCATTTGTAACCTTTAAACTGCAGGAACGATCCGAGACTAAATTCACAAGAACATAGGAACATATTTGATGTCTGGGATTCCGTGGGAACGTTACCCCAGCAGAGGAGGCTGTCTCCTCCTCCAGCTGATTCCTAACTATTTTCAAATATTTTTTATAGAAAAGCGTGCATTTGAGACATGTGTTGTGTGTTTGAATTTCAAATAGGGGCTTTAGGGTTACGACCTTTAATGCTAGATTTGGTATAATTAACAAGTAAATTGGAAGATTCCCCACTGACTAGCCAAATGAGAAATTGATATTTTCTGCCTCCCTACAACACATTAGGTCTACCACATGTGGCTGCACAGGCACTCTGCTCACCAACTTATTATTCACCAAATAAATAACCAGCCCGTAATCATAGCAACAGTCAAGTGATAGAAGATGGGCCAACAGAGGCCACTGTACACAATATTTCTTATCTCGTTCAACTTAACGCTGAGCTTCCCTTCAGGTCCGCAAAATAAATGACCTTTCGCATCGTCGCTAACCGAGCGTTTGTCCGAGAAGTTCAACTGCAACCTCGAACCGTTCGCGGCTAACATATTCACTCTTTGCTTGTTCTGGCACTTTAACATTCTTGAATGGCGAAAGACAATTTTGTCCGCTAATTAATACAGTCAGACCTCATTTAACTGCCTTCTTGGTACCGCCGGGCTCTCTTAATGCAGAAACTAAAGGAGCGGGAAAGGGCACCCGTAAAATGTGAACCGTCCCTTCAATATTTGCATTGAAATCATTTCAGGCTGCAGCTCAGCATGTCGAATATAGTTAAAAAAAGAAAATACTGCAGATGCTGGAAATCTGAAATAAAAACAGAAAATGCTGGAGATACTCAGCAGGTCAGGCAGCATCTGTGAAGAGAGAAACAGAGTTAACGTTTCAGGTCGATGAACTTTCGACCTTTCAGGTCATCGAGCTGAAACGTTAACTCTGTTTCTCTCTTCACAGATGCTGCCTGACCTGCTGAGTATCTCCAGCATTTTCTGTTTTTATGTCGAATATAGTGCTGGATAGTGGTACATTCCAGGAATCTAGCGCTGGAAAGTGGTACATTCCAGTAGTTCACTCATCTGATAAACCTTCATAGTTCACTTGTACCTGTGGCACTGCAAGTTAAGCACCTTTCACACTGTTTGAAAGAATGATAATCCATTGCTGTCGTGACAAACGCTATCTATAAAATTAGCTTCCCTTTACTGAGCCGCAATGATATTCTCACTTTCCACCAGCGCAATCAAAAGATCAGTATGTGGACATGTACTAACGTATTACACATGAGGTAACAAAAAATAAAATCCATCAACTGTATTCTGAGGGAGTAATTTATTAGCAGCACTTCAGGGTTATCTCCCATCAGCCTGTAACAAGATTTGTCTATAGTTTATGTCGGCAATAACTTCCAACCCTGCTCAGTGTATGGGACATGTTGTCTGCTGACAGTGGACAATGGCAGTCCCAGTAGGAGGGATTTAATGCCAGATATGGTAGGCAGTTTTCTTCTTCTTCTTAGGCAGTCCCTCAGAACCGAGGATGACTTGCTTCCACATTAAAAATGAGTTCTCGGGTGACTGATGAGTCTAATGCGGGACCTACAGTCTCTGTCACAGGTGGGGTAGACGGTGGTTGAAGGGGCGGGTGGGTGGGGTGCTTGGGTTGACATGCACTCCTTCCGCTGTTTGCGCTTGGCTTCCGCTTGCTCCCGGCGAAGAGACTCGAGGTGTTCAGCACCTTCCCGGATGCTTCTCCTCCACTTTGTGCGGTCTTGGGACAGGGATTCCCAGGTGTCAGTGGGGATGTTGCACTTTTTCAAGGAGGCTTTGAGGGTGTCCTTGAAGCGTTTCCTCCACTAACGGTTCCACCACAGACCCAATTCACGTACGGACCGGGGTCAAGCAAGGCTGTGTCATCGCACCAATGCTCTTCTCGATCTTCCTTGCTGCAATGCTCCTTCTCACCCTCAGTAAGCTGCCCGCTTGAGTGGAGCTAACTTATAGAACAAACAGGAAACTGTTCAACTTCCATCACCTCCAGTCCAGATCCAAGGTCGTCCCATCCTCTGTCATCGAATTACAGTATGCAGACGACGCTTGTGTCTGCGCACACTCGGAGGTCGAACTGCAAACCATCGTCAACACTTGCACCGAAGCGTACGATAGCATGGGCCTTACACTAAACATCCGTAAGATAAAGGTAGGCAGTAAGAGAAGTAAGTGTTACTTTCTACCAACAGGTAGAAAAGTTTCCCAAGGCTCGTCATCAAAACAGCAATCCTGGAAGGTTTACTCTAATTATGAAACGTTATAATTTGTGCGTACATTTGATGACAAGTATGTTCCCTCTAATTACAGAATCTAGAGTGTTCGGGGGAGAAATTGGGTGAGTAGCGCCACCTATTAGCGCCTAAAGAGGGCAGTCAGTGGCTGTAGCGCCACTGGCTGTGCCTCCCGCGATATTCAGCAGGGGCACTAATGGTGGCATTAGCCTGTTGCGCTGCGCCGCCACCGATGACGTCATCGGTGTGTGCAGCGCCCCATTAGCGCCCCGATCGCGATATTTGGTAGCGAACGCCACTGTAGCGCCGTTCGCTACCCGCGCCCGGTTCACGGGGCCTTGCTGTGCCGGCAGTGGCGCAAGTTAAGGTGGAGGTGCGGGGCGGCCGCCTTTTTCGGCGGCCGCCTGCCAGCACCTCCGTCCCCGGCCTCCTGACCATTCCCCCGCCCCGCGGCATTGCCGGCTGTTTCCCGAGAGCCCGGCACTTCTCCTCGGTGCCGGACTCTTTTGCCGGCACTCGCGATCGGGGATCGCGCTGTTGCAGGCCCCTCCCCCTTAACAATGGGAGGAAGGCCTGCAGTACCGCAGCGTGCCGTGCCGCAGCGTGTGGCGCTGCGGCACGTTGCGCTGCAATATTCAGTTTCAGCGCCCTAAGAGGGACGCGGAGCGCCTCGAGCCTCGCCCCGTGTCCCTCTAAGGGCGCTGAAACTGAATTTCTGACATTCGTTAATGCTCCGAATGCTGCGCAAAAATCAGCGCCCAGGCGAACTTGGCGCCACTTTGGCGCCACTTTGGCACCTCAACCCAATTTCTCCCCCTTCGACTTTCCTATCCCACAACCTAATATCCGACTTAACAGTGCTGATTCTATTTGAATTTCAGTTTTGAGGCCAGTGAACTATAATTGGAGTTTTTTAAAATAAATTGTGACGAGGATTGTGAAAGGCTGAAGGAGGACATTGATAGGGTAGATAGGTTTACAGATGCAGTTTAATGTTGACAAATATGCAGTAACACATGTTGGAAATAAGAATAGGGAAAGGAAATACACCTTAAATTGGAAGAGAACAGCAGAGAGGCTTTGGCGTGCAGAGACACGTGTCATTAAAGGTGATAGCACCCGAAGAGAAGGCTATAATAAGGCATGGATTTCTTGGCTTCATTTCTTAAATACATAGAATTTAACAAGCAAGGAAGTAATGTTGAACTTGTTCAAGGTCTTAGTTAGGCCACAGTGGAATGTTGTGTACAGTGTCGGCACTCCATGATAGGAAAATATACCAGCAATGGAAAAGTAAAATGTAGATTTATTGGGACTTTACTAGAGATGATGTGCAGCAGGCACCTCAAAGCACTGGAGAGGTACCACCAATGCTGCCTCCGCAAGATCCTGCAAATCCATTGGCAGGATAGGCGCACCAAGGTCAGTGTTCTCGCTCAGGCCAACATCCCCAGCATTGAAGCTTTGACCACGCTCGATCAGCTCCGATGGACGGGTCACATCGTCCGCATGCCCGATACGAGACTCCCAGAACAAGCGCTCTACTCGGAGCTCCAATATGGCAAGAGAGCCACAGGTGGGCAGAGGAAACGCTTCAAGGACACCCTCAAAGCCTCCTTGAAAAAGTACAACATCCCCACCGACACCTGGGAATCCCTGGCCCAAGACCGCACAAAGTGGAGTAGAAGCATCCGGGAAGGCGACGAACACCTCGGGCAGGAATTTAACTCAGGAGTCGGGTTGGAGGCGGGACTACAACTTTCGGGGTTGTAGTCCCGCCTCCATCAAGATGCGGCCAATCCACGCGATTTTAACTTGATTGACCTTGTTGAGCCCGCTCAGCGGGCTCAGCAGGCCAATTAAGGGCCACCTGGCAACAGGTGACGTCACAGACTGAAATTTCATCTGTCAAGAGCTTTTGACAGATGAAATATCAGCGTTTCACAGCTGTTTGAAGCTGTCAAACACTGACAGTCTTGCTTCTAACCTGAGTCCTTCTCCACAGACTCAGTTAGAAATCTCTCTTGCACAGAAAGCTGAAGGCTGTCACTTTTGACAGTTCGCAGCCATTCTGCTTTCTGTGCCGGTGAGATGAGGGACTCCCGGAACCTAAAGGAAGGAAAGCTGAAAAGGTAAGAAAAGGTATGTAAAATTTATTTAATCACTTTAGACACACCAAACACACTTACCTTTGCATTCATGCACAAATCACTCACCTGAACACCGACATCTCGACTCCTCCAAGTCCTTCAACCCGACGGCCCGCCTCCTCTAACTTGGCGTGGTTTGGAGCCGTTGGGAATCCCACACTTCAACATCAAAAATAGGGATTAGGCTAAAAACTGCCTGTTAACTACCTGTTATTAACAGGCAGTTAATTGGCACTAATCCCTTCCCGCCTAGGGTAGGCGGGTCCCAGTGCGGGGCGGGTACCCGCCTCCTTTGAAACCGGCATGGGGGCGGGTTTGGGTGCGGAAGGGGTCGGGACCCCTGATTTCAGGATTTTAACCCCCCACACGCCTCCAATCCCGACTCCACGGCACTATGAAAATCCTGCCCCTCGAGTCTCTTCGCCGGGAGCAAGTGGAAGCCAAGTGCAGGCAGCGCAAGGAGCGCCCGTCAACCCAAGCACCCCACCCACCCGCCCCTTCAACCACCGTCTGCCCCACCTGTGACAGAGACTGTAGGTCCCGCATTGGACTCATCAGTCACCTGCAAACTCATTTTTAACGTGGAAACAAGTCATCCTCGGTTCCCGAGGGACTGCCTAAGAAGAAGGAGAACTAGAGATGAGAAGTTGAGCCTTTGTCCACGAGAGTTGAGGAGGTTCAGGAGTGACTTGATGAAGGTCTTCAAGATTCTAAAGGCCTATGATAAGGTAAAGAGCGATGGACTGTTTCCACTGGTCAGCACGATGATAACAAGAGCACAAATCTCAGAAAAATCACAAAAAGAATGAAAAAGGAAGTTAGAATTTGTTTGATGCACAGACAGTGCTCCACATCAAACTTAAAAATAAATTCTTACCTTTTTGGTGGCGGCCACTTGCTCAGCCGGTGCCCACTCCACTCGGGGCAGCCCAATTCCCCTAGGGGTACTAAAACAAGCCCTCATTAGCATATGCAAGCGGCCTGATGCCTGCTTTAGACGGCTGGCTTCAATGGAAAGCAATATCAGGTGGGATGTAAAACGGGCTGCTGATCTGCTGCCACTCATTTCCCGGCCGGCGAGAACAGTTAAAATCGAGCCTGCTGTTTTTGAACTAAATTCTTCAGACCTCAGTTTGGTTTTAGTTCTTGTAGTAGTCTTTGCATTAGAAGATGTGGCATTTCTTTGTCCAGTATGTGTAGAAGAGTGTTTCTGTAAAATTGGAACGTGCATCTCCAATAGAAAGGTTACGGAAGTTAAAATTGTACGGTTGTACCAACCCAATATAAGTGTTTCACTTAGACATCAAGGAGGGTGAGATTTAAGCCAGCTAGTCCAGATACAGCTACCAGATGCAGAAGGTGAATTTACCCAGGAACAGAGGATCCAGGAGGAATCGATTGTACCCCTACTCTGATGACTCAAAACGCTAACACCGTCCTCCCAGAGGAAGGTGAGGCAACTAGTTCATCCATGCCAGCTCGTAAGGATGAGGTCGTATAAGCTCTGGAAACATTGGACTTCAATCTATTCAATAGACTGGCTATCTAATGCTGTTAATTTATTTAAGGAGTGACATAATAAAACTCACTACGCACTTGGTTTGAGCATAGAGCAAGGCTTTAATCAACTTGATTCAGAACATGGAGGTCTAGTTGTACTTCACTAGTTCCTTGTCTTACAAAATGTCCCTGAGCAAGCTGGGCCCACGCCCGAGTATTTATACTCCTTGGACGGCGCCACCAGCTGGCCGTCCAGCGTTATTTCACGAGTAGTTTCTTGATGATGGTGAGATTTATAACAAGGAGTCTAAGCCTAAATTAATCTTACCAATTTCTATCAATCTCAGACACTGATCTCAATTGTAAATTTACAATCAGCCAGTAGTTAATCCTGAAGTACAGTGACATAACTGAACTGCCTTTATAACCGCTGTTATTTATTCATCCATTACCTACTAATTATTTGTATACTCACGGGTAGAGTTTCCGCTTTGGGCGTAGTTGGGAAATTGCACCCAAAATGCACTCGAAATTAACGCTGGTTATGTTACAGTTCAAGTTACCTTCATTTAAACTTCATTTGCAGAATCACAAGCGTAAAATCTTCAATGGACCGGCACAACCAGGGCAATGTAATAGAAGGTAAACATTTCTTCCCTTTACATTAGAAAAGTATTCCTGGATGTATTTAAAAGTGGTGACCTGCTGCACTTTTATTAACACAACTAAAATTGGGTTTATCAGCAAATATACGCATTTTCAGTAAGGGCGTCCAGTCCACCAGCTGTGAGTAACCCGATTTAAAAATCACTGAAAATGACTTTAAAAATCTATACTGAACCATTTAATAGTTTCATTGGGGTACTCGAGTCAATTTCTCAGTGCATTTAATATTTTTTGATGTGCCTGTGCGCCTAAAGAAATGAGCATAATTTGAAGAGCTTTACATAACCAGCGCACTCGGCGGAATCTCGTAATTTTGGCCTGGGGGGCGTGGCCAGTGTTGTGGGAGGGGCCTGATCCGAGCAAATTGAATCTTGAAGCAGCGTAAAATATTGCGGGAAAACACGAACGGAAGTGGTTTTGGGCGTGACTCACGCGTTTCCTGCATTACAACAGTGACTACACGTCAAAAAGCACTTCATTGGCCGTAAAGCGCTTTGGGACGTCCGGTGGTCGTGAAAGGCGCTGTAGAAATGCAAGTCTTTCTTTCTTTCTTTTTTAAAATTCCCCGACCTTCTGCGCTGGTTTGGCCGATTCTGCAACCATTTAGTCCATGACTTTATTGTCAGGATTCTTCTTTGATCATGGGCAAGAAAGGGTTAATTGATTTACACGGTAACGCGGGCAGCTCCGCAGTGCAAATGCTGATATAATCAGACCTGTTGGATGAAAAACAGTTTGGTTAGCCAAATCTAGGCATCTGCAACTCCTAGACATAGACTGGGTAGTAACCCCAGACAGCGCCTTGGACAAGGAGTTAAGCTGAATGGGATAAGCATTCGCCTGGTTTTCTTGAAGAATATTCTTGTCAGGGTATTGACCTGAGTTTTAAGAGCATAAGAACATTAGAAATAGGAGCAGGAGTAGGCCATTCGGCTCTTCGAGCCTGCTCCGCCATTCAATAAGATCATGGCTGAACTTCTACTTCATCTCCACCTTCCCGCCCGATCCCCATATCCCTTGGTTCCCTTTGAGTCCAAAAATCTATCGATCTCAGCCTTGAATATACTCAACGACTGAGCCTCCACAGCCCTCTGGGGTACAGAATTCCAAAGATTCACAACCCTCTGAGTAAAGAACTTTCTCCCCATCTCAGTCCTAAATGGCTGACCCCTTATTCTGAGACTCTGACCCCTGGTTCTAGACTCCCCAGCCAGGGGAAACAACTTCCCTGCATCTACCCTGTCAAGCCCATTAAAAATGTTATATGTTTCAATGAGATCACCTCTCATTCTTCTAAACTCTAGGGAATATAGTTCTAGTCTACTCAGTCTGTCCTCAGAGGACAATCCCCCCATTCCAGGAATCAGTCTAGTGAACCTTTGTTACACTCCCACTAAGGCAAGTATATCCTTCCTTAGGTAAGGAGATCAGAACTGTGCACAATACTCCAGGTGTGGTCGCACCAGGGCCCTATATAATTGTAGTAAGACTTCTTTACTGTTATACTTTTTTTTTCTAACAGTGCCCCCGAGTATAATGATCACAGAATTGGGAGAACCATGAATCACTCAATTCCGTGTTCCCATTAAGCAAGACTCCACACTGGGAGCAGACCCTTGCAAAAGTTACCCAGTAATCATCAGCCGTTCTAGTCAGAGCTCGGTTGGTCCGACGAGAGCCTTGGAGATGTTCTCATTCAACCCTGTGAACTCTTTTTTCTTCTTTCTCCCCTGTGAATTCTTCTTATAGAATCTGTATTTATTTTACAAAACGTTTCAGGCATTACAGTTATTTGATACAAACCAGTAAAAAAAAAATCTCCTCCCAGACAAATGATCAGAGATAGGGATATCATACCGTTCTCCAGCTGGGAGAGAGCAGACTAGCGGGCTCCTTAAATAATTGATGTAAAACTGAGTGGAACAATTCCGACAGTGATTCATCTATTGCAAAAAATTTCAACCGAAAACACATTATAACTACGCTTTAAAGTTTTTTTTATATATAAAAGACAGGGAAGGTAATTTTTGGAATTAAATATTCAGATTCCGGTCCTTTAAATACTACTTTTACCCCGGTTCCTTCCCCCACCCCCTCCCCCGCACCCTGAGATTAACATTAAAACTATTCTTGACCCTGACCCCTGTATTTTCTAAGCAAACAATGGCTAGATTTAGGTGGAATCTGCAGCTGTTACACTCCTTCAAAGTTACTGGCCATAGACGGGCTCAGTTTTACATATGCAACTGCCCCATTCTGTATCCCAAAGTTCAACACCTCCTGCTCCCCTCCTCCTCTGAAGGTGCTGATTCTTGTTGGGGTAAAGTTCTGTGGGCACAAGAAGCCCTTTGCTACCTCATTAAAGTGGACATCCTTCACATGTGGACCCAGCTAGTGAGTACCAGTGCGCTATTTGATCATGGGGGGCAAGAGAGCTGAGCTTGAGCCTGTCGTCACCTAATTATTATTTTTTATTCGTTCACGGGATGCGGGGTTCGCTGGCAAGGCCGGCATTTACTGCCCGTCCCTAGTTGCCCTGGAGAAGGTGGTGGTGAGCCGCCTTCTTGAACCGCTGCAGTCCGTGTGGTAGAAAGTGAGTGGCTTGCTAGTTAAGAGTCAACCACATTGCTGTGGGTCTGGAGTCACATATAGGCCAGACCGGGTAAGGGCGACAGATTTCCTTCCCTAAAGGGCATCAGTGAACCAGCTGGGTTTTTACGACAATCCGATCGTTTCATGGTCACTGATTACTGATACCATCTTTTTATTCCAGATTTACTTAATTAACTGAGTTTTAATTCTGCAGCTGCCGTGGTGGGATTTGAAATCTCTGGATCATTAATCCAGGCCTCTGGATTACTAGCCCAGTAATATAACCACCATGTTACCGTACCCCTGAAATACACCCAAATGCAATTTCCAGCAAGGGTCACCGGTCACAAGATGTCCATTAAGAGCAGAAACCCTGGCTTATTTTGTTTCTCTTCTCTAGCCCTAATTGTTGTGACTCAATTCCCATCCTAGCTGAGATGAGCCAGCACAGCACAGTGCAGGCTATGAATTGATCCCGTAGTCCGAATGGTGTAATACTGCACTGGGCGGTACCCTCTAAACAACTGGAGCAGCCTGCGATTGCATTAGAAGTGAACATTTAAAATACAGATCAAATCCATCTATATCAGCAAAGATTCAGGTTGCGGCTCCGATTTTAACTCCAGGTGGACTCCCCGCTCAGGCCCGAGTTAAAATGACAGTCGGGCCTCAATGATGTCACCGGGCCGCAATATGCCTATGTAAAGAAGGACCCTGTTGGCTCCAGGCGCATGGTCCTTGCTGCCTGGCTCAGGAGAAGCAGGTTAAAATTGCAGATGTTGTGATCATGGCGGCTTTCGGACAGCTAAGAGCCCGGGGACGATTTTAACTGCTCCACTCGCCAGGTTTCTGCTGAGCGAGTGGGGTTAAAATCGCCCAACACCGCACATATTCAAGGACAATCTTGAATCTCCAACGTGCCTCACTGCCTATTTCTAATAATAAATAAAAAAAGAAAGACTTGCATTTATATAGAGCTTTATCCTGCATTTAAGAAACATCTCAAAGACCGGAATCTTGCCGACGCTCAGAGGGCGGGTTCGGAGGCGGGTCCACTGTCAACCCGCTTCCATGTCAGTTTCCCAAGTGCCGGGTCTGCCTGTGCTTTACAGACCCGACACCAAGCGGCGGGGGAGCCAATTGACATAGCTAAGAGCTTGTTAAAGGGTACTTAAACAGCATTTTACCATGTACTTACCATTTTCCAGCTTTTTGACGAGTTTCATGGAGCACAGGGATCACGTCAGGTAAGTAGGTTGGGTTTTCAATGGCTCTCCATTATTCTGAATAGGTGACAGTTGCAAAAGTGGTATAAAAACTACCATTTCACAGTTGGTCACTTTCCAATGTTCAAAGCTGGAGCCTTCAGGATTTGGAATACACTTTTCAGCTTTATGCAGGCTGAAAGTGTTTGGGGTAAACTCTCTCTCCACTGTCCCCTCCTTGGAGCAAGCTCTCTCACCATTCTCAGATCACTCCTGTCATCTCAACTTCAGCTGCCATCTATTCCAGCAGCATCTGTGCCCTTGAAAAAATCTCACCTTGGTCCTCAGAATCCCACCACGATCAGCCCCAACACCAACATCACCAGGCACACCAACATCACCAACAACATCAACACCAACCTGCTCCGCATTCACCTGATGCTGCACAGGAGAGAGGGCATCAGCACCCCAGCACACTGCTGCCCGGGAGGCCAGGGATGGCCTCACCATGGCCAGATTTACTTCACTTGACACTGTACACCCTGGCTGCCACATGATGCGCCAAGTTGGCACCACCCCACAGCAACACCATACAGCATCCCTACAATGTCCAAGCCATTCCTTTCACGCTCATCACAATTGGGGTGGGGGAGGGGGTAAAGTTATGTCTCACCATTCACTGCAACTCACTAAGACACTTCTAAAGGTGCACACAAATCTGTCCAAGAAGGCAAAGTGTGGGAAATAAAACAGGCAGTTAAGAACAATTTTTAAAAAAATTCCCTGCTTGGCCACGGGGTTTATGCAGCTTGGGAACCATATCTGTCACCCTGAGGCAGGAGTTCTGTGGCCATTGCTCCAGCTGATTAGTTGACAGCAAAACAAACCCAAATAAAAACATGTTGATTCCATCAGCTAACTGATTGATGGAGATTCTGTTCTACTTGAAAAGCTACTGATAAATGTTAATTCAGACATTTCTGAAGGGATGTGAGTACTGAAGGTTCCCCTCTTACCCTGGATGATGAGGGAAATACATTTTTCACTGGCCATTCTCGGCTGTTGCCTTCCAACTCAACAGTAATTGCAGTGAATTGATCTGCACTATAAAAAATGACATATACCATTTAAATAAATTTTTGTGTTGTTTCTTGTCAGGTTTTTCTCACAGTATACCGCGATTGTCCAGTTACATGTTAAATCAAGTAATCAACCATAACAATTTCATTCCCATCACTCATTCCACTGGTTCAATTTGCTTTCAGTCCCTGAATATAACTGATTTAATTTTTCAGTCTGAGAATTTAGGGTGAATTTCTGTGGAGGTTCCCTCACTTGTCCATTGTTAACTTTAACAGAAGAGCTGCAGAAATCCCAGAAACACATTGTAAGCACCACTAACACTGTTTGTCAGGGATTCCGCAGCTCCTCCGCTAAACTTGCATAAGATTGTAAATACACCACTTTACAATTACATTTAAAATCTGCTTAATTTTATATATTACCCATAAATACATATCTTTTATTTGTACCAGTTACTGCTATAAAAGTCTATAGATTTGTGACTAAAGCACCAATAACTTCCCAATTAATGTACTTTATAAATTATGTTCTTGATCGTATTTGTAGATGGCATCATATTACTTAATGAAAATATTTAAATATTTCTTTGTCACTCATATATAACTTTTATTATATTATTATACAGTAAAGATTCAATACCCACTTTGTTAGATTAAACTTTAAATGTAATGTGGCCATGGTCCCTTTAAAGTTCCCGGCTGAAAACGCGTCATGAATGATGTCACCAGACCCACTCCATCTCATTGGGCTGGGTAATGCGTTGGGCGGGGCTTAATAATCCCCATTAAGGTAAGTTAATTTTCAACAGCAGGATGGAGCCAGCAGCGGGGTCATGACCCACCACGGACACTGGCCAGGTAGGCAAAATTCAGGCCAATGTATCGGGTGTAGAGACCTTCACAAAATAAGATAATTCATTTAACAAAATCTGATTGACTAATTTAAAGCCTGTGGGGGTAGATCGATGAATAAGCCCTCGTCCTGTGGTGTTATGTTAGCATTGTAATTGCGATCACATTTCATAAATTTTGTTTAATTTGTGGGAAAAGTATACCGAGGAATCAAAATAGTTGAGGCACCTTCCTTTCATGGAGCACCATCAAAGGCAGGAATTTGATGCATTTGCTCTGAACAGGATGATTTTTCCATGCACACTCAAACTCCCATTATTTTCAACAGGAGAAGCAAGTATTGATACAAACCAACTGAAATGGCCGAGCGAGCCACTCAGTTATACAGCTACGATAAAGTATAATAAGACCACAACGGTTCAAGAAGGCGGTTCACCACCACCCTCTCAAGGGCAATTAGGGATGGGCAATAAATGCTGGCCTTGCCAGCGACGCCCACATCCCGTGAATACATTTTTTTTTAATCACGAGAGCCAATTAGCATGTCACAAACATACGAACCACGATTACGTGTGGGCATGCCCATATTCACCAACTGGAAGCCTACAGCACGGGGATACATGTGAAGCATCTCTGAAAACCCCAAAGGCCCGGGACCAAACAGTTCCGCTCAGCTTTAATTTACAAATGTTATGAGCAAAATGATTCATTAAGTTCAGTGCCACGTCAGGGTGAAACAGAAACCCCACTGACACTCGGTTGAATGAATTTATTCTGTACATGGTGCAAAGAATTTTCTCTTTCATTTTTTGCTTAAGGGATAATAGTGGTCCCAGGTCAGGAGCAGACTTTTCCTTTTCACCCATTGAGGTTTCTTATTTCTTTTTTGCATATTTTCCTGCAGATGCACCGAAGTGGAAACATACCAAGAATTGTATTGAAATACTCAGCAAGCCAGGAGAGAAACCGAGCGAATGTTTCAGGTCAATCTCTCCATACCGACGCTAGGGGAGGAAGGGGAGGAAAACGTTAGTGGGTGTGATATATAGGCCTCCAAATAGTAATATGGAGGTGAGGGAAGGCATAAAAAGGGAAATTAGAGAAGCGTGCGATAAGAGCACAGCTGTCATCATGGGTGACTTTAATTTACATATTGATTGGACTACCCAAACTAGTAAAAATTCTGAGGAGGAGGAATTCCTGGAATGTTTTCGGGACGGTTATCTGGACCAATATGTCGAGGAGCCGACTCGAGATCAGGCCATTTTAGACTGGGTATTGTGCAATGAGAAGGGACTTATCAGCAATCTTCTTGTACGAGGCCCCTTGGGTCAGAGCGATCATAATATGATCGAGCTCTCAGTCGAGATGGAGAGTGAGGAAATTGAATCAGAGACTAAGGTCCAGAACTTAAATAAAGGGAATTACGAGGGTATGAGACGGGAATTGGGTAAGATTGATTGGGTGGTGTTTCTGGGGGGATTGACAGTGGATAGACAATGGCAAGCATTCAAAGATAGAATGGAAGAATTCCAGAACATGTTTATACCGGTTTGGCACAAAAATAAACCTAAAAAGGTGACTCAACCGTGGATAACGAGGGAAATTAGGGACAGCATAAAATCAAAAAAAAGGGCATATCAACTGGCAAAAAAAAGCACCAGACCGGAAGATTGGGGGCAGTACAAGATACAGCAAAAGAGGACAAAGGGATTAATCAGGAAGGGGAAAATAGAATACGAAAGTAAACTTGCAGCAAACATAAAGACAGACTGCAAAAGCTTTTATCGGTATATCAGGAGGAAAAGACTGGTAAAATCCCAAGTCGGTCCCTTGCAGTCCGATTCGGGAGAATATATAATGGAGAATAAGGAAATGGCAGACCAATTAAACTCATACTTTGGTTCTGTATTCACAAAGGAGGACAAAAATAACCTCCCAGGAATATCGGCAAACATAGGGACTAATGAGAGGGAGGAGCTGACAGAAATTAGTATCTCTAGGGATATGGTGCTGGGTAAGTTGAGGGGACTGAAGGCCGACAAATCCCCGGGGCCTGATAAACTACATCCTAGGGTACTTAAGGAGGTGGCCCTGGAGATAGCAGATGCTCTAAGGATCATCTTCCAGAACTCCATTGACTCGGGAACAGTACCCGTGGATTGGAGGGTAGCTAATGTTACCCCAATATTTAAAAAGGGGGGTAGAGAGAAAGCAGGGAATTATAGACCAGTAAGCCTTACATCGGTTGTGGGCAAAATGCTAGAGTCCATTATTAAGGATAAAATAGCGGAGCACTTGACAAATGGGGAAAGGATCGGACAGAGTCAACATGGATTTACAAAGGGTAAATCGTGTTTGACTAATCTGCTGGAATTTTTTGAGGAAGTAACTGGTAAAATAGATGGGGGAGAGCCAGTGGATGTGGTGTACCTTGACTTCCAGAAAGCCTTCGATAAGGTTCCACACAAAAGATTATCATGCAAAATTAAGGCTCATGGGATTGGGGGCAAAGTATTAACGTGGATAGAGAACTGGCTGGCGGATAGAAAACAGAGAGTTGGAATAAACGGCTCGTTTTCGGAGTGGCAGGCAGTGACCAGCGGGGTGCCGCAAGGATCTGTCCTGGGACCCCAGCTGTTCACAATATATATAAATGATCTGGATCAGGGAATTGGATGCAATATTTCCAAATTCGCTGATGACACTAAACTAGGAGGAGGGGTGGGCTCTGATGAGGATGTCAGGAGGCTACAGTGCGATTTGGACAGGTTGGGGGAATGGGCGGATATGTGGCAGATGCACTATAATGTGGATAAATGCGAGGTTATCCACTTTGGGGGTAAAAACAGGAGGGTAGATTATTATCTAAATGGCAATAGATTGGGAGATGGGGAAGTGCAGAGGGACCTGGGTGTTCTTGTGCACCAGTCACTGAAGGAGAGCATGCAGGTGCAACAGGCGATTAAGAAGGCAAATGGTATGTTGGCCTTCATATCAAGGGGGTTCGAGTATAGGAATAGGGATACCTTACTACAGCTGTACAAGGTGCTGGTGAGACCGCATCTGGAGTATTGTGTACAGTTTTGGTCGCCCCATCTGCGGAAGGATGTTCTTGCCATGGAAAGAGTGCAACGGCGATTCACCAGGCTGATACCTGGAATGGCGGGAATGACCTACGAAGAGAGATTAAATAGTTTGGGCTTGTACTCACTGGAGTTTAGAAGATTGAGAGGGGATCTCATCGAAACATATAAAATTATGGCAGGCCTGGACAGGCTGAATTCAGAGAGAATGTTTCCAATGGCCGGGGAGCACAGAACCAGGGGCCACAGTCTAAAAATAGCGGGCAAATCATTTAAAACAGAGATGAGGAAGAATTTCTTCACTCAAAGAGTGGTGAGCCTGTGGAATTCCCTGCCACAGAGGGCTGCGAAGGCTAATTCAATAAATATTTTCAAGAGAGAATTGGATATATTTCTGAAGGCTAAGGGGATTAAGGGTTACGGAGAAAAGGCGGGGACGGGGTACTGAACTGGTAAGATCAGCTATGATCTCAGACGAAGATCAGCCATGATCTCATTGAATGGCGGAGCAGGCTCGAAGGGCCGAATGGCCTACTCCTGTTCCTATCTCTATGTTTCTATGTTTCTACCTGACCTGCTGAGTATTTCCAGCAATTTTCTGTTTTTATTTCAGATTTCCAGCATCCGCAGTATTTTGCTTTCATATTGACATAATTAAACTGTTAAGATTTTTTAGATCTAAGGCATGTGCATTCATAGAAACACAGAAAATGCTCAAACACAAGGATAAATGTTGGGTATACAGGAAAAGTAAAAAGAAAGACTTGCATTTCTATAGCCCCTTTCATGACCTCAGGATGTCCCAAGGTGCTTCACAGCCAATGAAGTATTTTTGAAGTGTAGTCACTGTTGTAATGTAGGAAACGCAGCAACCAGTTTGCACACAGCAAGCTCCCACAAACAGCAATGTGACCAGATAACCTGTTTTTATTTATAGAGATGTTGGTTGAGGGATAAATATTGGCGCAGGACATCGGGGATAACTCCCCTGTTCATCGTCGAAATAATGCCACAGTGTGGGAGACTACAGTCTCCCGCATAAAGAAATAGGCAACACAGCGAGCTACAAGAAATAGGTCTTTACTCCAACTCTCACAATACAGTACAGAATTCATACAGCCCACGAACCTGTGATGACTCACGGATTGGTCACCTGCTGGAACCTGATTGGTTTTCCTTCTCTCAGCAGCAGGCAAGTCTGAACATGCCTTATTCCTCTCAGCTTGCAACTGTCTTGCGGGGGGAGGGGAATACAGCAGTTAAAAGGGGATTATACAGGTTTATCTACATACACACAGAGTTTCCCCAATGTGGCAACGCCACATACGCCCCCCCAGAATCCTCGTTAACTGTAAAAGTCAGTCTCTGCGGAGGTTTGACCAAATGGCCGTAGCGGCTGTAGTAGCCATCTGGCGTGTGAGGAGGGCTGTCTGGGAGGTCGGCCGGTTGGTTCGTCGGCTGGTCTGGCGGCTGCTCTGCCGGTGGGCTGGCTGGACGGGCTGCCGGTGAAGGTGGGGCGGCGGCCGGGAAGTAAGGTTCTGGCGTGTCTTGGTCCTCTTGTGGGGCCGCCGCCAACGCGGGAGGTCTGCCCCGCCGTGGGGGGAGAGCCGGACGAAACGGGAAGCTGAGGTCCAGGTGCGCCGGTTTGAGGCGGTCTACTGAAATAAGGTCCGGCTTCCCGCCGACGTCGATAAGAAAAGCTTTGTCCCCCGTCTCCAATACTGAGAAGGGGCCGGTGTATGGTGCCTGCAGCGGGCCTCTGTGCACGTCCCGGCGCACGAAGACGAACTCCGCATGTCGTAAGTCTCGAGGCACGTAGGACGGCTGCGGGCCGTGTTGCGAAGTGGGCACTGGACGGAATTGCTGGGCCGCGTCCTGGTGCAGGGAAAGCTGTCTGGCGGCCGACCACGGCTCCGTTGTCAGGGGGAGGAAGTCGCCTGGTACTCTGAGCGGTTGGCCGTAGACCATCTCGGCCGCGGAGGCGCGGAGGTCCTCTTTGGGCGCGGTGCGCAATCCCAGGAGGACCCAGGGTAGTTTGTCGATCCAGCTGGTGTCGGCCAGGCTGGCGCGGAGGGAGGCTTTCAAGGCCTGCGGGTGGTAGGCTGTTGTCCTGTGCAACTTGGTGCCGAGGCCGGCGGTGATGGCATTCCACAAGTGGGAGGTGAACTGGGGGCCTCTGTCCGAGGATATGTCGGTCGGCACGTCGAACCGGGCCACCCATGTTGAGACGAATGCTCGCGCGACGTCGGTCGTGGTGGTGGAGGCGAGGGGAACCGCCTCGGGCCATCTGGTGGTGCGGTCGACGATCGTGAGCAGGTGTGTGAAACCGTGCGACGGCGGCAAGGGGCCTACCAGATCGACGTGGACGTGGTCGAAACACCTCTCGGGCACCGGGAAACACTCCAATGGCGCCTTGGTGTGCTGCTGGACCTTAGCGCGCTGACACGCCACGCATGTGTTGGTCCAGTCTCTCACATCCTTGTGGAGTCCAGGCCAGATGAACTTGGCGGACATGAGTTTCTGAGACGCATGCATCCCTGGATGTGAGAGGCCGTGGATGATGTCGAAAATTCGCTTGCGCCAGGCGGATGGGACGACCGGCCTAGGCGAGGGGACTGAGACGTCACACAGGAGGGTTGTGCCAGCTGCGTGGAAGTGGATGTCGGCCAGAGTGAGGTTGGTGGTTGACGTCCTGAGGGCCTGGATCTCCGCGTCGGCGGCCTGGTCTCTCGCCATGCTGGCGTAGTCGACGCCCAGGTGCACTGCGTGGAGCGAGGGTCTTGAGAGGCAGTCGGCCACCAAATTGTCCTTGCCGGCGACGTGGCGGATGTCCGTGGTGAACTCCGAGATGAAGTTGAGTTGGCCCTGTTGGCGCGCGGACCAGGGTTCGGTTACTTTGGCCATGGCGAAAGTGAGCGGCTTGTGGTCCACGAATGCAGTGAACGGCCGGCCTTCCAGGAGGAAACGGAAGTGCCGGATTGCCAGGAACAGGGCCAGGAGCTCTCTGTCGAACGTGCTGTAGGCCTGCTCGTTCTGGCGCAGCTGTCGGCTGAAAAATGCCAGTGGCTGCCACGCGCCTTCGACCCACTGTTGCTGGACAGCGCCGACGGCATAATCCGAGGCGTCCATGGTGAGGGCGGTCTTGGCGCCCGGGATGGGGTGGGCCAGTAGTGTGGCGTTGGCCAAGGCGCTTTTGGTCTGGTGGAAGGCTGTCGCCATCTCGCTGGACCAGGTGAGTTGCTCTTTGCCCGTTTTGCCCCTGGTGGCTTCGTAGAGGGGGTGCATGAGTGAGGTGGCCTTGGGCACGAAACGGTGATAGAAATTGACCATCCCCAAAAATTCCTGCAGCGCCTTGACCGAGGTGGGCTGGGGAAAGTCCGCCACCGCCTGCACCTTGGAAGGTAGGGGAATGGCTCCCCTTGGTGAGATTCTGTGGCCGAGAAAGTCAATTTGGGCTGCTCCGAACTGGCATTTGGCCGGGTTGACGATTGGCCCGTGTTGGCTGAGGCGCTGGAAAAGAGAGCGCAAATGCGCGATGTGCTCGGCCTTGCTGGTGCTGGCCACGAGGATATCGTCCAGATAGACGAACAGGAAGCTCAGGTCCCGTAGGACGGAATCCATGAGCCATTGGAAGGCCTGTGCGGCGTTCTTGAGCCCGAAGGGCATGCGCAGGAACTCGAACAGTCCGAAGGGGGTGATGACCGCCGTCTTCTGGACGTCTGCGTGGTGGACGGGGACCTGATGGTAGCCGCGAATCAGGTCGACCTTGGAAAAGACAGACTTTCCTGCTAGGTGCGCCGAGAAGTCTTGGATGTGCGGAATGGGGTATCTATCGGGCGTGGTGGCGTCGTTGAGCCGTCTGTAGTCGCCGCAGGGGCGCCAGCCACCGCCCGGCTTGGGCACAATGTGGAGGGGGGACGACCAGGGGCTGTTCGAGCGGCGGATGATGCCCAGTTTCTCCATCATGGCAAATTCTTCCTTGGCCACCGCCATCTTGGCTGGGTCCAGGCGTCTGGCTCGGACGAACACTGGTGGTCCCGTAGTGGCGATGTGGTGCTCGACACCATGCTTGGCTGCCGCGGCTGAGAAGGTCGGTTGTGTGAGCCTCGGGAAATCTGCGAGTAGGTGGGCGTAGTCGTCATCCGCCGGGGCAGAGCAGGACCCGACGAGGGCCGGGCTGTTGCTCTGCTGGCAGGCCAGTGAAGCGAAAGTTGCTGCGTCGATCAGGCGCCTGTCGCGGACGTCGACCAGGAGTCCGTGGATGCAAAGAAAATCGGCGCCCAGCAAGGGATGTGCCACTGAGGTCGTCACGAAATCCCATGTAAATCGCTGGCCGTTGAAACAAACCTCGGCCCGTCGCTTTCCAAAAGTAGCGATGGCTGCGCCATTTGCCGCCACAAGGGGTGGGCCGCTGCAGCCTGCCTGGATGTCGAGCTGGGAGGCAGGAATTATGCTGCATTGGGCTCCGGTGTCGCAAAGGAATCTGCACCCTGAAAGGGAGTCGGTTATGTACAGCAGTTTACCTGCGGTGCCGATGGCCATCGTGGCGGCGGTGGTGTGGTCGAGCGGGCCTAGACGGCGGCGCGGGGCTGGCGCGTTGGGCCGGGCGGCCATCTTGGTTTGATCGAAAGAGCAGGGTGCTCTGCAGCGTTGGGCCTTGTGGCCGAAATGCGCATGGTAGTGGCATAGTTCTGTGGCCTGGCGTGGCGGCGCGTGCTCGGTGGTGTCGGGGAGCCTTGCAGCTGTACAGCCGAGTTGGGCGACGGCGAAGACTTTGTCCGCAGCGGCTGCCAGTTGTACACAGTCCGTGATCGGGGACCCCGCGAGGGCAGTCTGTACCTGCTGAGGAAGCAGGCTGAGGAAAAGGGCCCGAAACAAGAAGCACTGCGGTTCAGAGCCCAGGAGCGCAAGCATCCGGCTCATCAACTGGGTCGGGGTAGAGTCGCCGAGGCCTGGTAGTGAAAGAAGCCTGCGGGCCCTCTCCTCCCCGGACAGGCCGTAAGCCTGCAGCAAGCGGCCCTTAATGGTTGAGTACTTGCCGGTCTGTGGTGGGTTCCCCAGCAGGTCGAGAACTTCGGCGGCGGTGGAGCTTGCTAGTGCTGAGACTACGTGGAGGTACCTTTCTTCATCGTCTTGAACCCTGCGAAGGGTGAATTGGGCCTCCGTGTGCGCGAACCAAGCCGGTGCTTGGTGTTCCCAGAAGGTGGGGAGCTTCAAGGACACGGCGCCGGCCGACATCGGGCTGCTGCTGGTTGCCGTCGGGTCGTTGCTGGCCTCTGTAGGGCTACGTGAGTCGGGGGCTTCGGCCGCCGACATTCGGGGTCACCAATGTGGGAGACTACAGTCTCCCGCGTAAAGAAATAGGCAACACAGCAAGCTACAAGAAATAAGTCTTTACTCCAACTCTCACAATACAGTACTGAATTCGTACAGCCCGCGAACCTGTGATGACTCACGGATTGGTCACCTGCTGGAACCTGATTAGTTTTCCTTCTCTCAGCAGCAGGCAAGTCTGAACATGCCTTATTCCTCTCAGCTTGCAACTGTCTTGCGGGGGGAGGGGAATACAGCAGTTAAAAGGGGATTATACAGGTTTATCTACATACACACAGTGTTTCCCCAATGTGGCAACGCCACAACGGGATCTTTTACGTCCACCTGAGAGAGCAAACAGGTTTAACATCTCATCCAAAAGCCGGCACCTCTGGCAGTGCAGCACTCCCTCAGTACTGTCCTGGAGTCTCCACCTGGATTTTTTTGCTCGAGTCTCTGTGAATGGGACTTGAACCCACAACCTTCTGACTCGGAGGCGAGAGTGCTGCCCACTGAGCCACAGCTATAGATAAAACATTTAGTTTGATTCAATTTTCTCTCGTCTCTTTCCTGGAATTTGTAACCTTTCTTCCGATTCTTTGGTCTTCTTTCATTTCTGCCTTTTGTGCTTTTCTCTGCCTTACTTACACGATACAATCAATGTACAACCGTTCCTCCTCCTGTCGCTAGCACTGACTGCATCGTGAAAGCAATACATTTCTTAGTATGTTTTCACTCAAGTGTGTATGTAGGAAAAGACTCTATAAAAACCACAAGAAAATTTAGTGGGTGAAAAATGCACTATTTTGCCTTGGTCATAGAATATTCATCGGAATAGGCAGTGATGCAGGTTGGAGATTCAAGGTTGTCCATGTGTCCGTTTCCAATGGATCCAATTACTCTGAAACTTTGCTGGTTTAGATGGATTCAATCTGCATTTTAAAATTTAAACTCCAATGCAATCGCATACTCCTCCAATTGCTTAATGGGTAAAGTCACCATCCAAGTGTGGTATTATAAAACACACCAGACCAGAAAGATCCAGGTTCAATTCCCAGTCTGTACTATGCAACAATTAGGATCAGCACCAATGGGCTGCAGAAGGGCAGCACAGTGGCATAGTGGTTAGCACTGTTGCCTCACAGCGCCAGGGACCCGGGTTCGAATCCGGCCTCAGGCGACTGTCTGTGTGGAGTTTGCACATTCTCCCCGTGTTTGCGTGGGTTTTCTCCGGGTGCTCCGGTTTCCTCCCACACTCCAAAAATGTACGGGTTAGGTTGATTGGCTATGATAAATTGACCCTTAGTGTTAGGGGGATTAAATACGTGGGGTTACAGGGATAGGGTGGATGGGACTTGAACCCACAACCTTCTGACTCAGAGGCGAGAGTGCTGCCCACTGAGCCACAGCTATAGATAAAACATTTAGTTTGATTCAATTTTCTCTCGTCTCTTTCCTGGAATTTGTAACCTTTCTTCCGATTCTTTGCTCTTCTTTCATTTCTGCCTTTTGTGCTTTTCTCTGCCTTACTTACACGATACAATCAATGTACAACCGTTCCTCCTCCTGTGTTGGTGTAGGGGTTACGGGGATCGGGTGGGATATGTGTCGGTGCAGGCTCGATGGGCCGAAATGGCCTCTATCTGCACTGTGGGGTTTCTGTGATTCTGTGAAGGGAAACATAAACCAAGGTTTCCACTCATGACTGATATCTTGTGATCCATGACTCTGATTATATATCAGGTAATTACAGGATCAAACTCAGCTGTAAAAAGTAGAATAGCAACATTGTTTAGGGTTGCACTCCAGCTACTGGTTATTGTCTCTATTAAGTGAGCCCAGTTGAAAGTCCATGGGGGAGAAATTCGGTTGGCTAGCAACTCCAGCTAGCACCTGCCGGGGGTGCTAACGGGGCGCTGAGGCAATAGCGCTGCGGCGATGCGATTCCAGCGCCGCACACCAAATTGGGCCCCCCCCCCCATAGCACCGCCTCTATAGGTTAGCGCTGGGGACTTCATCGCCAGGCAGATCATGACATCAGTGAGTGTGCGACGCTCACTGGCCACCGTATCGCCCCCTGCTTTAGCGCCTCACCACGACAGCAAAAAGGAGAGGAGGCGTGAAGCAGTCGGTAGCCGGCTCCAGGGGCGCTGCTTAAAGGGATCATGAGTAATGAGTCGCAGCTGTCAGGTTAGTTCTGTTTCACTGCTTTCTTGTCAGTTTGACATTGTGCAACAGTTTAATTCAGTCATTCAAAGGTTGTTTATTCTCCAGAGTGTTGTGGTGTTAAAAATTAGTTGCATTTATTCTTACAAAATATCAAAGTGCTGCACTTCCTTAAATTAATGGGGGGCTGTACTGGCAGTCGACCTCGCCCTCCAGGATCTACTGCGGAGGGAGGGCAGGCAGCGCAAAAGATTGGAACATGTGGCCAGAGGGAGGAGGAGGACCATGAGGGCTCTCAACAGGAGGCCTTACCCTCCGAGGGTATTCCGACAGTAATTCACCCACCTCCAATAAAGCAAAGAGCGGTGTATAAGAAGGCTCTGCTTCACCAAGGAGGTGGACACAGAACTCTGCCACCTCCTGCAACCAGACCTCCAGCCTCAGATCAGGGCAACCACAGCTCTCTCAATGGTAGTCAAGGTCACCGTTGACCTCAATTTCTTTGCCAGCGGATCCTTGCAGTCTGCAACAGGAGGCTTAGCTAAGATCTCACAGTTTGCCGTCCATCGCTGCATCTGGGAGGTCACAAAGACTCTCTACAGTAGGAGAAGGGATTACATTTCCTTCCCCATCACCAGAGAGAAGCAGGACGAGCATGCATGTGGCTCTGCCAGGATAGCGGGCTTCCCCATGGTGCAGGGCGCCATTGACTGCACCCTCGTGGCTTTGCAGGCACCACATAACAGTCCTGAGATCTTCCGTAATCACAAAGGCTATCACTCACTTAATGTGAAGTTGCGAATTCTCAATGTGAATGCCCGCTATCCTGGCAGCAGCCACGATGCCTTCATCCTGCGCCAGACCAGTGTGCCAGCACTCTTCCAGCCCCCACATCAAGCTCGAGGCTGGCTGGTCGGAGAGAAGGGTTATCCACTCTCCACCTGGCTCATGACTCCCCTCCGCAACCTCAGCACTCCTGCACATCACTCATATAATGAGAGCCATGCTGCCACCAGGAACATCATTGAGCAGACCATCGGGGTGCTCAAGCAATGGTTCCGCTGCCTTGACCGCTCGGGAGGAGCCCTCCAGTACTCACCGGAGCGGGTGTCCCATTTCGTCGTGGTCTGCTGCATGCTCCACAATCTGGCCATCATGAGGGCCCAGCCCTTGCCAGCAGGGATTGTGGGACCACCTCAGGAGGAGGAAGAGGGGGAGGAGGATGAGGAGGAGGACGAGGAGGAAGAGCAGGAAGATGAGGGGGAGGAGGAATAGGAGCGAGGGAGGAGGCAGCCACTCAATCAGCCTTCCAGAAGGACGGTCCGTGATCGTCTCATCAGACTGCGGTTCCAATAAATTAAACCCCAGATCCCCGTTGCTCACCACATCCCCATCATTCCATCCCTGTCGCAGGCCAAATCACAGCGCAAAGCTGAAATGAGAGACAGTACAAAATTATCCGAAGTGAATTAATAAATTTATCAGTAATCAGTGAACACATCTTTACAACAACAATATTTACTATTCACCCTTGTGCAATCCCTTAGTGCCTCTCGTTACTGTGCCTTTGCCTACTCTAGTTCTCCTACGAAGTGTTGGCCCAGTGGCTGCAGCACGGCTGGTGGAAGGCTGCTGAGTGTCCATGCGGGAGACTTCAGATGGCCTTGCAGGACGCCCTCGACCAGCTCTGGACCTGGAAGGCCCGGCTGTAGACTGCACCACCTCAGCATGGGCGGCAGCAGTCTGGGCTGGCTAGATGACAGGCAGCAACAAGGGCAATGGCGGAATGGCAGCGGTGGGAGCAGGAATGCTGTCATCCTGAGAGAGAACAGCAGGTTCCTGCTCCACTGACCCACTGCCACTCCCCCGGGGCAGCACCTCAGCATCCCTAGCAGTCTGTTGGTGCACAGATTGCTGGCCTGCTGTGGCACCGTGAAAGCCCCGGTCGACAGTGGTAGACCCAGCCATGATGGTAGCAGTCACAGCTTGCGTGGCATCAAGCTGAGACTGCATGAGAGCAGTCTGAGATTGGATGCCACCAAGCATAGACTGCATTACAGCACTAAGACGTTGCGTTGCCTCCACCTGTGCTGCAATGGAAGCTGCCAGATCGCCCATCACACGCGGCATCAGGTCTGGGTTGCCACGGTCTCTCTGGGAGTCCACCATCCTCTGCAGACTGGAAATGATGGGCTCCATGGTGTGCGCAGAGCTCTGTGCAATGTTGGTGGCGGACTCCTCCACGCTCCTTACCATTGCCGAGAGGCTCTCGGGCACCCTTGCCATTGCACCTATCATCTCTGTGTGCATGCCCATCACCCTTCTTATGAATGCCTCCCCATCGAGGTCCTCATCTGAGTCCTAGCTCCCCAGCTACCCTTTCCCCCTGGCCTTGCTGCAGCCCACTCGTCCCCGGTGTCTCACCCTGTGCAGATCCCGCTACTATACTAGCCTCTAAAGAACCCGTAGTGCCAGTATCTGAGCTGGTGCCTGCGGGTGAGACATGACGCGGTGTGTTCTTCCTCCACCTCTTCTCCCGCCTCGCTCTCTACGGTGCCCTCAGGGACAGGCTGCTCCGGTGCTTGCTCATTATCTGAAAGCATAAAGGCACAAGAGTCGGGTTAAGGTGAGGGGAGGGGGCAGGAAGGGAGAAAGGCATGCATACAGCATGATTAGCTGGAGAGTGCGAAAGGCTTGTGGGGTGAGGGGGAAGTGGGATGGGAGAAGAAGGATTAGGGATGAACATACCGTTGTTGTCCCCAAGGGGGTCAACTTCGCTGGTGGCCACGGCGCCCACCACCTGCCGCCCAATGATCTCCAGCACTCGATTCTCCAGCGCAGACAGTGGTTGGGTGTCAGCTGGTCCCCCGCCTGTGCGCTCCTGCTCCCTTCTGTTGTGAGCCACCTAGGCCTGCAAGAGAAAAGGAAAGTGTGTGAGTGAGTGTGGAGCAATGTGTTTGGGTAAAGTGCCTGCCATAGTTGAAGAGTTGCCATTGTGTGCAAGGTGTTAGATGTGGGTGTGAGTGTTGGTAGGTAGAGATTGTTGGTGGGTGAGTGCTGGGGGTGTGGTGCTTTGGCCAGTGTGTGCAGACTGTGGTTCAGACAGTGGTATGTAGCATTTGTTGAGGCAGTGACTCACCCTGACCACCCGAGTGAGGTCGTTAAATTTCTTCCTGCACTGTGTGTGGGTCCTGGGGACCACAGTGCTGCCCGAGACCTGATGGGCTACCTCCCTCCACGTGGTGCGGAGGACTTACGGCGAGGGCCTCCCGCCACTTGCCGGGTAGAGCACCGCCCTCTGTCTCTCCACAGCGGACACCAACTCATAAGAACATAAGATGTAGGAGCAGGAGTAGGTCATTAAGCCCCTCGAGCCTGCTCCGCCATTCAATAAGATCATGGCTGATCTGATCTTGGCCTCAACTCCACTTCCCTGCCCACTCCCCATAACCCTCGACTCCCTTATCATTCAAAAATCTGTCTATCTCCACCTTAAATATATTCAGTGACCCAGCCTCCACAGCTCTCTGGGGAAGAGAATTCCAAAGATTCACGACCCTCAGAGAAGAAATTCCTCCTCATTTCTGATTTTAAAAGGAGCCCCCTTATTCTGAAATTATGCCCCCTAGTTCTAGATTCCCCCACGAGGGAAACATCCTCTCAGCATCTACCCTGTCAAGCCCCTTCGGAATCTTATATGTTTCAATAAGATCCCCTCTCATTCTTCTAAACTCCAATGAGTATCGACCCAACCTGCTCAACCTTTCTTCATAAGACAACCCCCCCATCTCAGGAATCAACCTCATGAACCTTCTCTGAACTGCCTCCAATGCAAGTATATCCTTCCTTAAATAAGGAGACCAAAACTGTACGCAGTACTCCAGGTGTGGTCTCACCAACACCCTGTACAGTTGTAACAGGACTTCCCTACTTTTATACTCCATTCTCTTTGCAATAAAGGCCAACATTCCATTTGTCTTCCTAATTACTTGCTGTACCTGCATGCTAACTTTGTGATTCATGTAAAAGGACCCCCAGATCCCTCTGTACCTCAGCATTTTGTAATCTCTCCCCATTTAAATAATAATTTGCTTTTTTATTTTTCCTACCAAAGTGGATAACCTCGCATTTTCCCACATTAAACTCCATTTGTCAGATTTTTGCCCACTCACTCAGCCTATCTATATCCCTTTGGAGATTCTTTGCGTCCTCCACACAATTTGCTTTCCCACCTATCTTTGTATCATCAGCAAATTTGGCTACATTACACTCAGTCCCTTCATCCAAGTCATTAATATAGATTGTAAATAGTTGAGGCCCCAGCACTGATCCCTGCGGCACCCCACCATGTACAGTTTGCAAACCTGAAAATGACCCATTTATCCCGACTCTCTGTTTTCTGTTAGTTAGCCAATCCACTATCCATGCTAATATATTACCCCCAACCCCGTGAGCTCCTATTTTGTGTAGTAACCTTTTATGTGGCACCTTATCGAATGCCTTCTGGAAAAGCTTGGTCTGAAAATCTGCGGGCTCTCTCCCTGGGGCATGGATCTGCCATCATGAAACCTGCTTGAGTTGTCAGGCTCCTTGGGGTTGGCCTGCTCCTGCTTGCTGACACAGGTTCACAGCCATCAATGCTGAGAATGAGGTTCTGCAGCATCAATGAACCTCTCCTTTAAGAACTGGAAAAAGCCTGTGGCAATGATGACTAGCGATTAGACTGCACCTGACATTGATCAGCGCTTTGACTCTAACGCCACTGAGCTAGGCCGTTAGTGCTTGATTTAGCGCTTCCATCCTTTCTTTGAGCAATGACACTGAATTTTGCATGCAGCGATATTCATTAGTGCCAGGCGCTATATCTCAAACTTTTCTGAAGTTAGCGCCACTCCTGGGCGATAATGAATTTCCCCCCCCCCCCATGTGTTTGGAAGGCAAGTGAGAAAAGGGTCAGGTCCACCACGATGCCTCCCTGTTGAATAGTCTGTGACTACTCACTGTCAAAACTCTTGCATGAATAATGGTCACTGGAACAAGGCACTGGAGGGCAGCCGCACCTCTACTACCACACCTTATGGCCATTCTTCACAGGTGAGCTTAGACAGTGAGTGTCTGCAGGCTATTGAATTATGGAGGGCGTCAAAACCAATCCCGTTCCCATTCTCAGCAGAAATCACTGGTTGACTGCACAGCCCTGGCTGATTGCTCATTCAGCAACAACAACTTGCATTTATACAGCGCCTTTAATGTAGTAAAACAGCCCAAGGCGCTTCACAGGAGCGATTATCAAACAAAATTTGACACCGAGCCACATAAGGAGAAATTAGGGCCGATCTTGGTCAAAGAGGTAGGTTTTAATGAGCGTCTTAAAGGAGGAGAGAGAGGTAGCAAGGCGGAGAGGTTTAGGGAGGGATTTCCCGAGCTTAGGGCCTTGGCAGCAGAAATCACTGGCTAACTGAACAACCCCGGCTGATCGCTAGTTCAGGTGTGCTGAAGACACTTGCAGCATCCCAACTGATACCTTGGGTGAGACCAGATAACTGATCACGACCT
The DNA here is from genome assembly GCF_052327205.1 of Somniosus microcephalus. NCBI lineage: Eukaryota > Metazoa > Chordata > Chondrichthyes > Squaliformes > Somniosidae > Somniosus > Somniosus microcephalus. The sequence goes on from NC_141006.1 coordinate 71,061,125, forward strand.
GACAATTGAACCTGGGGCTGATTGGCTTGTGTGGTTTATTACTACACTGGGCGGTGACTTCTACACACCAGGCCATCGGGTGTTATGTATGTTAACAGCGATTTTCCATCTGGTCATTATCACACAATACTTTAATGATATCAATTACCTGCAATTAACAAACAGTACAATGCAATGTATCACCAAAAACTCTGATAGAAACCTCACCCACTCACTCTGATAGAAACTCTGATAGAAACCTCACCCACTCTGCCGTAAGACCAGCTGCTAAAACTTACGGGGACGGTTTTGTGACTGGGGGCACGTTGGAGGTGGGACTGCTGCTTGGCGGGTCGATGTCCCGCCTCCATCGATTTATGGCCAACCCACGCTATTTTCCCTTGATTGACCTTGTTAAGCCCCGCCCAGCGGGTCTAGCAGGCCAATTAAGGGAAAGTCGGTTGCAGAGAACGTCAACGTATGACGTTTCATCTGTCAAAAAGATTTGACAGATGAATTGTTATCGTTTGACGGCTCTGTGAAGCTGTCAAACACTGACATTCTCTGCAGTTTGATGAGGCCTTGCATACAAGACCTCATCAACCTTCTTTCTTTTACAGAAATGAGATGGTTGTTGCATCTGAGAATGCAACGGCCATCTCTCATCTGCAACGCGGAGGTCCGAGACTCTCCGCATACAAACCAACTGAAGCCTGCAGGAAGAAACAAAGGTAAGTACACTTTTACTAACACTTTGCACTTACCTCAGATACTCACCTCTACACTCTTGCACCCATCACTTACCTTTGCACCACACTTTTGAACCCCCCAACCCCCGCAGACCCAGTACTCGCCTCGCTGGCGGGGTTCGGTGCCTTCGGGAAGCCCGCACTTGTGAGGGCAAAAAGGGGATAATCCTATTTTCTGTCTGTTAACGACCTGTTAAGAGACAGTTAATAGGCTTTAATCCCTTCCCGCCTCCAAGGAGATGGGACCCGGCGCGGGACGGCTACCCGCCTCCTGGGAAGATGGCACGGAGGTGGGTTGGGCACCCGCTCCCAGATTCTGCCATTTTCCCGGCAGTCCCGCCTCCCCAGGGCTGGCAAAATTGCCTCCAAGTTCTCTAGTTTACTGAACTCTGAACTTTAAAAAAAAAACGTCACAGTTTCCAAATCAGATTGACTGAAATGACGTCCTGTATGGATCGGTAAATCCATCGGAATAAACAAAGACAGATGCTAAGTTGTGATTGATGAGTTCTGATTTTTCAATCATGCTTTTCTATTTCCATGCATGTTATTGCAAGAGCAGGTTCATTTCTCCCTGCACATTAATCTGTCAGCAATTCCATCACCTCAGTTCACATACAAATTTGTAGATATTTCATGATGTATGGAAAATGAACACAATACCATTACAAGTGCAATGTATGGAAACATTATAAAAAGAGTCCATTTGTAGCTGCTTAAAAAGCCCTCAGGTAACTCAGCTTAACCCTTTCTCTGACACAAGTCCGCACGTAGACTTGAAGCAAGCTGCACTTTCATAACATCAAATCTTTATAATGTTTCGTCGTCAGGGAGCTCCACAGTGAAACCTGTCGCACAGTTCGATACTTGCTGGGGACCAGTGTGTTGTGATGTTTTCAGTCAAATGATGCATTGACAGCTGTGGCTGAGTGGGCAGCACTCTCTCTCGCCTCTGAGTCAGAAGGTCGTGCGTTCAAGTCCCACTCCAGAGACCTGAGCGTGCAAATCTAGGCTGACACTCCAGTGGGGTGCTGAGGGAGTGCCGCACTGTCGGAGGTGCCGTCTTTCAGATGAGACATTAAAAAGAGGCCCCGTCTGCTCTCTCAGGTGGACGTAAAAGATCCCACGGCACTATTTCAAAGAAGAGCAGGGAAAGTTATCCCTGGCGTCCTGGCTAATATTTATCCCTCAATTCAAAAAAACAGATGGTCTGGCCATTATCACATTGCTGTTTGTGGGAGCTTGCTGTGCCCAAATTGGCTGCCGCGTTTCCTACATTGCAACAGCAACTCCACTACAAATAAGTACTTCATTGGCTGTAAAGCGCTTTGTGACATCCTGAGGTTGTGAAAGGTGCTACAGAAATGCAAGCCTTCCTTTCTTTATAAGCAACAATCATGAATGCGTTATATTCAACTGGGCTGCCAGTTGCCAAGACAAATAAAAATCTCACCAGTCTCATGTACATATAATATAAAATTATTGTAAAGTAGCAGCGGTTTCATTGTGCTTACTATATATACATGATTTATAACACTTTAGTGCGAGTCTTTTCTTCCACTAAGGCGGATTAATCTAGCAACGCTACGTAACATGCAAGTTGCTGTGGTGCGTTGCTAGGATTCAAATGCTCTTATGAAATGCGGCTGTCACGCACAAGGCCACTTTCAAAGTGTAAATATTTTATGCATTACACATTCCACTTGTTAACTTAGATAAAACTACGATTGCATTATTACTTCAGTAATAACTTTGCCATGCACACAATATTGTAATTTGAAGCTTGTCGGCTGCACCCGTATAGAGCAATGCATCAGGGAGTGAACACGAGAGAGAGAGAGAGACCCAGTGGAGACCGTGTAGGAATTTTTCATTTCTATTCATTTTGATGTAAATATAATGGTTAAGATCTGCTACATATAATCAAATTCCCTGCCCTTCTGCACACACAATAGCTTGTGAATCAAATCACGATGCAAATAGAGACTGTATGATAACATGATTTGAGCAGTGAATCAAATTGCATCAACTGTCACTGGATGCCATTACCTTACTTTTGAAAATGATTTCCTATACAAATTAGAAGAATCTATTGGCAGACACTAAGCTGTTTCTTTCAAGATTCTGAGGGGTATTGATAGGGTAGATGCTGAGAGGTTGTTTCCCTGGCTGGAGAGTCTACAGTCTGTAACCTTTCTATGATTCTATGATTCTAACTAGGGGGCATAGTCTCGGGATAAGGGGTCGGCCATTTAGGACTGAGACGAAGAGAAATTTCTTCACTCGGAGGGTTGTGAATTTTTGGAATTCTCTACCCCAGAGGGCTGTGGATACTGAATCGTTGAACATATTCAAGACTGAGATCGATAGATTTTTGGACTCGAGGGGAATCAAGGGACATGGGGATCGGGCGGGAAAGCGGAGTTGAGGTCGATGATCAGCCATGATCTTATTGAATGGCGGAGCAGGCTCGAGGGGCCGTACAGCCCACTCCTGCTCCTAATTCTTATGTTCAAACATGTTTTTGTAAAGCTGGTTCCCACAATAGCACAATCGGGTAGATTAGAAACAAATATTTAAATCAACCCATATCTGTTCCTTAATACCACCTATCCAGCCAGCAGCAGATGCATCAACGCTTCCTCCAGTCAGATCTGTGCCAGGCAGAAACTCTCTCTTCATTTGGGCAGCCTGGTTGGCACCTTGCACAGTTTCAGGCAGCTTTTCTGCCTGCACCACAAGGAAAAGCTTGTTCAAAAATGAATGAATGGGGAGTCGACAGTTCAGCATGTACAGCAATAATATTACATGATATTACTGATTAAAATGCACGTCTTTCTGCAGTCAGTGCCTTTGTACAGCATATTGTGGAAATAAGCAACGACAATTTAGTTGTTGAGGGGATGATTTATGCTTTCTGGGTATAGTCCGCAGACGTTTGTCACAAGTATACTTTACTACACTGAGAGCGGATGTTTCGCCTGTGAATAAAAAGTCGTGGCTCAGTGGATAGCACCCTTTTGCCATCTGTGTCCGAAGGTTGTGGGTTCAAGTCCCACTCCAGGGACTTAGGCACAAAAATCTAAGCAGTACTGAGGGGGTGCTGCACTGTCGGTAGGTGCCGTCTTTCAGATGTAAATGTTAAACCGAGGCCCCGTCTGCCCCCCCAGGTGGAAGTAAACGATCCCATGGCACTCTTTCAAAGAGGAGCAGGGGAGTTATCCCCGGTGTCCTGGGGCCAATATTTATCCCTTAATCAGCATCACTAAAACAGATGATCTGGTCATTATCGCATTGCTGTTTGTGGGAGCTTGCTGTGCACAAATTGGCTGCCGCGTTTCCCACATTACAACAGTGACTACACTTCAAAAAGCACTTCATTGGCTGTAAAGCAGTTTGGGACGTCCTGAGTTCGTGAAAGGCGCTATAGAAATGCAAGTCTTTCTTTTTTCTTTTAAGCGCTGCAGCTCTCTTGGGTCAGGTAGCAAGACAAAAACTGTAAATGCTAGAAGTACGCTCTACACCTGTCGGCATCTGATAAGAGAAACAATACCTTAACATTCCTACTAAGCCTACAGTTGGAGTATTGCGTACAGTTTGGGGCACCCCATTACAGGAAGGATGTAAAAACAATGAAAAGAGTGCCGCATGGACTCCCAGAGCCGGCATTTGGCAAAGTGGTGTGGAAGCGGGTTGACGGCGGGATTGCAACCCGCCGTCAATCAAAACTATTTTAACCCGGGATGAGAAGGCTGCAGTAATGTAAAAGAGACTTGAGAAGTTAGGGCTTTTTCACTGGAGCTGAGAAGGTTAAGGGGTGAACCAATATAGAGGCCTTCAAGATTATGAAAGGTTATGATAAAGGTAAATGGTGATAGATTGTTTAAACTAGTCAGCGAAGCAATAATAAAAGTACAAATATTTAGGACAATCGCAAAAATAATGAAGGTTAGAAAAAATGTCTTTACACAGAGAGGGTGCAGAGGAGATTTACCAGAATGGTTCCGGGGATGGGGGATCTTAGCTACAAGGACAGGTTGGAGAAGCTGGATTTGTTTTCATTAGAGCAAAGGAGGTTGAGGGGTGATTTGATAGAGGTGTACAAGATTATGACGGGTTTGGATAGGCTAGATGAGGAAAGGCTGTTCCCACTAGTTGATGGTACAAGGACTAGGGGACACTGATTTAAGGTTTTGGGCACGGGATACAGGGGGGACGTGAGGAAAAACTTTTTTACGCAGCGAGTGGTGAGGACCTGGAACTCGCTGCCGACGGAAGTGGTGGAAGCGGAGACACTCAATGTTTTCAAGGGGAGACTGGATAGGCACTTGAGGGAAATAAACTTGCAGGGCTACGGGGATAGAGCGGGGGAATGGGACTGACTGGATTGCTCTACAGAGAGCTGGCACGGACTCGATGGGCCGAATGGCCTCCTTCTGTGCCGTTATGACTCTGACTCAGAGTGCGAATGAGCAACAAAGCATTGTTAAAGCAGAGTCCATTGCTTGAATGGAGAATGGGATTAGACTAGGCAGCTGATTTGGAGAAAGACAGAAGCACGATGTGATGGGCAAAGGGCCTGCTTCTGAGCCTCAACAGTCTCTGATTCTATGTTCCCGGGTTGACACCCTTTTCCAGGGACATTAACATTTTCATTTAGAAATATGTGAAAACAGCATTTTTGGATTGTCTCCTTTGATCACGTAGGAAGGCAGAGGATATCAGCCCGACATGTCATCTACTAATTGCTAGTTGCCGAAGAAGTCAAGGGGCCGGAATTTGCGGTGGGTAATAATGGTAAACGAACAGTGTTCGCCGTCATTACCCCTCTGAAACTGACCGCAACTTCAGGGTGCAGCGCGCGCACATCGAAACGTGGAACTCCTGAAGTTGCGGTCAGTCACTCACTGCTCCGACACTGGCTGCGCTGTGGCACCGCCTCCACCCCCCGCCGCCCCCCCCCCCGCCCCCCCCATCCCCCGTCCCCCACACACACAGCCGGCAAATCAGTGAAATCTGTGAAACTGACAAAAACTTGGGCTTTTCCAGGGTAATATCGCTGTTAAATACCACATTAGATGTTAGACCTAGTTGGAATAGGTGTAACTGGGGTTTTAATAGCGTATTGACTGCTAAACAAACGTTGTGGCCGTGAAAAACTAATTTTTATATTAGTGGCGTGTCAAATTATGATAAAAATTACAATTTTTTAAAAACTTAAAAGAAAAAAATTTTGACCCAAAATCTAGCTTTGGTGCAGAAAGTAATTTGGCCTCACCAGGACTGCCAAGGTAAGACTCCCCTTCATATCTCCCTTACTCTTCGCACCGTACCACTCTACGTTAGCCCCAGCACTATCAATCCTTCACTCTCCCACTTCCCATGCTTCTCCTCCAATCACAATGAGACGCTTCACTGCACATCTCCTGCTTGCAATCACATTCCCAAGACTTGCTACTGTCCATACAGTTACTTTGCCTTCTTAGCCACACTTGCTGCTTCTTCCTCGCATCATGCCGACCATGCTAAGCAGCCTCAGCCTTCTTCAGTATTTGCCAGCAGGGCATTTTCCACTCTTCTTGTAGGAGAAGCTGGCACACTACAGGAGGGACATTGCAAGAATAGGAGAAGGTCCTTCCACTATATACCCTGACACCAAAAATCATACGTAGAGAGAGGGCAACACAGCATTGAAGATGGCCAAGGCTGGAGGCCACGCACAGCTGGGTGTTTGGGCATCTACCCGTCCTTTTCTCTTTCTACCCATCTCTCTCACCCACATACTCAACGTGGCAACCTGGTGGTCCATTGTGCTGCCATTCACCTCCCACTACGTGCTAACCCTTGCCCGCCTCCCCCTTTTCTAGGTCCATTAAAGGTCTAGGGCCTTGCCGGAGCATAGACTGAGGGGGAAAATCCTCCCAAAGGTGTACCGTCACTCGCTCTCACCCTTCCAAGCATCAGCAGAGAAATCAACTCCCCACAAGGTAAAGATAGTGAGGTAGAGGGGCCTATACTGGATGATTCACTGAGCACAAGTGAGAAGGAGCAGATGCTGGTGGAAAGGACAACCCAGGAAACAGCTCACCAGAGAGCAAGCTCACATCCCAGCTCTGTTGAAGAGGACAGAGATGCAGCCTTCAGGGGCTAAAACTTTAAAAGAAATAGCTTTCTGTGCACTAGCAATTGCTCAATGCATTGGACTGCTTGCCAAGGATCTTCCAAAACATGTGGAGGATTCCAACTTGTGTGAAATTCTGACACATGGCACCAATACTCTGCAGTCAACCATGGAGCCTCCGGTTACCTCAGCAGGAGCTGCAGCTGGCTCCTCCCTATCCTGCTTTGACCACGCTCGATCAGCTCCGATGGACGGGTCACATTGTCCGCATGCCCGATACAAGACTCCCAAAACAAGCGCTCTACTCGGAGCACCGGCATGGCAAGAGAGCCCCAGGTAGGCAGAGGAAATGCTTCAAGGACACCCTCAAAACCTCCTTAAAACATCCCCACCGACACCTGGGAATCCCTGGCCCAAGACCGCACAAAGTGGAGGAGAAGCATCCGGGAAGGCGCCGAACACCTCGAGTCTCTTCGTCGGGAGCAAGCGGAAGCCAAGCGCAGGCAGCGCAAGGAGCGCACGTCAACCCAAGCACCCCACCCACCCGTCCCTTCAACCACTGTCTGCCCCACCTGTGACAGAGACTGTAGGTCCCGCATTGGACTCATCAGTCACCTGAGAACTCATTTTTAATGTGGAAGCAAGTCATCCTCGGTTCCGAGGGACTGCCTAAGAAGAAGAAGAAGATGGAAGTCCCTGGCATCAGTAGTAACATCTTTTGTCAAGACCATCCTTGAGTTCTCCATTTCCTGTTCATCAACTCTTGGGGGGAAAGATTCGGTGACGCCCCCTTTGGGACGCTAACTACGCCGGGACGCTGCCATAAATTCAGTGGTAACGCCGCAAGCAGGAGGCGGGGCGCTATTGGAAACGCTCCCCCTCGTTCCTGGGGTGCTACCAGTGAATATCACGGCGCTACGTGCAACAGCGCCACACATGCCGGCACATAGCGCCGTGTCATTGCAGACCTCCCTCCCCTGATTAAAGGGGAGGGGCCTACCGCTGTGCGCACCGGGGCCCTGCTGGACCACCGGAGAGCAGGGTGCCGGGAAAACAGCCCGGCATTCAAGAGGAGCGCCGGGCTGAATGATCGCGGCCAGCACCCCGAAGAAAAGAAGGGGAAAAGGGGGCAGGTGCTGGCAAGCGGCCAAAAAAAATGGCCGCTCGACACCTGCCCCTTTAAATACCCTTTATATATCGTCCGGCGATAGGTCAGGGGGCGCAGCCAAAGTTTGTGGCCGGGGCGCGAGCGGGGCGCTGTGCATGGTGATGACGTCATTGCCGGAGGCACAGCGCCGCAGGGCACTACCGGCTACCGCTGCCGCTAACCTCCCACTGAATTTTGCAGGAGGTGTTAGCGGCGCCGCACCCAGGCGCTAACGGGAGGTGCAAAGCAGCCCAATTTCCCCCCCTGGGCTTTCTCTATCCTCTCACAGCAAGAGTTTCGTCCTCAGCTTCCTTCCTGCCTCTGTCAGATCCTCTTCCACCATTTCTTCACCTACAAAGCGATCCTATCTGCACCACATCTTTCCCGATCCTCTCTGCTTTCTGGAGTGACAACTGCCTCTGTGCCAGCCTTGTTCACTCCTCCTCACCTCTGCCACTGGCTGATCTTCCACACGAAACCACAGCAGACGGAACATTTCCCATTTCTTTACACATCGTCCAAACACTTTTTCCTCATGAGACGGAAATTTACGTGCACTTCCTCCAACTTAGCACACTGTATTCCCTGCAACTTTGCCCAGTCGCTTCACTCTGTTTTGCAAGCATGGGCAGGGTTTCGACCTGAAACGGTGACTCTGTTTCTCTCTCCACGGATGTTGCCTGGCCTGCTGAGTTTTTCCAGCATTTTCTGTTGTTATTTCAGATTTCCAGCATCTGCAGTATTTTGCTATCGGTAAGTAACCTACTCATTTTAAGCCGCCCACCCCTCCCACGATTTCGGCTTGCAATGCACCCCAGTATTTCGTGTCCCCTCACTCCCCCCAGCGTTCGGCAGCCCTGGAGTCTAAACACCAACTCTGTTAGTTGTAGCAACTTTGCATGCTCCCAATTTATTTCCTGATTCCACCATTCATATTTCACTACAGGGTAAATTTTCAGCGATTTCGTGCAACCAGTGGGAAGCTTTGCTTGAAGGCAAAGCAGATTGGAGAATCAGCGTTACAGTGCTGTCGCTCAATCTCTGACTTGTGCTCCCGTCAAGCATAGCCTGCCACTGGGAACACACAATTGCTGAACTCACCCCCCCCATTTGTTTCCATTCCAGCGATGTTTTATTCATCTTTTGTCTTCGCGATGCCATTTCACCGCCTGACTGACGTGACCTTTATTTATCATCTAGCACTTTTTACCTCTTTCCAGTTTGAAAAAAAAAATCTATTTACAGATGATTAAATCCAGCAGCTTGTCTCTTTGCAATATCAACTGTGCTCAATCTTTAATCTGTTGCTTCTCCTCCACTCTTGTACCTGTCAGTCCTATAAAACGGACTCTCCTTCTTTGCGACGTGAGTTCTGAGTTCTCCACCCCAGATCATTTTTTTCCTTTTCAAAGGCTGTGTACTTGCAGGATGCTGTGTACCAGACGGTCTGCGGCCTCGGCATCCTATTTCACCCCGAGCTGATCTCCCGACCCCATGATCATCATCCATCACCAAGCTCGCCTCCGCCCACCTCCGTAACATCACCAGTCTCCAACCCCCGCCTCAGCCCATCTGCTGCTGGAGCTCTCTTCCATGCGTCTGTTACCTCCAGACTGGATTGTCCAAATGCTCTCCTGGCCGGCCTTTCCATCCTCCATAAACCTGTGCTTATACAGAGCTCTGCTGCTCCTATCCCAACCTGCACCAAGCCTGGATGAGTGCAGCTGCAACAACACTCAAGAAGCTCGACACCCGCTTGATTGGCACCCCACCCACCACCTTAAACATTCACTCCCTCCACCACCGGCGCACTGTGGCTGCAGTGTGTACCATCTACAAGATGCACTACAGCAACTCGCCAAGGCTTTTTTGGCAGCACCTCCCAAACCCGCGACCTCTTCCACCTAGAAGGACAAGGGCAGCAGGCGCACGGGAACACCACCACCTCCAAGTTCCCCTCCAAGTCACACACCATCCTGACTTAGAAGTATATCAACCGATCCTTCATCGCCGCTGGGTCAAAATCCTGGAACTCCCTATCTAACAGCACTGTGGGAGCACCTTCACCACATGGACTGCAACGGGTGAAGGCGGCTCACCACCACCTTCTCAAGGGCAATTAGGGATGGGCAATAAATGCTGGCCTTGACAGCGATGCCCAGATCCCATGAACAAATAAAAATAAGTCCCACTCACCCATAACACCTACACTTCCTGGTCTAGATTGGCTCCCACCTCAAATATTAAATTCTCATCAGCGTGTTCAAATCCCTCCACGGCCTCACTCTCCCTATCTCTGTAACCTCCTCCAGTTTCTGCATCCCTCCAAGAACTCTGCGTTCCTCCAACTCTGGCCTCTTCTGCATTCCCCAATCCCTTTGCCCCACCATTGCCGGCCGTGCTTTCATCTGTCTAGACCCTAAGCACTGGAATTTCCTCCCTCGGCCTCTCCACCTCTCTCTTCTCCAATTTTTGGTCAGGTTGCACTTTTGTGAAGCACTTTCTTATGTTAAAGGCTTTACATAAAGTCAAGCAGTTGTTGTTATTTGCACCAATTTTCTATTTTAATCCCTCGCCCTCCTGAAAATCTAAAAAAAACTATCAGAAAGCACAGTGGGAATCTGTAATTAATAGGGCAATGGTTAATCCAAACAACAACAGAAAACGCTGGAAAAACTCAGCAGGCCAGGCAACATCCGTGGAGAGAGAAATAGAGTCAACGTTTCAGGTCGAAACCCTTCGTCAGGACTGAGAGAAAAGGCAGGAAATGAAACAAAAGGCAGTTTGGGGGCTGGGAAATGGGGGAGAGGATGAAAGAAGAGACATTAAGAGATATTCAAGGTGAGACGAGATGGTAACAGGACAGGTAAAGAAACAGACAGTGGCTCTAGATGAAGTGTGAAATGTGCTGGCAGAGTGAGAGACAGCTGCCGTGTGGGGGAGAGAGAAAAAAAAAGGAAAAGGCACAAACCAAAAGTGTGGGTAAAAAATATAAAAATATAATAGGGGCCGAGGTTATGATCTGAAGTTGTTGAACTCGATATTGAGTCCGAAAGGCTGTAAAATGCCTAATCGGAAGATGAGGTGCTGTTCCTCGAGTTTACAGAGAGCTTCCATGGAACAATGCAAGAGGCCGCAGACGGTGAGGACTGAGTGGGAATGGAGCGGTGAATTGAAATAACAGGTGACCGGAAGCTCGGGGTCACCCTTACGGACTGAACGGAGGTGTTCCGCAAAGCGGTCACCCAATCTTAACAGTTAATCCAAACACTTTGTAATCCTTAGCAGTTGGAAATATTTAATTTTCGAAGCAAATGCGTTATTCATATATATAGATATTTATTATAGTATATATGTAATTTACTCAAATTGCATTTATGCAATAACATGTAGTATCTCAGCATGTTGCTCTCCAGCAGTATATATTAAAACAACTCTTTGCTTCAGCCAATCTTTTGCATTGCTTTTATTTTCCACAAGGGAAGAGGCACTTCCTAGAGGATTCATAATGCAAGCAAAATTTGACTGATTTGCAATATTCACAGTTTATCAAAGGGGTCGTTGATGATATGGGGACAGAAAAATTAAAATGTTATTAAATTATTAAAACAATGAATATTTTCTATTGTATTCACCTCTTTATGAACCTTTCCGTTACGATCGATTTCTGTTAAAATATGGTATAAATAGCACTAATAAACATTAGCACGTTGCAGTCCTGCTCATGTGTCTCTCATCAAATTGAACGACGGTGGTACCAGAGAATTAAACTTGATTCCTCTGCTTTACAATCAGTGACTGTATCAAGCGTTCCCATAGCAGAGCCGATTGGAATGCAAAAACTCCCATGCATTGCCCTGACCATGAACCTTCACACTGACCTCAGAAGAACACTCCCTGTTACACCAGTCCCGCTCTCAGCCCTTGCGGCACCTCGCAGTGAAATTGCTAAATTAATGTTAATTAGCAGCAAATTTGAGGGCAGGTTTTTTTTTTGCAGTGTGGACACATGTCCACTAGGGACTGGGCCAAGATTGGCTGGACTCATTTCTCTTTGAACCTGTAACAGCCGTCGGCGAGCAAAAGAATATGTATATTGCCATCGGTCAGACGGTGGTTACTCCTTAATAGAAAACTGTGCCTTATAATTGTTACATTCATTGAAAAGTCATAAGGCTAAAACCGTGTAGGATACGCAGCAGGATCATTTTAAATCTGGAGTAAATGGGTAATGCACAATCTTGCCCTATAATAATCCATCAAATGTGCAGCTGCTGCAGCTTGTGGTGTCCACTGTAGCTTCTGAAGAAAGAATGAATGGTTGGAAGTGAACTGGGGGGTTCCTGCTCCTAAATCACTATGTCATGGCCCTTGCTGGAAGTATTTGTGCATGGGTGCAGGGCGAAGACAGTCTGGGTGTTGGGGCCCCCACGATCAAATAGCCTGTCGACAGTCATTGTTCAGGCTCGTACATGAAGAACAGCTGTTTTATGTGTGTGTGTGTGTGTGTGCGTGTGTGGTGCGGGTTGGGGCAGTGCTATCTGTGGAGCCATAGCCCAGCATCAGTTGCCAACTGCAGGCAAATGGAGGCAGTTCAGAGACAATCCACGTGGTTGATTCCTGAGATGAGGGGGTTGACTTATGAGGAAAGGTTGAGCAGGTTGAGCCTATACTCATTGGAATTTAGAAGAATGAGAGGTGATCTTATTGAAACATCTAAGATACTGAGGGGGCTCGACAAGGTAGATGCAGAGAGGATGTTTCCCCTCGTGGGGAAATCTAGAACTCGGGGGCACAGTTTCAGAATAAAGGGTCGCCCTTTTAGAACTGAGATGAGGAGGAATTTCTTCTCTCAATGGGTCGTAAATCTGTGGAATTCTCTGCCCCAGAGAGCCGTGGAGGCTGGGTCATTAAATACATTTAAGGTGGAGATAGACAGATTTTTACAAGATAAGGGAGTGAAGGGTTATGGGGAGCGGGCAGGGAAGTGGCTTTGAGCCCAAGATCAGCCATGATCTTATTGAATGGCGGAGCAGGCTCGAGGGGCCAAGTGGCCTATTCCTGCTCCTGTTTCTATTGTTCTTATGCAGCGGGGGGAAGAAAGGCAATGACAGAGAAAAACTGGGGAAAGAAAAAAAATGGCAGTCGTGTTGCGGGAGTACGATTAAGTTTTCTTTGAGCAGTAGCAATCCTGCCGTCTTTCAGATCAGACATTAAACCGAGGCCCCGTCTGCCCTGTCAGATGAACGTAAAAGGTCCCGCGGCACTATTTCGAAGAAGAGCAGGGGAATTGTCCCCGGTGTCCTGGGGCCAATATTTATCCCTCAATCAACATAACAAAAAAAAAACAGATTATCTGCTCATTATCACATTGCTGTTTGTGGGAGCTTGCTGTGCACAAATTGGCTGCTGCGTTTCCCACATTACAGCAGTGGCTACACTTCAAATGTACTTCATTGGCTGTAAAGCACTTTGAGATGTCCGGTGGTCGTGAAAGGTGCTATAGAAATGTATTTTTAGGGGTGAGCAGTGGCTCAGTGGTAGCACTCTTGCCTCAGAAGGTTATGGGTTCAAATCTGCTCTCTCAGGTGGACGTAAAAGATCCCATGGCCACTATTTCGAAGAAAAGCAGGGGAGTTCTCCCCAGTGTCCTGGCAAATATTTATCCCTCAATCAACATCACTAAAAACAGATTATCTGCTCATTATCACATTGCTGTGTGTGGGAGCTTGCTGTGCGCAAATTGGCTGCCGCACTTCCCACATTACAACAGTGACTACACTTCAAAGGTACTTCATCTATATATATAATAAAGCAGTATGTCTGTCCGTCCGTCTGTATGTCTGTATGTCTGTCTGTATGTCTGTATGCCTGTCTGTATGTCTGTCTGTCCGCTATACACACAAAAGTTATAGAGCGTACCTACACATATGTTATATCAAAAGAAAGCTGATGATCAGGGGAGTGTCATAGGTGTATTTACTTTTTGGTCAGACAAAAATTGTTCGGACAGTATACAAAAAACGTTCAAAAATCCGCTCATTAGCGGTTGACCAATCCTACCGCTCATTAGCATTGAGTGACGTGATGGTTGACCAATCCTACAGTTCAGCGACCTGATGGTTGACCAATCAGTGCATCACGGACGGGATCTAATCCTGCAGCTTCCCGAAACTTCGCCGCCATTTTTTCCCCTGCTTTTCCTCAACAGCGAGCGGGGCAGCTGTGTCGGACCGCCGGAGTGGGAGGTGAGTTGCGGTCACTCGGGCCGGGCCTCACAACCGCTCGGCCCAAGACACAGAGCGGGGGAGCGGCAGCGGGCGGCCGTCAACCGCGCCGCCTGAGACACAGAGCGGGGGAGCGGCAGCGGCCAGCCGTCAACCGCGCTGCCCTCTAAACTGCCCTGGCAATGCCGGGCCCCCCCTGCTAGTTGGCTATAAAGCACTTTGAGACGTCCGGTGGTCGTGAAAGGCGCTATAGAGATGCAAGTCTTTCATTTTACAAAGGCTCCAGGAAATAATGAACTCGTGATTCGATTTGATACAGCACACTTTGAATCACGGTATTTATAAACAGATGATCGGGTATGTTCTTATGCTTCATAATGAATAAGTTCACTTTTGTTAACATTAATTATGCCAAGCTCTGAGTATTCTGTGATAAACATGCCAGCTGTAAAATATGTAGCACAGAAGAGCCATTCAATAGGACTACATACCAAAGGGATTCAAGGCAAGTCTGATCCACCATTCACTGTGTCAATGCCTTCAACAGATCATTTTTCAGATGAATACAAATGTCTTACCTCATTGGAGGTCAGGGTTAATGGTAGTCATGGAAACACAGTGGTAACTCTACCCTAATTTCCCTGTGTCCCAAGATGCCTTGAAATGGATTGCCTCTTCATTCAGTTTTACTGCACCTCTGCTGACCGAGAATTTTATTTCAATTTGCCTTTGCTTGCCCTGGTTTTTTTTTTCTCATCCCTCCTCCCACAGCCACTCAATTCAATGCCTCTTGCCGGGAGCCAGTCTGCGAGCTTCCATCTACAAAGCGACAGTCCGTGGGAGATTAGCGGCAAGGAGGTAATAATTAGATCCCACATTTTGCTTCGCTGGCTAGTGGTGGATGAAAAGAATTCCACCCCCAGCAGCAAGATGCAGAGCTGGCAGCAGCTGGGCCCCAGAATCCCAGCTTCGCCACCATAACAATCAAACTCATTCTACTTAAGGACTGGGCCTGATTTTAACTGCCTCACAGCAGCTTGCTGACCAGCTCGCCACAATTTACAACAATAAGTTCAAGCAGATGAAAGGATTCAAAAAATAGACTGCTGCAGGGGGGAAAAAATAAAATTAAAGCAAAATGCTTTATATTAGTAGGATGTTCCAAAGTAGTGCACAGATTATGAAAAATGTTCTGCTTGTGACTGGAGCTGAAGAATCCATTCGAGCTGACTGTAAATAGGTTTGAGAAAATAATTCACAATACGGATGATGGATGCCATTCAGCCCCTCTAACAAACCTTCCATAGAAACCATGGGGTTGCTCCAATTCTGGCCCTTTGAGCATCCCCATTTTTAATCGCTCCACCATTGGCGGCCGTGCCATCAGCTGCCGAGGCCCTAAGCTCTGGAATTCCCTCCCTAAACCTCTCCGCCTCTCCACCTCTCTTTCCTCCTTTAAGACGTTCCTTAAAGCCTGCCTCTTTGACCAAGCTTTTGGTCACCTGCCCTAATATCTCCTTATGTGGCTCGGTGTCAAATTTTCTCTGATTACGCTCCTCTGAAGCGCCTCGGGACGTTTCAAATGAAAAGAAAAAAGACTTGTATTTCAGTGTCAGCTGTGGCTCAGTGGGTAGCACCCTCGCCTCTGAGTCAGAAGGTTGTGGGTTTAAGCACAAAAAATCTAGGCTGACACTCCAGCGCAGTGCTGAGGGAGCGCTGCACTGTCGGAGGTGCCGTCTTTCAGATGAGGCGTTAAACCGAGGCCCTGTCTGCTCTCTCAGGTGGACGTAAAAGATCCCATTGTAGGAATTGTTGTATTCCTAACTAATAACGGAGGTCGAACTCAGGAGAACAATCAAACAGGTCTTTAATGTAGGTTGAGATGAATTCCAGAAAACAACAAAGATCGAAGCAGGAGAGCCATGGAGCAGGTTTTTCCCCAATGGGGATGCCACGAGGACTGACTAGGCAGTCCGGTCATTTGCGTCGTGACGTCATCACGTTTGCTCGTGTTTTCCCGCGCTTGGGTAGTCACGTGATTTGCGTCGTGACGTCATCGCGTTTTCCCGCGCTTGGGGTGGTCACGTGATGTGCGACATGACGTCATCGCATTTACCCGCGTTTGGGTGGTCACGTGATGTGCGACGTGACGTCATCGCGTTTACCCGCGCTCTTGGTCAGTCACGTGGTTGGCGACATGACGTCATCGCGTTTGCCCGCGCTCTTAAAGGGGCAACGCCCCGTACATGCAAACTCTATATAAACATCGTTAAAGAGAATTATGTACAGTAAGTAAGGGACACTCGGTGGTACCGCTACATGCGCCCCCCCAGAATTCGCTTTAACGGACAAAGTCAAACGGTGAGATGGTCTGACGAGCCTGTCCGAACGACTCCTGTAGTATCGAGGCGGAGGCTGCTGGGCAGCTGGCGGTCTGGCGGACGGTAGCACTTGGTCTGCCGTAACGACGATGGGTGGCCGGTGGTCTCGGCGGTTGTGCTGTCTTGACATGGCGGGCGAGGTCTAAAGGTGTTGGTTTTGAGCCGATCCATATATGCGTCAGGGCGAATAAAACGTATTCAGCCTTGTGAAGGACCACGGAAGCGTGTGACCTCTGCGGCCCGTGGCACGAAGTGGGCACCCATGCAAAACATCTGGCCGGTTGGCGGTCTGGCGGGCGGTCGCACCTGGTGTGCCGTAACGACGATGTGTGGCCAAAAGGCGGTGCTGTCTGGCGGGCGGTCGAGGTCCATGGCTCTGTCGATGATCTGCGGGGAATGCCAAAACGGGCGATCCTGGAGGTGTTGAACGTGGGTCTTGTCAGATCGGGAAACTCGCCGAGCAGGCGAGCGCACTCTTCAGAAGTCGGGAACGCACAGGAGACGGTGCGCGACGTAGTGTTGCAGCGGTAACACAGAAGAGAGTGACCAGTTGCTGCGTTGATCTGTGATCAGGGGTGGACAGCAATTGTCCCACGTGGCCGTTCGCGGCCGCGGGATGCCCGTAGACCCGTACCTCAGTGGTTGCAGTGTCAGTTGTTATTTGGTTGAAACGGGGAAACTGCCGGGAGGGCGGCAATGCTTCACTTTCGCGCCGAACCACGCGCGGCAGAAAAAACAATCCAGCAGGCTGACGGGCTGGTGTGGTGTCGGCGGGGGATGAGTTCTCGAAGTTTGCGAGGAATGAATCCCCGTGGTTCGCGAGGGGTGAGTCGTCATGGGTTGCGAGGGGTGAGCCCTCATGGGTTGCGAGGGGTGAGCCCTCATGGGTTGCGAGGGGTGAGCCCTCGTGGGTTGCGAGGGGTGAGCACTCGTGGTTTGCGAGGGGTGAGTTCTCGTGGTTTGCGAGGGGTGAGCACTTGTGGGTTGCGAGGGGTGAGCCCTTGTGGCATCTCCGCGGGGGCGCGCTCCAATCTTGTGGGCCCGAAAACCTGCAGTACCCGCGCTTTGAGGGTTTCATACTTGCTGTTCCGTTGGGGGGTGTCGAGAAGGCGGACAATCCGAGAGGCGGTAGAGCTGTCGAGTACGGAGACCGTATACAGGTACGTGGTCTGCGCCGCATCGATGTTGCACAGGGCGAACGGGGCTTCTACCAGAATAAAGCACGAGGGCGGTTGTTGCTCCCAGAACTGCAGTAGCGTAGCGAAACGGTGTTTGCTTCCGTGGTGTGCTTCTTTTGTGAAAAACGTTCACAAAAATCGGGGTCCGGCTGCACTGCTTTCGTGAAAAATTTTCACGAAAAACGGGGTCACCAATGTAGGAATTGTCGTATTCCTAACTAATAATGGAGGTCGAACTCAGGAGAACAATCAAACAGGTCTTTAATGTAGGTTTAGATGAATTCCAGAAAACAACAAAGATCGATGCAGGAGAGCCATGGAGCAGGTCTTTCCCCAACGCGGATGCCACAAGGACTGGCTAGGCAGTCCAGTCGTTTGCGTCATGACGCCATCGCGTTGGCTCGCGTTTTCCCGTGCTTGGGTAGTCACGTGATTTGCGTCGTGACATCATTGCTTTTTCCCGCGCTTAGGGTGGTCACGTGATGTGCGACGTGATGTCATCGCGTTTACCCGCGTTTGGGTGGTCACGTGATGTGCAACGTGACGTCATCGCGTTTACCCGCGCTCTTGGTCAGTCACGTGGTTGGCGACGTGACGTCATCGCGTTTGCCCGCGCTCTTAAAGGGGCAACGCCCCGTACATGCAAACTCTATATAAACATCGTTAAAGAGAATTATGTACAGTAAGTAAGGGACACTCGGTGGTACCGCTACACCATGGCACTATTTCGAAGAAGAGCAGGGGAGTTCTCCCCGGTGTCCTGGCCAATATTTATCCCTCAATCAACATCACTAAAACAGATTATCTAGTCATTATTGCTGTTTGTGGGAGCTTGCTGTGTGCAAATTGGCTGTCGCGTTTCCTACATTACAACAGTGACTACACTTCAGAAAAAAAGTATTTCATTGGCTGTAAAGCGCTTTGGGATGTCCAGTGGTCGTGAAAAGCGCTATATAAATGCAAGGCTTTTTTTATATAATGCCTTTATATTTGCACTTATATTACAATAGCACATTTCATGACCACCAGATGTCCCAAAGCTCTTTACAGCCAATGAAGTACTTTTTGAAGTGTAGTCACTGTTGTAATGTTGGAAACATGGCAGCCAATTTGTTCACAGCAAGCTCCCTCAATGTGATATTGACCAGATAATCTGTTTTAGTGATGTTGATTGAGAGGCAAATTATGGAGCACTCCCCTGCTCACCTTCAAAATAGCGCCATGGGATGTTTCACATCCACCTGAGAGAGCAGATGAGGCCTCGGTTTAACGTCTTACCTGAAAGACGGCACCTCCGACAGTGCGGCCCTCCCTCAGTACTGCATAGGAGCGTCAGCCTAGATTTTTGTGCTCAAGTCTCAGGAGTGGGACTTGAACCCACGACTTTCTGACTCGGAGGCGAGAGTGCTACCCACTCAGACGGTGCTAACACTACGTTAAGGGCAGTGTACAAATGCAAATTGCTGTTGTTGTAGGGCCTGCCCATTACAGTATTTAATGTTTAATGCCTTTGTTACTACGGGGTTATAGCCTATGAAACCCAGGCAGGGAGGACCTGCGGGAAGGAGGGAGGAGGACAGTAGGAGTATGTTTGTGTGTATGTGCTAGGCCGATGTTGCCGAGCCTGGTATCCAATTGTCTTGGATCTCCTTGCCATTGGACCAAGACCTTGCTCTGTCAAGCCCGTGTGGTAGCTGGTGTGCAACGGCCACCCCACGTTAATAGAATTCACGCACAGGCATCTTCCACCCTTTAAAATGAAGTTCGGGACCTGGAATGTCAGGACCCTCATGGACAACCCCACCTGTGACAGAGACTGTAGGTCCCGCATTGGACTCATCAGTCACCTGAGAACTCATTTTTAATGTGGAAGCAAGTCATCCTCGGTTCCGAGGGACTGCCTAAGAAGAAGATTTCTGCACTTAATTTTGGTGGTGAAAATGTCTTTGTAACTCTCCTGATGGCTTAGAGTTGCTAAAGTGTGTCGATGAGCTATATAGATCAAAAGATGCACATTTGATTTCCTGGTCCCTGACCTCAGCCAGGAATGTTGTTGGGGCCTCAACGATTGGTTTCCTGTCCCGCTGGGCTAGGGAGAGGAAAAATCAATTTGCAGTTCCGGGCTTCTGATCACTATCCAGTTAATGCGGCTGGAGAGTGTGTGACGGTCGAGCGGGGACAGAGTTGGGTGTGGCTGCGATTCCCCGCCACAGGCCAAGAGAAAACAGGTTATTCACTCGCTGATCGGCCTGTGGTCTCGGAGCAGTCTCCTCAGACCCCGGGAAAAAGCTTGGCTGGAAATAACAGCTGAAAATAATCTCAACGTGTGAGGTCGTTCTAATTGCTTTTGTCACGTGACAGCAAATTTCAAATGTAATAGCCTAATGTAGAATTTATCAGATAGCCAGTGGATGTGGAAGAATTAAGAGGCTCTGAGAATTGCCTTTCTGCCACCTCTTAATGGTGAACGTGGCAATCATTTCTCAACTGTTTTGCTAGCTTGAAGTCCGTGGCACTAAATGATGAATTTTTAAAAAAATAAATCAGCTCAGTAGCTACTTACAGTATTAAGGAGCAATTTGAAACCGACTCGCTGCAATTTCTAGCCCTAGAAATACAGCAGCATTATTACAGCTGTGCAGGGTGACTGTGGGCTGCACGAGTGATTTGTAGCGAGGGAGCTACAGCAAGCGGCAGTACTCGACAGCAATCGGTTTTTGCAAAGCTTCGGCTAATGGTTTGGTCTCTGCCAGATCCGATTAGTGACAAAGTAAGTTGTATTAAGGGTGTAATATATAGCTCCACCAAGCACCATGTATCAAGCCATACAGATCAGGGAAGTCACAGTCACATACTGATCTCTGCCAGGCTATTGGTGGCAGCACTGGTGTCCTTGGGCTAGGAAAGGGAATTTTTTTTAAATTCGTTCATGGGATGTGGGTGTCGCTGGCAAGGCCAGCATTTATTGTCCATCCCTAATTGCCCTTGAGAAGGTGGTGGTGGTGAGCCGCCTTCTTGAACCGCTGCAGTCCATGTGGTGAAGGTACTCCCACAGTGCCAATATGGAGGGAGTTCCAGGATTTTGACCCAGCGACGATGGAGGAACGGCGATATACTTCTAAGTCAGGATGGTGTGTGACTTGGAGGGGAACTTGGAGGTGGTGATGTTCCCATGCGCCTGCTGCCCTTGTCCTTCTAGGTGGTAGAGGTCACGGGCTTGGGAGGTGCTGCTGAAGAAGCCTTGGTGAGTTGCTGCAGTGCATCTTGCAGATGGTACACACTGCAGCCACGGTGCGCCGGTGGTGGAGAGAGTGAATGTTTAAGGTGGTCGATGGGGTGCTGAACAAGCGGGCTGCTTTGTCCTGGATAGTGTCGAGCTTCTTGAGTGTGGTTGGAGCTGCACTCATCCAGGCAAGTGGAGAGTATTCCATCACACTCCTGACTTGTGCCTTGTAGATGGTGGAAAGGTTTCGGGGAGTCAGGAGGTGAGACACTCACCACAGAATACCCAGCCTCTGAATATAATAAATATTACAAAATTGAACATCTGCATGACCATTGTTTTTACAGGATTTTAGAAATTCCTCTCTTCCTGTCGATTTTGTAAATTGATCTCACAATCAGGTGAAATCACTTGCTAAATAGGTTACTGTGCCAAATTAATGTTTCCTGGTACACCAGCACACCTATACATTTATTTTAATTGCTCAGCTCACTTATGTTCATTGGCTCAGGTGATAGGAGCTTGCCTCTGCAACAAACGATTGAGGGCAGGGGAATTGGGTTAGACGCTGCCCCCTTTCATCTCTGGGCCCTGGGTTTAAAACCAGCTCAAACTGATATGATGAAAGCCTCCTCTGTCTGCAAGGGTCCTTATGCGAAAAGAATTTAGGCCGTAGCAAACCAGTTCCTAGTGGATGACGAGAGGTTGTTTCCCCTGGCTGGAGAGTCTAGAACAGTCTCAGGATAAGGGCCCGGCCACTTAAGACTGAGATGAGGAGGAATTTCTTCACTCAGGGTTGTGAATCTTTGGAATTCTCTACCCCAAAGGGCTGTGGATGCTGAATCAGAGTATATTCAAGGCTGAGATCGATAGATTTTTGGACTCTAGGGGAATCGAGGGATATGGGGATCGGGCGAGAAAGTGGAGTTGAGGTCGAAGATCAGCCATGATCTTATTGAATAGTGGAGCAGGCCCGAGGGGCCGTATGGCCGACTCCTGCTCCTAATTCTCATGTTGTTATGGGCCGACAGCACAAAACTGGCACTAATTGGCAATATCATGAAACAGATGTGGGAAATGGAAAAGGTGTTACACAGTAGGGGACGTTCTGATTGAGGCTGAGGCTGAGGCCTATTGTTGGGGAAGAATGTGCAGCATGTTAACCATGCCTGAAATGAAAAGCGTTCTATCGCCCCGCACTAAAATTCCTCGCCTCGATGGGCAGAAAACAGAGAGAGAAGGAAAGGGCGGTAATTTCAAAACTAAGCTGGAGAAATATTATTTCAGTGAGCGAGTGGTAAATCTATGGAACAGGCTCCCTAGGGAGACAGTGGAAGCAAATAGTACTGATTCATTCAAATGCAAATCAGATTTCTTTCAGGAAATAATATTTTGGGATTCAGTGAATGAGTAATTTAAAACGTGGCCTGTGGTAAGTGTAGCATGTTTGGAAGAACAGGTGACTTTGGAGCTATGGTTCCCAAAGCTCTCCACCACTTGCCATTCTCACCTATTGTCTAGGTCTGCTGTAAAAGAAAGAAAGACTTGCATTTATATAGCGCCTTTCACAACCGGCGGATCTCCCAAAGTGCTTTACAGCCAATGAAGTACTTTTTGAAGTGTAGTCACTGTTGTAATGTAGGAAACACGGCAGCCAATTTGTGCACAGCAAGCTCCCACAAACAACAATGTGATAATGAGCAGATAATTTGTTTTTAGTGATGTTGGTTGAGGGATAAATATTGGCCAGGACATTTGAAAGAGCTGATAAAAATGGTGGAATCATTCAAAACACTGTGCACTTAAACCCAACCCACACCCTTGATAGTAACTCTGGAAAGTTCATAGAGGAATATAAGATACTTAATGATACGGTAAAAGTAAACCGGACACAACACTTTCAAACACGACAGGGCAGTAGGACGAGAGGGCACAGGCTGAGGGTTGTGAAAGGTAAGTTTGGGCTGGAACTGAAGAATGATTTCTTTCTGCAGGGTGATCAGCATCTTGAACCGATCGTTGGGAACGTGGTTGTGGCAGCAATACTGACTGGCTTGAGGAACAACTGGATGCTGTAATGGGAAGACAATATGGCTGATCGCCTGGAAGGATGAAATTAAATGGGCTGAAAGGCCTTCTCAGTCTGAACTTTCTTTTATGATGTAGAATTCAAATCAATGGGAAAAATATTGTCCATTTGCTAGAAATTTAGTGCAGAATCCAGCTTCTGCCATTGATTTCTATAAGAGAAAAATGATTTTAGTGGATCAGATCTATCTCAGAATATAATGAGCTTCTTTGAGTTTAGATTGAAAAAAAACATATCTGATACTTAGGCTGGTTCATTCACACATTTTGGTTTGATACCCTCTTTAATAATCTCTCATTACTATCCAGGCAGCCTTATATACCCAAAGATAAACTGTGAGTTACCTCAAGTAATTAGGTTAAATTTAACTGAGTGTATTTCTATTCAAACTCCCGATACAATCGCACCTCTACAGGAAAAGAAAACCTCACATTATAAACAAGCATGTTTAAAATAATTACTTGTACCCAGAAGGCAAGGGGATGGGGACGAGAGATCCTGTTTTGTCTCCAAATAACACAACAAAACCTACTTGCTACGGCACAGTGACTAATCATTGTGAGGACAAGCTAGGCAGTGTGGCCAAAAGCACAAATCACAGTAAATAAACCACGATAATCTCTGTAGCACCATAAATGTGGGCAAATGGTGTGAAAGCTGATTGGTACGATCTGCCAGTGGTGGAGGGAGTAAATGTTTAAGGTGGTGGATGGGGTGCCAATCAAGCGGGCTGCTTTGTCCTGGATGGTGTTGAGCACTCGGTTCCTGACTTCATTACGGCCTTGGTCCAAACATGGACAAAGGAGCTGAATTCCAGAGGTGAGGTGAGAGTGACTGCCCTAGACATCAAGGCAGCATTTGACCGAGTGTGACATCAAGGAGCCCCAGTAAAACTGAATCAGTGGCAATCGGGGGGGGTGGAAACTCTCCACTGGCTGGAGTCATACCTAGCACAAAGGAAGATGGTTGTGGTGTTGGAGGACAATCATCTCAGCCCCAGGACATTGCTGCAGGAGTTCCTCAGAGCAGTGTCCTAGGCCCAACCATCTTCAGCAGCTTCATCAATGAACTTCCTCCATCATAGGGTCAGAAGTGGGGATGTTTGCTGATGACTGCACACTCTTCAGTTCCATTCGCATCTCCTCAGATAATGAAGCAGTCCATGCCTGCATGCAGCAAGACCTGGATGACATTCAGGCTTGGGCTGATAAGTGGCAAGTAACATTCGCACCACACAAGTGCCAGGCAATGACTATCTCCAACAAGCGAGAGTCTAACCACTTCCCACAGACATTCAACGGCATTACCATCGCCGAATCCCCCACCATCAACATCCTGGGGGCTCACCATTGACCAGAAAGTTAACTGGACCAGCCACATAAATACTGTGGCAACAAGAGCAGGTCAGAGGCTGGGTATTCTGTGGCGAGTGTCTCACCTCCTGACTCCCCAAAGCCTTTCCACCATCTACAAGGCAAAAGTCAGGAGTGTAATGGAATACTCTCCATTTGCCTGGATGAGTGCAGCTCCAACAACACTCAAGCTCAACACCATCTTGATTGGCACCCCATCCACCACCTTAAACATTCACTCCCTCCACCACCAGCGTACCGTGGCTGCAGTATGCACCATCTACAAGATGCACTGCAGCAACTCACCAAGGCTTCTTCAGCAGCAGCTCCCAAACCCGCAACCTCTTCCACCTAGAAGGACAAGGGCAGCAGGCGCATGGGAACACCACTGTAATGTATGTACCTTTAAGGGGAGAACTACCTTTTACAGTTCCTGTATACTGTAGTACCGGCAGTGACCACACCTGTATATAAACCCTGAGTAGTGATCTGTACTGTTAGTTCTAGAGTAACCCTCATTCAGTAAACACCTGTTGAATCATTCCCTGCAGTCTGGTTGTCTAATTATTGAAGGACACAACATCAAGATACACGGATCTAACATTGGCGATGAGCAGATTCAAACCTACCTGCAACTCTGCATCACCTCCCAGGGATTCACTCCTGGAGAACAGTGGAAGAAAGCCGAGTCCAGAAGCACGGGCGTCGACCACGGGAAACCCCCCAGTCATCCAGCAGATATTTGAGCATCGCTGGGGAGGCTGTCGAGAGCCAGGGTTGGCTTTCCAGTCACGGTGGTCCAGCGAAACGGGCTGGCAACAGGTACTGCGCAGACCCTTCCCGGACAGCGGCGGCTAGAGCCGACCGACGGCACAGAAAAAGGCCGAGCAGCATCGACAGGGGAGAGAGAGAGGGTAGAGCGCACAAGGCGCAGCCGGTGTTCAGGACTGAGCGGCGTCAACGGGGGAGAGTGGCGCGCAGGAAAACGCACAGAGCGCAGTCGGTGTTCAAGGGACGAGCAGCGTCAGTGGGGAAGAAAGGAAAGCGCGGGAGACGCCATTTTAAGCCGCAGCGGGGAAGAAAGGAAAGCTCGGGAGACGCCATTTTAAGCCAGTCTAACCACACCCAAAAATGCCGAAGAGTGGCAGTATCACAGCGTTCGACAATGAAGTCGAAGATTGGACGACATATGTCGAACACATAGAAGTATACTGCAAGGCGAATGAAGTGCCAGATGACAAGAAAGCACTGGTAATGTTGAATTCAATGGGTGCAAAAACGTATGGCTTACTACGAAACCTAGTAACCCCAGAGAAGCCAGTAGAAAAGGATTTTGAAAACATAGTGTCAATCCTGCAGGGCCACTTAAACCCCACACCGCTGCTGATAGCAGAAAGATTTAAGTTTCACAAAAGGAACCAGCATAAAGATGAAAGTAATGCTGAGTATTTAACGGAACTGTGCAAGCTATCGAAACACTGCCAGTTTGGAACGGGACTAGCAGCTATTTTATGGGACAAGTTTGTGTGTGGGCTTCAAAGTGAAGGAACCCAGAAACGGCTTCCATCAGAAAAGGATCTTACGCTGGACAAGGCTTTCAGCATTGCAGTATCACACGAAGCAGCAGCACGGGGCGCTGCAGAGGTACAACGGAGACCGCAAGAATATGGCACAAATGAAATGTCATACGGAACAGTGAAGTGCTAACGCTGCGGCAGAACAACACACGACCATAATGATTGCTGGTTCAAGGACAAAGTGTGCAGACAGTGTGGAAAAGTAGGACACATAGCAAGAGTCTGCAGGTCGGGAAAGAAAACCAGCAGCAAGAAATCTCCACAGGAGAAGTACAAGAAGGTACATAAGGTGACAGAGAGTAGTTCAGATGAACAGAAGAGTGATACAGACTCCGGAAGCAAGGAGCTGGGTTGTCTGAAACTACATAATGTGATCAAAACGGAGGATCACCAAACTATCTGGGTCACGCTCAAGATAGCAGGAGTCCAAGTGAAAATGGAATTGGACACAGGATCAGCCCTAACAGTCATAAACCGAAGGGACTACAAGCGGCTATTCTCACATATACCCTTGAGAGGTACAAAGATTGTCTTGAAGACGTACACGGGGCAAAAAGTCTACCCCAAAGGAAAAATAAGGGTGAACGTTATATATAACGGCAAGGAAACACCAAAAATGGACCTATATGTATTGCCAGATGGAGGACCACCACTACTAGGACGTGCATGGATCCGGAAGATACAGCTAGATTGGCATTCCATACAAGCACTGACTGTAGATGCCAAAAAGGATGACGACGTCACAGCTGGACGACTGTCAAAAATGCTAACTGATGCACAAGAAGTGTTCCAGCTGGGACTCGGAACACTAAAAGACATAACAGCGACGATCAAAATAGAGGAAAATGCAAGCCCAAAGTTTTTTAAGGCCAGACCGGTACCTTATGCGATCTGCCCAGCCGTCGAAGCAGAGCTGGAAGGTTTGGAACGTTCAGGAGTACTGTCCAAAGTGGACTGGAGCGAGTGGGCTACACTCATCGTTCCTGTAATGAAGAGGTCGTTGCGTAATACGCCTGGGGAACCAAAGAAGGTTCGCATCTGTGGGGACTTTAAGGTGACAGTGAACCCAGTCCTTCACACTGTACAATATCCGCTTCCGCGGATTGAAGATATTTTCGCCTCGCTATCTGGAGGGAAACGCTTCACTAAGATTGATCTGGCCCAGGCGTACCTGCAAATGGAGGTAGAAGAAGCCTCGAAACAGTACCTCACGATCAACACTCATAAAGGTCTCTACCAATACAACCGGCTGGTGTTCAGGGTAGCATCAGCTCCGGCTATTTGGCAAAGGGCAATGGAACAAGTCCTGCAAGGGATTCCAGGGACCCAGTGTTATTTGGACGACATCCTGGTCACGGGCGAAAATGACAGTGATCACCTCGCCAACCTGGAGCAGGTGCTCACTAGATTGAAGGAATATGGGCTCCGAGCTAATCGCCACAAATGCGAGTTTTTCCAGAAGCAGATCTCGTATTGTGGCCACGTTATTGATAAAGAGGGGTTACATAAGTCCCCTGAAAAGATTGAGGTGGTAGTCAAGGCTCCAGCACCGGAAAATGTGTCACAACTGAGGTCGTTCCTCGGGCTGGTGAACTACTACCATAAGTTCTTGCCGAATTTGTCTACCGTACTACACCCACTGAACACCCTACTGCAAACGGGGGTACCATGGAAGTGGAGTGACGAATGTAAACGAGCTTTCCAGAAGAGCAAAGCATTGATCACATCAAAAGAGGTGTTGGCTCATTTCAACCCAGCACTACCAATTCGGTTGGCGTGTGATGCATCACCCTATGGCATTGGAGCGGTGCTGTCGCACAAATTCCTGGACGGCTCGGAGAGGCCACTAACCTCAGCCGAGCGTAACTACACCCAGATTGACAGGGAGGCCCTCAGCCTAGTGTGGGGAGTGAAAAAGTTCAATCACTATCTGCACGGGCAGAAGTTCGCCTTGCTGACTGACCACCAACCACTTGTCTCCATCTTTAATCCAAAGAAGGGCGTTCCGGTGATGACTGCGCAACGGCTACAAAGATGGTCCCTTTTTCTAGGGGCACACCAATATGAAATCGAGTATAAGGGCACGAAACAGCATGGAAACGCTGATGGGCTATCACGCCTGCCACTGCCTACTGCGGAGGAAGCACCAGCAGTGGATCCTGTCGAAATATTTCATTAGACTATAATTGAATGCTTGCCAGTAACTAACGCTGGTATAGAGAAGGAGACCCGAAATGACCCGACACTGTCTCGGGTATATGATTTGACGGTGAAGGGATGGCCAGCACATGGCGACTCACTGTTGCCAGCATTCTCATCCAGAAGAGAACAGCTGTCAGTATACCAGGGGACCTTGATGTGTGGATCCCGAGTGGTAATTCCACCCAAGTTAAGGGAGAGAGTGCTCAATGAGCTTCACGAAGGTCATCTGGGAGGGGTGAAAATGAAAAGCCTTGCTAGGGCTTATGTGTGGTGGCCGGGGATCGATCAGCAAATCGAGGACCTGACAAAGAGCTGCTCAGGATGCCAGAAGGTCCAAAATGCACCACCACATGCCCCTCTACACCCATGGGAGTGGCCCTCATCTCCATGGCAACGGGTGCATATTGATTTTGCAGGTCCATTCATGGGCTCAATGTTTTTAATAGCCGTGGATGCGCACTCGAAATGGCCTGAGGTGATCAAAATGTCCTCCACCACCACGGAGAAAACTATTGCAGTCCTACGGACCATTTTTGCCAGAAACGGCTTGCCAGAGCAGATTTGCTCTGATAATGGACCACAGTTTGTGTCCGAAGAGTTTCGAAGATTTATGAAAAGGAATGGGGTAAGGCATTACACATCCGCCCCGTATCATCCAGCCAGAAATGGATTGGCTGAGAGGTTCGTACAAACCTTTAAAAAAGCAGTAAGGGCCATGTGCGATGACGACATTCCACTGCAGCATAAGGTGGACAATTTCCTGTTAGCCTACAGAAATGCGACACATGCAGTCACCAACCAGACCCCGGCCATGATGTTCTTTAACCGAAGGTTGAGATCTCGTCTGGATTTGCTCAGACGAAATGTACGAAGCGATGTTGAGAATAAGCAATTCCAGCACATCAATGAGAAGCCGACAAGGAGCTTCAATGTAGGGCAACCAGTCTTGGCCCGCGACTACCGAACAGAGAAATGGCAACCCGGAACGATATGTACAAGGCAGGGGCCATGAATGTACACAGTGGATGTCGGGGAGAACATTGTGAGACGCCTGTTGAATCGTTCCCTGCAGTCTGGTTGTCTAATTATTGAAGGACACAACATCAAGATACACGGATCAACAACCACCACCTCCAAGTTACCCTCCAAGTCACACGCCATCCTGACTTGGATATATATCGCCGATCCTTCATCATTGCTGGGTCAAAATCCTGGAACTCCCTCCCTAACAGCACTGTGGGAGTACCTTCACCACACGGACTGCAGCAGTTCAAGAAGGCGGCTCATCACCACCTTCTCAAGGGCAATTAGGGATGGGCAATAAATGCTGGCCTTGCCAGCAATGTGCACATCCCATGAACGAATAAAAAAAATACACAGGGACATCAGCATTTTGTTTCAACCATGATAACCCATAAGCTCCC
Source organism: Somniosus microcephalus (assembly GCF_052327205.1). Classification (NCBI taxonomy): domain Eukaryota; kingdom Metazoa; phylum Chordata; class Chondrichthyes; order Squaliformes; family Somniosidae; genus Somniosus; species Somniosus microcephalus. The sequence goes on from NC_141006.1 coordinate 71,090,774, forward strand.
TTAATGTTTCACAAGAAAAATCATCTTTCTTCCAATGGGATTGGAGGTTGCTGGTGGTTTTGTACACTGGATGAGTCCATCGGTTTAGTATTAATGGCCTCTCCTGTAAACAGAATTCTTATCTGCCTGTCTAGGTAAATGTAGCAAGACCCTGGGTCAAACAGAGAACCCTTCCCACTATACTCTGACTTACTGGAACATATCACCAGCTGCCCTGTGATCTCCTTAACCTTGGTACAAATGTAAATTCTATCAGACTGTGGTGTCCGTTTATCAATGATTACACTTCTGTGAAGCGCTTTGGGACATTTTTCTACGTTAAAGACGTCATATAAATACAAGTTGTTATAAACCAATGGACAAATTTATGTTATGTTAAACAGATAAATGAACAGTATTTGGTGCAAACAGTATACTTACAGTTATTACAAAACTTTACTAATCGCCTTAAAATATCAAAATAATCACTCCTGCGCTAACTCTCAACCAAGTTTTCTAGCGATATATGTATGCTCATAGGGGTACATTCTGGCCTTTAGCACTCCTGGTGCACAAAGCTCTGTGTCAGGAGCATTAAGGATGAATATTTACTCCGCAATCTACTGTAATGTGCCCAGCTGCTCACTCGGCAATGGTTATATGCCCACATTTCACAGCGATGTAAAGATGGCGCGGCTCATTGCTGTTTCACGGGTCTTGTTGCCCCACAATGGTGGTGGGTATGGACTTGATGCTTGGAAGCCTGGTGGAGTTTTGTGTCTGTTTTTCTCAGTGGGGTGGTGGGGCGGGGGGCTTCTGCTATTATGATTAGGCTACAGCTTCACAATACCCAAATTACAGAGCCTTTGAAATTGAAATCCGAAAACCCCTGCACAGCCATCTTCTATCATGTGTACTCTACATCAATTACATTGACGGCCAAACGCAAAGAATGTCTACACGTCGTATTAGGGTTTTTCTTTTGCTTTACGTAACTTTTGCAATACTGCTCATAGCTGTTAATTAATCTTCTGTTAAATTCAGACGGACTTCAAAGTTCATAAAGATGTCCTGTTTGTACAGCAGGATCAGACATCAGCTCTCCATCTGAATCGACTGAGTGGGATTGCTGCAAACTTGCTTTTTGCTTCTTCCATCTGGAGATTCCCTGCTGGACAGCTGCCAGTTCTGGAATGCCCCTCAGAGACAGCAGGTCACAGAAAGCGTCTGTTTAATGCCAACTCCCTAAGTCACAGCTGTCAATCAGAAAACCACGAAACATTTCAGAAAGTTATTGATTGAAAGGGGGGCACTGGAAGAATGGGTTCTGATTTCAATCTACCGGTCCTGGTTGTGAGAGCTGGACTAACTTTATCTGCTGATCAGCAGCAAAGCTACACGTTTTTATTCCTCCCCCCTAACAACTTCCATCTGGGTCTGAAGACCGTTCCCAAGTGCAAAAGTCAGCAAGTCCCTGGATGTCTTGCTAAAGATTCTGAGTCACATTCAGTTCTTCAATCTTTCACATGCATATATCCCCTGTAATCACTGAGCTTTAATTTGAATAAAGCCACCTTACTATCAGCTGTGGCTCAGTGGGTAGCCCTCTTGCCTTCTGAGTCAGAAAGTTGTGGGTTCAAGTCCCCACTCCAGAGACTGGAGCCCAGAATCCAGGCTAACACTCCAGTGCAGTGCTGAGGGAGTGGTGCACTGTCGGAGGTGCTGTTTTTCAGATGAGACGTTAAACCGAGACCTTGTCCACTCTCTCAGATGGACGTAAAAGACCCCATGGCACTATTTCAAAGAAGATCAGGGGAGTTATCCTCGGTGCCCTGGCCAATATTTACCCTCAATCAACACCACTAAACAGATTATCTGGTCATTATCACATTGCTGCATGTGGGTGCTTGCTGTGCACAAATTGGCTGCTGCGTTTCCTACTTCTTCTTAGGCAGTCCCTCGGAACCGAGGATGACTTGCTTCCACACTAAAAATGAGTTCTCAGGTGACTGATGAGTCCATTGCGGGACCTACAGTCTCTGTCACAGGTGGGGTTGTCCATGAGTGTCCTGACATTCCGGGTCCCGAACTTCATTTTAAAGGGTGGAAGATGCCTGTGCGTGAATTCTTTTAACGTGGGGTGGCCGTTGCACACCAGCTACCACACGGGCTTGACAGAGCACGGTCTTGGTCCAACAGCAAGGGGAGCCAAGATGATTGGAGACCGGGCTCTGCTACATCGGCCTAGCACACACACACAAACATACTCCTACTGTCCTCCTCCCTCCTTCCTGCAGGTCCTCTCTGCCTGGGTTTCGTAGGCTATAACCCCGTAGTAACAAAGGCATTAAACATTAAAAGATGCCTCAAATGTTAAACTCAACCAGTTGCTTCCTGTGGTGTCCAAAATAGTATCTTTCCCACCCCACCGCCCCCCCCCAACCCACCCAATCACCCAAAAATGGGCAACCCTCAGCATCTTAATAGCTCCAGTTTCATCTGATGGTGTGTGTAACTCCATCTGAAGGCACAGAGATACGTAACAAATATTATTATTTTTTTAATGAGGAACTGTTTGAGGTTGGGGTCCAGGGCTGCAAGTTAGGCCAATCCCCATTCATTTACTGTGCTTGTGCATATCAACTAAGCATGTCCTGTGTAAATCAATGGCAGAAAAAGTAAGTAGGATGATTTGCTTAGAGTATGAAGCATATCACATTCCAGAGCAACCAATAAATAAATAAAACATCGCAGCACAGACCATGCTTTAGAGCAGTTCTTTCACTTGTTCCTCATCCTTTCTATTGCAGCATTACTGCGGCCAACAGCCTGGATTCGTCAACATTATAAATGAGGTGACACTAATGCTTCTGGTGGCATGGAGTACCGCTTCAAGAGATAAAAGAAAGAACTTGCATTTCTATAGCGTCTTTCATGACCTCAGGACATCCCAAAGCACTTTACAGCCAATGAAGTACTTTTTGGAGTGTGGTCACTGTTGTAATGTAGGAAACGTGGCAGCCAATTGTGCACAGCAAGCTCCCACGAATAGCAACGTGATAATGACCAGATCATCTGTTTTTTGTTATGTTGATTGAGGGATAAATATTGGCCCCAGGACACCGGGGATAAAAATAAATCTGGAATGAAAAGCTAGTATCAGTAATGGTGACCATGAAACTACCGGATTGTCGTAAAAACCCATCTGGTTCACTAATGTCCTTTAGGGAAGGAAATCTACCGTCCTTACCCGGTCTGGCCTATATGTGACTCCAGACCCACAGCAATGTGGTTGACTCTTAACTGCCCTCTGAAATGGCAGCTCACCACCACCTTCTCAAGGGCAATTAGGGATGGGCAATAAATGCTGGCCCTGACAGCGATGTCCACATCTCAGGAATAAATAAAAAAAAGAGTAACTCCCCTGCCCTCCTTCAAAATACTGCCATGGGATATTTTACACCGACCGGAGGGAGCAGACGGGGCCTCGGTTTAACGTCTCACCCGAAAGACGGCACCTCCGACAGTGCAGCGCTCCCTCAACACTGCACAGCACTTTTCCCCTCACCGCTAGTAATTGAATTTCCTACATTACAACAATGACTATACTTCAAAAAGCGCTGTAAAGCGCTTTGGCATGTCCTGTGGTTGTAAAATGTGCTATATAAATGCAAGTCTTGCTTTCTTTCTTTTAACAAACCATTCTGCTGCCAATAATTCGAGCTATGCAACGTACGTGGTCTACACAGGATGTAATTTACATTCCAAAATTCTAATTTCTTCAAAATCCTCTTTAAGGAGTTGGGGGTTTTATTTAATTTGACAGAAATGTGTTTTCTATTTTGTATTTTGTTCAAAATTATATTTTTCAAAGAAGAATGCCAAATATGATGGAGCATAATCCAATACAAAACGCTCCAAAGAAAATTGAATTTCAAGGGGCAGAAAATCATTACAGCCCTGTTTGGGGCGCTAACTTGTAAAAGTTGAGAAAATTAGCGCCAAGCGCTAATGCTTCTAAACTTTGTAAAAATTCTTTTTAAAATTCGGTTTTGCGCTCCAGGAAGGAAGTGGAGCATTAAATCATGCGCTAAATCAAACGCTCCACTTCCTTCTTGGAGCGCAATCAGCAACAAGCGGGGCGGAGACTTCGGCGGCACTGCCCACTGGGCCGTGCAGCGCTGCCGCGTTCAAAGGCTCCTTCCCTCCCTTGGCGATGGCGGGGCAGTCCAGAACCAGGGGTCACAGTCTAAGGATAAGGGGTCAGCCATTTAGGACTGAGATGAGGAGGAATTTCTTCACCCAGAGAGTGGTGAACCTGTGGAATTCTCTACCACAGAGGGCGGTGGAGGCCAATTCATTAAATATATTCAAGAAGGAGTTAGATATATTTCTTAAGGCTAAAGGGATCAAGGGATATGGGGAGAAAGCAGGGACAGGGTACTGAATTTGGATGATCAGCCATGATCTCATTAAATGGCGGAGCAGGCTCGAGGGGCCGAATGGCCTACTCCTGCTCCTATCTTCTATGTTTCTATGTTAAAGGGAAGGGCCATCACTGCAGGCTCTGCAATTTAGAAAGTACCTACCTGGACCAACCAAGGCAGCCGCGATCCCGTGCGATCAGCCCGGCACTCAAGCAGAGTGTCGGGCTGATCGATCGCGGGCAGGAACCCATGAAAAAAAGCGGAACAAGAAAGATACGTTTTTCTTTACTTACCTCTGCCACCTCGCCTTTAATCATCGCCCCTGAAGCGGCCGGCTGCCCGATGCACGCCTCCTGCAGCTGTCGGCGTTTTCGACCGGCGCTGCTGCAGGGGGCGGAAGTCAATTTCGGGTCCAGGGCGCTACCGGGGCCATGCGCACAGCGATGACGTCATGATCTCCGGGTGAAGGAGATTGGGGCACAACGCCGTAGCACCGCCGCAAAACTCCCGCCGAATACGGTGGGAGTCAATGTCAGCGCCGCACCCGGCCCCAAAGCCATTTGCGCCCCATTTGCTCCCCCCGGGGGCATTAACGGGAGGCGCCAATTTCACCCCCCCAAAACATTTATTTTTGAATGTGATTGTAGCAAGATTAAGTGGTCCCATTTCAGATCAAGATTCCATGCAGTTAAAGGGGAAGATTGATCTTGAATGCAGCAGTGTAACTTTCCCAGGCTGAGCAGACACCCGATTATTTCTGCAAAGTTGCAGCCTGAAAGCAAACCCGGTTCTGTCCCCACCCAACATCGATGCATTTGGAAACAGGAGTCATTGGCTAGTGATCAAGAATGGGAACCACTGCTGATTGTTTCGCCCCCTCCCGAGCCTTGCGGAGCTGAGGTACTGCTCTACTGCCCCAACTCAGCACAGAGCAAGAACTGAAACTGGACCATCTGCTCAGAGGAACACTAGTTGGGGGAAATTCAGTGGTTTGCGCCTCCCGTTAGCGCCTTAAGAGGGCGCTAATGGGGCGCAAAGCAACTAGCGCCCGGGCACGGCGATGTTTGCGCCGCTCGCGAAATTAACTAGACATTTTGCGGCGGCACTAAACACTACCGCCACGATCTCCTGTGCCGGCAGATCGTGACGTCAGTCGAGTGCGCAACGCCCCGGTAGCACCCCGGACCGGATATTGAGTGGCGCCCCCTGCCTTACCGCCTGCCGCTAGCAACGACAGGTTGAAGGGAGCGTTTTGCTGTCAGAAAGGGTCTGGGGAGCGCTATTTAAAGGCGACCGCTTCCTGCCTTTTTTTGTCGGTGATATTTTTGCACCACGCATTCTGAGAGAGAGAGAGAGACTTCTGGAGAGATTCAACGCTGTGTGAAGGAGTTTTGAGTACTGAGCAGCACTTTGCAGGTTTATTTTGATTTGCCCTTCCTTGCTTCGCCAGCACTCTGAGGTAGCGCCTCGCTCCTCGGCCTTTGCGCCTTAAGACAGGTGTGAAGCGCCTGACTTAGCGCTCCAATCACCTCCAGGGGCGATAAAAGCCAAGCTTGCTGTCGGAGGCGATAATTAGCGCCAGGCGCTAAACTTTGCGCACGGCCGATAATGGCGCCCCAAACGGGGCGAGACTGACTTTTTCCACCTAGGTGTGCATTTGCTACTGCGGCATCAAAAGAGCTGTAAAATCCAGGACTTGTCCGGTCTTTTGGGCTCAGAGATGGAAGGGTAGATTTTCCTCTGCTTGGACCAAAAAGGACTGTATAATTATAATATTAATAAAATAGTATTTTAAACTCTGCAGAGTTGAAGCTAATCCATGTTGTGCAGTAACTCAAAGAAAATGTGCATTGTAACCCCAGTGATTTCAGAATACACATTTGTCTTTTATAGACTTGTGTAGCGGTTCGTGTAGATCGCCACTAAATAAGAGAGTTTGACTTCGACGAACTATTAACAAGTTGTTTATTTACAGGAACAGACTAATTACATCAGGTAAGATGGCAGGTAAGATGGCTGACTGTAGGAGCACTGTGGTATAGGTCTTGTCCCAGTGGGGACTCCACGAGGACTGAGTTCGCAGTCCTGTGGACAGCGTGATGACGTCATCACGCTCGGTCGCGTTTCCCGCGCTTAGGGCGTCACGTGATGCGCGCTGTCGCGTTTGCCCGTGCTTGGGGCGTCACGTGACCGCGTCGTTGCATCACCGCGTCGTTGCATCAGCGCGTCTCCCGGTACGGAGGCTGGCTGTTGAGGCCGTACCGCCACACTTGTATCTTAGAAGATCGCATTCATTTAGGATTACAATAGCAAAATACTGCGGATGCTGGAAATCCGAAATAACAACAGAAAACACTGAAAAAACTCAGCAGGCCAGGAAAGCATCGGTGGAGAGAGAAACGGAGTTAACGTTTCAGATCGAAGACCCTTCGTCAGAACAGGAAAAAGCTGGAGATGGAACAGGTTTTTAAGCAAGTTAGGGGCTGGGAAAAGGGGAAGGGATCCCGTTTGTTCTTTCATCCCCTCACCCCTTTTCCCAGCCCCTAAACTTGCTTTAAAATCTATTCTATTTCCTGCTTTTTTCCAGTTCTGACGAAGGGTCTTCGACCTGAAACGTTAACTTCATTTAGGATTACATTGACACTGACTGTACCTGACCCTCCTCTGTTTACGGTGCACTGTGTACTGAAGCAGGATGTGTGACAGACAGTATCAGATTCGGAGCCTGATGTGAGCATTGGCAAGTACGAGAAGCGCAGAAGATAAGTGATGATTTGAATCGAGTTGCTTTCCATTTACAATACAGTGGAGCTGATTTAAGTGGCATATGGAGCTCGGAGTTTCTTCTACATTGATATCAAAGAACTTCTTTGTTTAGACAAGTTTGGTTTTCTTAGAATTATAAAATGGGAAGCAACCTAAACTTACTGTTGTGGTAGAAATGGACTGAAGTTGCTGCAAGCAGCCTGATGATGGGCTGAGATTTTCTTTCACGCTGGTAGTCACTCTGAAAGTGCCTCAGAATGGGTCAGCTGCCCACTCGTGTCATCGGGCACAGGCTCTGCCGAATTTTCCTTTTATTGGCCCATATATGGGATAGAAGGCAGAAAATCTTTGGGACTGGTACAGGCCCAATTTGGGGCGAATGGCCATGGCAATCAGAACCATCTCCACTCATCAACACATAGCAACTCAGTGCTGGAAGAAGTTCAATGACCTCACAAGGACAACCAAGATAAGAGGAGACAGTCACACCTTATGCCAATGCAATTAATAAGCATATTTCATATTTCCACCCAGCTTGCTCTTCCTGCTTTCAACACCATTTGCTACTTGCCAGAAATGAGCATGAGGTACCGCACACACCTTTCCTTCCCCTGAAAGTGTTCATTCACAGTTCAACTTGAAGGGAAGCACTGAAAGCTCATTTCCTTCATTTTGTTGTCTTAATGAATGCTTACTGACACCATGGCTGCATGTCATATGCTGGCAAGCAGAGTGCCTTCACATTGACTAGTTTCTTCTTAAAAGGAGAAAGTGGCCCATAAACAATGCAAAAGAGCAGCCACAGCGCAGATGGTGTCTCCCACCAGTCCTCTCAGAGGCTAGGCTGCCCTTGCAGAAGCAGATGAAATGCAGCATGCAGCCGGTCTCTCTGGGACCTCAGTTGTCCGAAGACAAAGGCCACCCCTGTCCCCAGAGACTCCTAGAGAGAAGCACCAGTCAGACACATCACAACCTTCCACGCCTTGTGGCTCAGTGGGTAGCAACTCTTGACTCTGTGTCAGAAGGTTGTGGGTTCAGAGTCCCACTCCAGAGACTTGAGCACAAAAATCTAGGCTGACGCTCCAGTGCAGTACTGAGGGAGTGCCGCACTGTCGGAGGTGCCATCTTTCGGAAGGTATGTTAAACCGAGGCCCCATCTTCTCTCTCAGGTGGAAATCAAAGATCTCAGTGCCAATATTTATCCCTCAATCAACATCACTAAAACAGATTATCTGGTCATTGTCACATTGCTGTTTGTGGGAGCTTGCTGTGCGCAAATTTGCCACGATTCCGATATTACAACAGTGATTATATTTCAAAAGTACTTCAGTGGCTGTGAAGTGCTTTGGGACGTCCGGTGGTTGTAAAAGGTGCTATAGAAATGCAAGTCTTTCTTTTTTAACCTTCCATCCCTTTATCAGCTGTGCCTACAGATGTCTCCGCTGGCAGAGGGTTCTATTGTTCATCTTCTTCCTGAAGGCAGGGCCTCCACTGCCTGCTCGCTCTGCCGCCCTTCTCCACCTTCCTCTTCCTCCCCCAGGCTGCTCATCAGGGGCCCTGCATTCATTGCAGAATCCAATAGCACGCAGCAAACGACAACACAGCACAATACGCCCTGAGGACTGGACTGTCGCGACTTGCTCTGTTAGAATCCTGATGGCACCAGGAGCCTCATTATATCTGTGTTCACCAGAAGTCCTGGGGAAATAAACTGGGGTCATCAGCCACTGCTGGAAAGGGGGTAGCCCTGATTTCTGAGCAACTGTCCAGACACATGCCCTTCAGCTGAAAGCAGCGGTAATATGCTTAATAACAACAGAAAATGCTGGAAAAACTCAGCAGGCCAGGCAACATCCGTGGAGAGAAAATAGAGTCGTCGTTTTGGGTCAAAACCCTTCGTCAAGACTGAAGAAGCACAGGAAATGAAATAGATTAAAAGGCCAGTATGGGGGCTGGGAGAGAAGAGCCAAACGGAGATCCCGTCGAAGAGAAGAGCAGAACTTCTTCAAGGTAGGCATTCCTAGAAGAGGTGTGGCAGTGAACCAAACACTAGTATGATAGCAAAATACTGCAGATGCTGGAAATCCGAAATAACAACAGAAAATGCTGGAAAAACTCAGCAGGCCAGGCAACATCCGTGGAGAGAAAATAGCGTCAACGTTTCAGGTCAAAACCCTTTGTCAAGACTGAAGAAGCACAGGAAATGAAATAGATTAAAAGGCCAGTATGGGGGCTGGGAGAGAAGAGCCAATGCTTAATCTCTCCTGCTTTCTATCCTATCTCTGACCTTCCCTTTCGTTCTTTCATCCCCTCCCCCTTTTCCCAGCCCCTGCTTGCTTTAAAATCTATCCCTCTTCCTGCTTTTTTTCCAGTTCTGACGAAGGGTCTTTGACCTGAAACGTTAACTCTGTTTCTCTCTCCACGGATGCTGCCCTGGCCTGCTGAGTGTTTCCAGCGTTTTCTGTTGTTATTTCGGATTTCCAGCATCCGCAGTATTTTGCTATCGGTAATATGCTTTAAACTGAATGAATCGTGACAGCTGCTTGGATAGAGATTACACCTTTTCATTTATTGGTGGCTATGGTTACAAATCATCTGAACATCCATAGGGTGAAAACTTCCCCATTGAGGAAGTTAATACAGCCTGTAGCGTTCTCTGACAGCACTGTTACATGGATGAGCAATGACCAAACAAAAGGTTGTGAACTGGCCAGGGGTCACTCTGGTGCATCGGTGGACAGCTGATTGGCGTTTTCATTTAATTCATTCCTGGGATGTGGGCTTCGCTGGCAAGGCCGGCATTTATTAATTGCCCTCGAGAAGGTGGTGGTGAGCCGCCTTCTTGAACCGCTGCAGTCCGTGTGGTGAAGGTGCGCCCACAGTGCTGTTAGGGAGGGAGTTCCAGGATTTTGACCCAGCGACGATGAAGAAACGGACGATATATGTCCAAGTCAGGATGGTGTGTGACTTGGAGGGGAACTTGCAGGTGGTGGTGTTCCCATTTGCCTGCTGCCCTTGTCCTTCTAGGTGGTAGAGGTCACGGATTTGGGAGATGCTGTCGAAGAAGCCTTGGCGAGTTGCTGCAGTGCAGCTTTTAGATGGTAGATGGCTGATGTTACATCTGTCTACTGATGCAGCCTGAAGGGACCCAGCGGCATAGAAGTTAAAGGGACTGGTTTCTTTCACACGCATCAGCGAAGCAGCGGCTCTATGAAGCCAGGCTCCAGGTCCAGGGCAAGCATATGACAGGAAGGATGTGATTGCACTAGAGAGGGTACGGAGAAGATTTACGAGGATGTTGCCAGGACTGGGGAATTTTAGCTATGAGGAAAGATTGGATCGGCTGCGGTTGTTTTCTTTGGAACAGAGGAGGCTGAGGGGAGATTTAATTGAGGTGTATAAAATTATGAGGGGTCGAGATAGAGTGGATAGGAAGGCTTAGCAGAGAGGTCAATAACCGGGGGCATAGATTTAAAGTAATTGGGAGAAGGATTAGAGGGGAGTTGAGGAGAACGTTTTTCACCCAGAGGGTGGTGGGGGTCTGGAACTCATTGCCTGAAAGGGTGGTCGAGGCAGAAACCCTCATCACATTTTAAAAGTATTTGGATATGAGCTTGAAGTGCCGCAACCTGCAGGGCTACGGACCAAGAGCTGGAAAGTGAGATTGCTCTGTTAAATTCTCTACCCCAGAGGGCTGTGGATGCTGAGTCTTTGAGTATATTCAAGACTGAGATCGATAGATTTTTGGACTCTAGGGAAATCAAGGTATTTGGGGATCAGGCGGGAAAGTGGAGTTGAGGTCGATGATCAGCCATGATCTTATTGAATGGCGGAGCAGGCTCGAGGGGCCGCGTGGCCTCCTCCTGCTCCTAATTCTTATATTAATGCGGGTGGGTGCCAGAAGCGTCCTATGGGGCCTAATTAACTAGTCCTTCCTGTGTTGCTCCTTGTTTTCTTACTCTAAATAGCTCAAGTGGAAGGGAATCCCTGAAAGAAACCCCGTTGCCCCTGTGGTGAAACGCTGAATGCCTCTTACATAGTCTTTGTGATGTGTAGGCCACAGGCCGGCAACACAAGAGGGGAATTGGATGTCTGATGTCTCAGCAGCAAATAAATTGTTTTGCATATGCGGGCACTCTTTGCGTAGCTTACTTCTGCAGGAAACTGTTTATGGGCGTTGTTGGGTCGTAGACTCAGTAGAAACCCCTACCAGCGCATTTACCTCTGCCAGCCCCCCAAATCCATCTGAATATTGGTGCAGAGACATTGGAAAATCGAGCCCAATAGCTGCAGATTTAGGTTTTGACAAGTAGGGGCATTTTCAGAGTAAGCCTTCAGATTACGGAACGGAGCCCCACTCCAGACAGCCCCGGGCAAGAGGAGACGAGAGTTCCAGTCTCTGAATACTGGGTTGACATCCAGTGGGGCACTCCCGTCCAATGGGTCTGAAGTGGAGACCATCCCCCCACACTACCCCCCCGCCGCCCCCCCTCCCCCCCCATCGTAACTAGCTGGCCCTCTGGTAGGGGTGTTGTGTGAGTCAGCCTAATGAGCTGTCCATAGTACAAAAACAACCTAGAGCATGGTCAGCTGGATGTAAAGGCAGTGGAAGAAACGGTTTGCCTCCTTTGTTGCTTGGCACAGAAGAAGCAGAGGCCTTTTCGCCATTTGCCATTTTTTCATCCCAGGGTCAAGAGAGTTATCGCCGCGTGGTACTTTTCCCATTTGTTTCTGTCATTGAATGAAGGTGTCCATAAACCAGCTAGCTTACAATGCAAAATACTGAGATGAGATTGTTATGTGGATCAGAGTATTGCAGATGCCTGGAGAAGCTCTGGATATTTCGTTTGCTGTAACAGGAGGCACTTAATCCCACGGAAGATTTTTTTTAAATTAATTCATAGAAACATAGAAACATAGACATAGAAAAATAGAAACATAGACATAGAAACATAGAAACATAGACATAGAAACATAGAAACATAGAAGATAGGAGCAGGAGTAGGCCATTCGGCCCTTCGAGCCTGCTCCACCATTCAATGAGATCATGGCTGATCATCCAAATTCAGTACCCTGTCCCTGCCTTCTCCCCATATCCCTTGATCCCTTTAGCCTCAAGAAATATATCCAACTCCTTCTTGAATATATTTAATGAATTGGCCTCAACTCCCTTCTGTGGTAGAGAATTCCACAGGTTCACCACTCTCTGGGTGAAGAAATTCCTCCTCATCTCTGTCCTAAATGGCTTACCCCTTATCCTTAGACTGTGCCCCCTGGTTCTGGACTCCCCCACCATCGGGAACATCCTTCCTGCATCTAGTCTGTCTAGTCCTGTTAGAATTTTATAAGTTTCAATGAGATTTTATAAGTTTCCCGGGATGTGGGCGTCGCTGGCAAGGCCAGCATTTATTGCCCATCCCTAATTGCCCTTGGGAAGGTGGTGGTGAGCCGCCTTCTTGATAACTGATTGGCTTGCTGGGCCATTTCAGAGGACATTTAAGAATCAACCACATTGCTGTGGGTCTGGAGTCACATATAGGCCAGACCGGGTAAGGACAGTAGATTTCCTTCCCTATAGGACGTTAGTTAACCAGATGGGTTTTTACGACAATCCGGTGGTTTCATGGTCACCGTGACTGATACTAGCTTTTTACTAAGTGTCACAAAACATATTTGAAAGTTCTCTATCTGAATGCACGTAGCATTCGTAACAAAATAGACGAGTTAATGGCACAAATAACTACATATGGGTATGATCTTGTGGCCATTACAGAAACATGGCTGCAGGGTGACAATGCCTGGGAATTAAACATACCAGGCTATTTAACGATCAGGAAGGACAGGCAGGAAGGAAGGGGAGGTGGGGTGGCTATGTTAATAAAGGAAGGAATCACTGTAATACAGAGAAATGATATTGGGTCAAAAGATCAGGATAATGAAACAGTTTGGGTGGAGGTAAGGAATAATAAGGGGGAAAAAACACTAGTGGGCGTAGTCTATAGGCCTCCGAACAGTTGCAACTCTGTTGGACGGAGTATCAATCAGGAAATAGTTGAGGCTTGTAATAAGGGAACATCTATAATTATGGGGGATTTTAACTATCATATTAGAGTCATAGAGTCATAGAGTCATAGAGTTTTACAGCACAGAAAGAGGCCCTTCGGCCCATCGTGTCTGCGCCGCCCATCCATCCCTGTCCAGTCTAATCCCATTTTCCAGCATTTGGTCCATAGCCTTGTATGCAATGGCATTTCAAGTGCTCATCCAAATGCTTCTTGAATGTTGTGAGGGTTCCTGCCTCTACCACCCTTTCAGGCATTGAGTTCCACATTCCAACCACCCTCTGGGTGAAAAAGTTCCTCCTCAAATCCCCTCTAAATCTCCTGCCCCTTACCCTGAATCTATGCCCCCTTGTTATTGACCCCCCTACTAAGGGGAAAAGTTCCTCTTTATCTACCCTATCTATGCCCCTCATCATTTTGTACACCTCAATCAGGTCCCCCCTCAGCCTTCTTTGCTCCAAGGAAAACAACCCCAGCCTGTCCAGCCTCTCTTCATAGCTGAGGCGCTCCATCCCAGGTAACATCCTGGTGAATCTTCTCTGCACCCTCTCCAAAGCAATCATATCCTTCCTATAGTGAGGCGACCAGAACTGCACACAGTACTCCAGCTGTGGCCTCACCAGCGTTTTGTACAGCTCCATCATAACCTCCCTGCTCTTATATTCTATGCCTCGGCTAATGAAGGCAAGTATCCCATATGCCTTTTTAACCACCTTATCTACCTGTTCCGCTGCCTTCAGGGATCTATGTACATGTACACCAAGGTCCCTCTGACCCTCTGTACTTCCTAGGGTCCTACCACTCATTGTGTATTCCCTTGCCTTATTTGTCCGTCCAAAATGCATCACCTCGCACTTTTCAGGGTTAAATTCCATTTGCCACTTTTCCGCCCATCTGACCAACCCGTTTATATCGTCCTCCTCACAATTTACCACCCCACCAATTTTCGTGTCATCTGCGAACTTATTGATCATACCTTTTACATTCTCATCCAAATCATTTATGTAGATCACAAACAACAAGGGACCCAGCACCGATCCCTGAGGTACCCCACTGGACACAGGCTTCCAGTCACAAAAGCAACCTTCGACCATCACCCTCTGCCTCCTGCCACTCAGCCAGTTTAGGATCCAACGCGCCAAGGCACCCTGGATCCCATGGGCTCTTACCTTCTTGACCAGTCTCCTATGCGGGACTTTGTCAAAAGCTTTACTGAAGTCCATGTAAACCACATCCACAGCATTTCCCTCATCCACCCCCCTAGTCACCCCCTCGAAAAATTCAATCAGATTTGTCAGACATGATTTACCCTTGACAAAGCCATGCTGACTATCCCCGATTAATCCTTGCCTCTCCAAGTGGAGACTAATTTTGTCCCTCAGAATTTTTTCCAATATTTTCCTACCACAGATGTTAGGCTCACTGGCCTGTAATTCCCTGGTTTATCCCTGCTACCCTTCTTGAATAATTGGACAAATCAAATTGGGCAGGGCTGCCTTGAGGATGAGTTCATTGAGTGTATTAGGGATGGGTTTCTTGAGCAGTATGTAACTGAACCGACCAGGGGGCAAGCAACCTTAGATCTGGTCCTGTGTAACGAGACAGGATTAATTAAAAATGTCCTAGTAAAGGATCCCCTTGGAATGAGTGACCATAACATGGTTGAATTCCATATTCAATTAGAGGGTGAGAAGGTTGGATCTCAAACAAGCGTGCTAAGCTTGAATAAAGGAGACTATGAAGGTATGAGAGCGGAATTGAGTAGAGTGGATTGGGAAAATAGATTAAAGGGTAAGACGATACATGATCAGTGGTGTACTTTTAAGGAGTTATTTTACAACTTCCAAAAAATATATATTCCACTGAGAAGAAAAGGGTGTAAAAGAAAAGACAGCCATCCGTGGCTAAGTAAAGAAATTAAGGATAGTATTCGACTAAAAACAAGGGCATATAAGGTAGTCAAATCTAGTGGGAGGATAGAGGATTGGGAAAACTTTAAAAGACAGCAAAAAATAACAAAAAGATTGATTAAGAAAGGGAAGATAGATTATGAAAGTAAATTAGCAAAAATATAAAAACAGATAGTAAGAGTTTTTATAGTTATATATATAGTTATATATATAGTCCAAAGATGTGCGGGTTAGGTTGATTGGCTATGATAAATTGACCCTTAGTGTTAGGGGGATTAAATACGTGGGGTTACGGGGATAGGGTGGGATATGTGTCGGTGCAGGCTCGATGGGCCGAAATGGCCTCTATCTGCACTGTGGGGTTTCTGTGATTTCTGTGAAAAAGAAAAAGGGTGGCTAAAGTAAATGTTGGTCCTTTAGAGGATGAGACCGGGAAATTAATGGTGGGAAATATGGAGATGGCAAAAACACTGAATGAATATTTTGTATCAGTCTTTACAGTAGAGGACACTAAGAATATCCCAACACTGGACAAACAGGGGGCTATGGGGGGGGAGGAGCTAAACACGATCAAAATCACTAAGGAAGTGGTACTCGGTAAAATAATGGGACTCAAGGCGGATAAATCACCTGGACCTGATGGCTTACATCCTAGGGTCTTGAGGGAAGTGGCGGTAGGGATTGTGGATGCATTGGTAATAATTTTCCAAAACTCCCTGTACTCAGCAAAGGTCCCGGCAGACTGGAAAACTGCTAATGTAACACCCTTATTTAAAAAGGGCAGTAGACAGAAGGCTGGAAACTATAGACCGGTTAGCCTAACATCTGTGGTAGGTAAAATTTTGGAGTCCATTATTAAGGAGACAGTAACAGGACATTTGGATAATCATAATTTAATAGGACAAAGTCAGCATGGTTTTATGAAGGGGAAGTCATGTTTCACAAATTTGCTGGAGTTCTTTGAGGAAGTAACATATAGGGTGGATAATGGGGAACCAGTGGATGTAGTGTATTTAGACTTCCAAAAGGCATTTGACAAGGTGCCACACAAAAGATTATTGCTTAAGATAAAAAATCACGGGATTGGGGGTAATATTCTGGCATGGATAGAGGATTGGCTATCTAACAGAAGGCAGAGAGTTGGGATAAATGGTTCATTCTCAGATTGGCAATCAGTAACTAGTGGTGTTCCGCAGGGGTCAGTGCTGGGTCCCCAACTCTTTACAATCTATATTAACGATTTGGAGGAGTTTGCAGATGATACTAAGATGGGAGGGAAAGTAGTGAGTGAGGAGGACATAAAAAACCTGCAAGGGGACATAGACAGACTAAGTAAGTGGGCAGAGATTTGGCAGATGGAATACAATACTGGAAAGTGTGAGGTTATGCACTTTGGCAGGAAAAATCGTAGAGCAAGTTATTATCTTAATGGCAAGAAACTGTAAAGTACTGAAGTACAAAGGGATCTGCGGGTCCTGGTGCACGAAACTCAAAAGGTTAGTACAGGTAGACTATCCTTTATCCGAACTTCCGAAAACCGAAAACCTCTAAAAACCGAAAGTTTTTTCGTTCAGCGTAAGTCGTGCCACGACATGACCAGAGTGGCGCACGACTTACGCTGAGCAGGGCAGAGGGTCACAGAGTTCCCTCCTGGGTAGGAGATTGCAGGCCGAGCCGGGCAGTGTGAAGGAGGTACCGGGAGAGTGAACCCAACAATACAGCGGCCCGTCCGATAGCTGCAGCGGCCCGTCCGATATTCTTTTCTCCCCCCCCCGTCCGATATTCTTTTCTACCCCCCCGACCCGACCCGACCCAACCCGAACCGCGGCCCGTCCGATATTCTTTTCTCCCCCCCCGACCCGTCCGATATTCTTTTCTCCCCGACCCGAACCGCGGCCCGTCCGATATTCTTTTCTCCCCCGACCCCCACCCGACCCGACCCCCGACGACCCCCCCGACCCCGACCGACCCCTACCCCCCGACCCCGACCCCCCAACGACCCCCTGACCCCCGACGACCCCCGACGACCCCGACCCCCGACGACCCCCGACCCCGACGACCCCCCAACCCCGACCCCCCCGACCCCCGACGACCCCCCCGACCCCGACCCCGACCCCTGACGACCCCGGCCCCCCCCGACCTGAACCGCGGCCCGTCCGATATTCTTTTCTCCCCCCCCACCCGACCCCTGACCTGATTTGCAGGCCAGCTTAGTAGGAGTCAGCCGATTTTCCAGTCTTATAATAATACCTTCTGAAATCCGAAAAATTCCGAAAACCAAAACTCAGCTGCTCCCAAGGCTTTCAGATAAGGGACAGTGTACCTGTATGCAGGTGCAGCAAGTGATTAAGAAGGCCTATGGAATGTTGGCTTTCATTGCTAGGGGGATAGAATATAAAAATAGGGAGGTATTGCTTCAGTTGTACAAGGTATTGGTGAGACCGCACCTGGAATACTGCATACAGTTTTGGTGTCCATACTTAAGAAAATACATACTTGCTCTCGAGTCAGTACAAAGAAGGTTCACTCGGTTAATCCCGGGGATGAGGGGATGGACATATGAAGAGAGGTTGAGTAGATTGGGACTCTACTCATTGGAGTTCAGAAGAATGAGAGGCGATCTTATTGAAACATATAAGATTGTGAAGGGGTTGGATCGGGTGGATGCGGGGAGGATGTTCCCGATGATGGGTGAAACTAGAACTAGGGGGCATAGTCTTAGAATAAGGGGCTGCTCTTTCAAAACTGAGATGAGGAGGAACGACTTCACTCAGAGGGTGGTAGATCCATGGAATATGCTGCCCCAAAAAGCTGTAGAAGCTACATCATTACATAAATTTAAAACAGAAATAGACAGTTTCCTAGAAGTAAAGGGAATTAAGGGTTACGGGGAGCGGGCAGGAATTTGGACATGAGTCTAGGTTCGGATCGGACATGGCCCTGTGGGTAGCGGAGCGGGCCCAGGGGCCGTGTAGCCTGATCCTGCTCCTATTTCGTGTGTCTAATTCTGTTAGATTCAGGAGATGGTTCTGTGATAGTAGATTGGCGGTTAGGATCAGATCAGCCATGATCTTATTGAATGGCGGAGCAGGCTCGAGGGGCCGATTGGCCTACTCCTGCTCCTATTTCTTATGTTCTTATGTTCTTATTCCAGATTTTTATTTAATTAACTATAATATCATTGGTTCTCTGCAGGTCATAGCATTTATATTTACAAGTGCAGCCAATAGCAGTAAAGCCACCTGTCTGTCGGCTGCTGTATCGGTCCAATGTACAAGCGTCGAGTGAGATCTCAATTAATGCCTTAATCTGGACAGTCCAAGGCTGAGTGTGAATGGTCCCAGTTTGGAACATTACATGTTCAGGATATCCTGACCTTAAATACATGCATGTGCGTGTGCAGAGGCACAATATCGCCTTGCATATGTGCACTGTCATTTTGCACATGCTGATTGCATACTTCCACGTTGTAGCGAATAGCAAGTGGGAAGCAAGCGAGCAACTGCAGTCACAACAGAAATCCTGTTTTGATTGTTAAGGAAAACTTACCTGACAGCTGGGAGTTCAGTGCCAGCTGCCCAGTTCTTGGGCAAATATTTACTTTGTTATTAGCAGTAGACTAGACAGAACAAGCAACCTGTGGTATGGTGAATCCATCTGTTCCCTGGGAGTCAATCTGGGTGAGTGCGAGGCATCTTTATGTTAGTACTACATTCATCCAAGCCTTGGTAGTCATTTTGTGTATGGTAGAATTTGGGATAGAGGTGTGTCCATTTGATCTGTGGAACGGCACTGATGATTAAGTTTGTATTTGTCTTCAGTGAACTTGGATTCGTGAATAGTTGGATCAGTTATCACACGGATATGGCAGCATAGTGCTTATGTTACTGAACTAGTAATCCAAGTAGCCGGGACTAATGATCTAGCGACATGAGTTCAAATCCCACAGTAGCTGGGGAATTTAATTTAAATAAATCTAGACTAAAAAGCTAGTATCAGTCATGGTGACCATGAAACTACTGAATTGTTGTAAAAACCCATCTGGTTCACTGATGTTCCTTTAGGGAAGGAAATCTGCTGCCTTTACCCGGTCTGGCCTATCAGTGACTCCAGACCCACAGCAATGTGGCTGATTCTTAACTGCCCTCTGAGATGGCCCAGCGAGCCACTCAATTGTATTCAAGGCGGCGGCTCACCTCATCACCTTCTCGAGGGCAATTAGGGATGGGCAATAAATGCTGGCCTTGCCGGGGACGGCCACATCCTGTGAATGAATAAAAAAAATTGTGGACTTCAATCCCAAATTTGTACTTAATGTAAAATCTAATTCTCCCCAGTACCGATGGTTTCAAATCTATTTCAGCCACAAAATAAGAAATTTTACTTTTAAACTGGTTCAAGAGAGACTGATAATTTCGACCAAATCTGAACAAACCCTTATGTAACTGTAGTACAGCTGGGAAATCTAGTAGCGTACTAATCGGTATTGCTGTGGCTCAGTTAGTAGCACATTTGCCTCTGAGTCATGAAGGTTGTGGGTTTAAGTCTCCACGCCAGGGACTCGGGGGAGAAATTGGGTGAGTAGCGCCACCTGTTAGCGCCTAAAGAGGCAGTCAGTGGCTATAGCGCCACTGGCTGCGCCTCCCGCAATATTCAGCAGGGGCGCTAATGGTGGCGTTAGCCTGTTGCACTGCGCCGCCACCGATGACGTCATCGGTGTGCGCAGCGCCCCATTAGCACCCCATTCACGATATTTGGTAGCGAACGCCGCTGTAGCGCCGTTCCTTACCCGCGCCCGGTTCACGGGGCCTTGCTGTGCCGGCAGCCGCCTGCCAGCACTTCCGTCCCCGGCCTCCTGACCCCCCACCCCACCCCCGCAGCATTGCCGGCTGTTTCCCGAGAGCCCGGCATTTCTCCTCGGTGCCGGGCTCTTTTGCCGGCACTCGCAATCGGGGATCACGCTGTTGCAGGCCCCTCCCCCTTAACAATGGGAGGAAGACCTGCAGTACCGCAGCGTGCCGTACCGCAGCGTGTGGCGCTGCGGCAGGTTGCGCTGTGATATTCAGTCTCAGCACCCTAAGAGGGACGCGGAGCGCCTCGAGCCTCGCCCCGTCTCCCTCGAGGGTTTCTGAAACTGAATTTCTGGCAATCAGTATTACTCCCAACACAGCGCAAAAATCAGCGCCCATCGAAGTTGGCGCCATTTTGGCGCCTCAACCCAATTTCTAGGCCTTGAACTCATAAAGCTAGGCTGCCACTCCGGTGCAGTACTGAGGGAGTGCTACACTGTTAGAGGTGTCGTCTTTTGGATGAGACGTTAAACCGTTAGACATCTGCTCTCTCAGGTGGATGTAAACGATCCCATAGGGGGTTCTCCCCAGTGTCCTGGCCAATATTTATCCCTCAACCAACATATCAAAAACAGATCTGGTCGTTATCACATTGCTGTTTGTGGGAGCTTGCTGTGCGCAAATTGGCTGCCACGTTTCCCACATTAAAACAGTGACTACTCTTCAAAAGTACTTCATTAGCTGTAAAGCGCTTTGAGACATCTGGTGGTCATGAAAGGCGCCATATAAATGCAAATATTTCTTTTTTTTCTTTTATTCATCCTAGCGTAGATGGTGCTTACTGTACAAGTAACATAGGAACATAGGAACAGGAGGAGGCCATTCAGCCCCTCGAGACTGTTCCGCCATTCAATGAGATCATGGCTGATCATCCAAATTCAGTACCCTGTCCATGCTTTCTCCCCATATCCCTTTAGCCTTAAGAAATATATCTAACTCCTTGAATATACTTAATGAATTGGCTTCAACTGCCTTCTGTGGTAGAGAATTCCACAGGTTCACCACTCTCTGGGTGAAGAAATTCCTCCTCATCTCTGTCCTAAATGGCTTACCCCTTATCCTTAGACTGTGACCCCTGGTTCTGGACTCCCCTGCCATCGGGAACATCCTTCCTGCATCTAGTCTGTCTAGTCCTGTTAGAATTTTATACGTTTATAAATATCCCTTAATACCTTTGGTTAACAAAAAGCTATCAATCTCAGATTTAAAATTAACAATTGATCTAGCATCAATTGCTGTTTGCGGAAGAGTGTTCCAAACTTCTACCACACTTTGTGTGTAGAAGTGGTTCCTAATTTCACACCTGAAAGGTCTGGCTCTAATCTTTAGATGATGCCCCCTAGTCCTAGACCCCCCCCAACCAGCGAAAATAGTTTCTCTCTATCTACCCTATCTGTTCCCCTTAACATTTGACATGAATCAGTCATTCATGAAAGACTTATGAAATAATACTGAGCGGCCTGCGGGTGGCGATGTCCAGGGAGAGTATAAATATCGGGCACGGGCCCAGTTTGCACAGGACATGCTTAACAGGAACTAGTGAAGGACACAACTAGACCTCCATGTTGTAAAACTGTTGATTAAAGCTTTGTTTAACGCTTAGACCAAGTGCCTAGTAGTTTTCTTACATCAACGTCTATGCTTGAATGTACTGGGATGGTGATGTGTGTAGAGTGTTCACGTCGCTTCATCTAAATCAACCTTCGGGTATGTAAATGCAGTGGAAACAGAAGTGGACCAAATTGAGAATGGTTTAGCGGATTCACACTCCTCTTCTGGCAGCACAAACAAGGCATTTTATTCAGGATAAAGCTGAATTCTCTGTCATCCTCTAAGGCGTCCGCTGCTTCAATAGAACACACAGATGATTATAATGCTATACAGTTACTATAGGAACTAATAGGATTTTTTGTAAGGTTCGTAAGAGAAGGTTAAAAATGTCATCTTTCATTCTGTCAAATAATGATGCTGTTAAGTAAGCGCTTCAACTCCATTGATCACCTTCATAAACAGGAGGCAGATTTGCAGACACAAAGTTGATGTCAACAACAGATCGTACCAATCAGCTTTCACACCATTTGCCCACATTTATGGTGCTACAGAGATTATCGTGGTTTATTTACGGTGATTTGTGCTTTTGGCCACACTGCCTAGCTTGTCCTCACAATGATTAGTCACTGTGCCGTAGCAAGTAGGTTTTGTTGTGTTATTTGGAGACAAAACAGGATCTCTCGCCCCATCCCCTTGCCTTCTGGGTACAAGTAATTATTTTAAACATGCTTGTTTATAATGTGAGATTTTCTTTTCCTGTAGAGGTGCGATTGTATCGGGAGTTCGAATAGAAATACACTCAGTTAAATTTAACCTAATTACTTGAGGTAACTCACAGTTTATCTTTGGGTATATAAGGCTGCCTGGGTAGTAATGAGAGATGATTAAAGAGGGTATCAAACCAAAATGTGTGAATGAACCAGCCTAAGTATCAGATATGTTTTTTTTCAATCTAAACTCAAAGAAGCTCATTATATTCTGAGATAGATCTGATCCACTAAAATCATTTTTCTCTTATAGAAATCAATGGCAGAAGCTGGATTCTGCACTAAATTTCTAGCAAATGAACACTATTTTTCCCATTGATTTGAATTCTACATCATAAAAGAAAGTTCAGACTGAGAAGGCCTTTCAGCCCATTTAACTTCATCCTTCCAGGCGATCAGCCATATTGTCTTCCCATTACAGCATCCAGTTGTTCCTCAAGCCAGTCAGTATTGCTGCCGCAACCACGTTCCCAACGATCGGTTCAAGATGCTGATCACCCTGCAGAAAGAAATCATTCTTCAGTTCCAGCCCAAACTTACCATTCACAACCCTCAGCCTGTGCCCTCTCGTCCTACTGCCCTGTCGTGTTTGAAAGTGTTGTGTCCGGTTTACTTTTACCGTATCATTAAGTATCTTATATTCCTCTATGAACTTTCCAGAGTTACTATCAAGGGTGTGGGTTGGGTTTAAGTGCACAGTGTTTTGAATGATTCCACCATTTTTATCAGCTCTTTCAAGTGTCCTGGGGCCAATATTTATCCCTCAACCAACATCACTAAAAACAAATTATCTGCTCATTATCACATTGCTGTTTGTGGGAGCTTGCTATGCATAAATTGGCTGCCGTGTTTCCTATATTACAACAGTGACTACACTTCAAAAAGTACTTCATTGGCTGTAAAGCGCTTTGGGACGTCCGCCGGTTGTAAAAGGCGCTATATAAATGCAAGTCTGTCTTTCTTTTACAGCAGACCTAGACAATAGGTGAGAATAGCAAGTGGTGGAGAGCTTTGGGAACCATAGCTCCAAAGTCACCTGTTCTTCCAAACACGCTACACTTACCACAGGCCACGTTTTAAATTACTCATTCACTGAATCCCAAAATATTATTTCCTGAAAGAAATCTAATTTGCATTTGAATGAATCAGTACTATTTGCTTCCACTGTCTCCCTAGGGAGCCTGTTCCATAGATTTACCACTCGCTCACTGAAATAATATTTCTCCAGCTTAGTTTTGAAATTACCGCCCTTTCCTTCTCTCTCTGTTTTCTGCCCACCGAGGCGAGGGATTTTAGTGCGGGGCGATAGAACGCTTTTCATTTCAGGCATGGTTAACATGCTGCACATTCTTCCCCAACAATAGGCCTCAGCCTCAGCCTCAATCAGAACGTCCCCTACTGTGTAACACCTTTTCCATTTCCCACATCTGTTTCATGATATTGCCAATTAGTGCCAGTTTTGTGCTGTCGGCCCATAACAACATGAGAATTAGGAGCAGGAGTCGGCCATACGGCCCCTCGGGCCTGCTCCACTATTCAATAAGATCATGGCTGATCTTCGACCTCAACTCCACTTTCTCGCCCGATCCCCATATCCCTCGATTCCCCTAGAGTCCAAAAATCTATCTATCACACCTTCAATATACTCAACTGTTGGATCCGTGGTTCAGTGGATATGCTATTATTAAATAATCACACGGATGCTGTACATGAACAATAAACAGGTCTTTACTGGAGGAGGGTAGTCTCTAGACTGGGGGTACAGAGGCATGCGCAAAGCTTATATACCGGTGTGGTCACTGCCGATACTACAGTATACAGGACCTGTAAAAGTAGTTCTGACTTAAAGGCACATACACTACAATTCCTCCCCTTTTAGATTAGTAGGACCCCTAATATTCAAATAACAATTAACATTTCAACATGTGCATTAAACAACAAAAGTCCATTTATAGATTCAGTCTTTGGGGCGGCTTCCTGACCCTTTCGGGATAGCGCCTTTCCGGAGGTTCTTGTTCTTGGTGCAGAGGTGATTCTGACCCCTTTTCATCGGGTAGTTCATCGGGTTCCACTGCTACTGGGTCTGAAGTAGATGCTATGTCGGGTTCATCCCCAGGTACTCGAGACATGGGGTTGACACGTTCCTGTGACACTAAGATCTGATCGACGTAGCGTCTCACAATGTTCTCCCCAACATCCACTGTGTACATTCATGGCCCCTGCCTTGTACATATCGTTCCGGGTTGCCATTTCTCTGTTCGATAGTGGTTGAATTTTTTTACTCCCCATACTAGGCTGAGGGCCTCCCTATCAATTTGGGCGTAGTTGCTGAGGTTAGTGACCAAGACGCAAAGGCTACTGGCCTCTCCAACCCGTCTGGGAATTTGTGCGACAGCACCGCTCCAATACCATAGGGTGATGCATCACATGCCAAACGAATTGGTAGTGCTGGGTTGGAATGGGCCAACACCTCTTTTGATGTGATCAATTCTTTGCACTTCTGGAAAGCTCGTCTACGTTCGTCATCCCACTTCCATGGTACCCCTGTTTGCAGTAGGGTGTTCAGCGGGTGTAATACCGTAGACAAATTTGGTAAGAACTTGTGGTAGTAGTTTACCAGCCCGAGGAACGACCTCAGTTGTGACACATTTTCCGGTGCTGGAGCCTTGACTACTGCCTCAATCTTGTCAGGGGACTTATGTAACCCCTCTTCATCGATGACGTGGCCACAATACGAGATCTGTTTCTGAAAAAACTCACACTTGTGGCGATTAGCTCGTAGCCCATACTCCTTTAATCTGGTGAGCACCTTCTCCAAGTTGGCGAGGTGATCACCGTCATTTTCGCCCGTGACCAAGATGTCGTCCAAATAACACTGGGTCCCTGGAATCCCTTGCAGAACCTGATCCATCGCCCTTTGCCAGATAGCCGGAGCCGAGGCTACTCCAAACACCAGCCGGTTGTATTGATAGAGACCTTTATGAGTGTTGATCGTAAGGTAATGTTTCGAAGCTTCTTCTACCTCCATTTGCAAGTACGCCTGGGCTAGATCAATTTTGGTGAAGCGTTTACCTCCAGACAGCGAGGCGAAAATATCCTCAATTCGTGGAAGCGGATATTGCACCGTGTGAAGGACTGGGTTCACTGTCACCTTAAAATCCCCACAGATGCGGACCTTCTTTGGTTCCCCAGGCGTATTACTCAACGACCTCTTCATTACAGGAATGATGGGTGTAGCCCACTCGCTCCAGTCCACTTTGGACAGTACTCCTGAACGTTCCAACCCTTCCAGCTCTGCTTCAACAGCTGGTCTGATCGCATAAGGCACTGGTCTGGCCTTCAGAAACTTTGGGCTTGCATTTTCCTCTATTTTAATCATTGCTGTTATTCCTTTTAGTGTTCCTAGTCCCTCCTGGAACACTTCTTTTGCGTCAGTTAGCATTTTTGACAGTCGTCCAGGTGTGACGTCGTCATCCTTTTTGGCCTCAACCTTTAGTGCCTGTATGGAATGCCAATCTAATTGTATCTTCAGGATCCATTCACGTCCTAGCAGTGGTGGTCCTCCATTTGGCAATACATATATATCCATTTTAAGTATTTCCTGGCCTTTATATGTCACTTTCACCCTTATTTTTCCTTTGGGGTATCTCTGTAGCTTTCAAGGGTATGTGTGAAAATAGCCGCTTGTAGTCTCTTTGAATATGACTGTTAGAGCTGACCCTGTGTCCAATTCCATTTTCACTTGGACTCCATCTATCTTGAGTGTAACCCAGATAGTCTGGTGATCCTCCATTTCTGTTACCTTATGTAGTTTCAGACAACCCAGCTTCTTGCTTCCGGAGTCTGTGTCACTTTTCTGTTCGTCTGAACCACTGTCCATCACCTGGTGTACCTTTTTGTACTTCTCCTGTGGAGATTTCTTACTGTTGGTTTTCTTCCCAGACCTGCAGACTCTTGCTATGTGTCCTGCTTTCCCACACTGTCTGCACACTTGGTCCTTGAAGCAACAATCTTTCTGGTCATGTGTTGTTCTGCCGCAGCGATAGCACTTCCCTGTTCCATAGGACATTTCATTGGTGCCATATTCTTGTGGTCTCCGTTGTATCTCTGCAGCGCCCCTTGCGGCTGCTTCGTGTGATACTGCCATACTGAAAGCTTTGTCCAGCGTAAGGTCCTTTTCTGATAGAAGCCGTTTCTGGGTCCCTTCACTTTGTAGCCCACACACAAACTTGTCCCTTAACGTATCTGCTAGTCCCGCCCCAAACTGGCAGTGTTTCGATAGCTTGCGCAGTTCCATTAGGTACTCAGCATTGCTTTCGTCTTTGTGTTGGCTCCTTTTATGGAACTTAAATCGTTCTGCTATCAGCAGTGGTGTGGGGTTTAAGTGGTCCTGTAGGATTTCTACCATACTTTCAAAATTCTTGTTTACTGGCTTCTCTGGGGTTATTAGCTTTCGCAGTAACCCATAAGTTTTTGCACCCATGGAATTTAACAGAACCAGTGCTTTATTAGCATCTGGCACTTCATTCGCCCTGCAGTACACCTCAATATGTTCCACATATGTCACCCAATCTTCGACTTCATTGTTGAATGTAGAGATACTGCCACTCTTCGGCATCCTTGGGTGTGAGTTAACTGTCACAAATGGCGCCTCCCGCGCTTCCCCTTCTTCTCCGCTGGCACAAAATGGCGTCTCCCGCGCTTTCCTTCCTTCCCGCGCTCGCCTTTTTCTCCGCTGCGGCTTCTAAAAATGGCGCCTCCCACACTCTTCCTTCTTCTCCGCGGCTCAATGGCGTCTCCCCTTTCTTCGCCCCGCGGACCCTGTTCAGCCCGTGAGCCCTGGCTGTGCTCTGCGCGTTCTTCGTTTTATATTTTTCGACGCCGCTCAGTCTAGAACCCGGCTGTTTCTTAACCCTCTCTCTCTCCGGTTTGTTTTCTTTTTCTCAACGCCGCTCGGTGTTCAACCCTCAGCTGCGCCCTGCGCTCTTCACCCTCTGTCTTACCCCGTCGACGCTGCTCGGCTTTCTCTCCACCGTCGGTCGGCTCCAGCCGCCGCTGCTCGGGAAGGATCTGCACTGGACCTGTCGTCGGTCTCTTACTGCTCATCGTGGCTGGGGAACCAAGCCCGGCTCTCCACAGCCTCCCCTGCGAAGTTCAATCTCTGCCTGACTGCTGGGCGGTTGCTCGTGGTCGACGCCCGTGTTCCTGGCCTCGGCTATTTTTTAATTTATTTTTTATGTTGCAGGTAGATTCGAATCGACCCTCGTCGCCACTGTTGGATCCGTGGTTCAGTGGATATGCTATTATTAAATAATCACACGGATGCTCTACATGAACAATAAACAGGTCTTTACTGGAGGAGGGTAGTCTCTAGACTGTGGGTACAGAGGCATGCGCAAAGCTTATATACTGGTGTGGTCACTGCCGGTACTACAGTATACAGGAGCTGTAAAAATAGTTCTGACTTAAAGGCACATACACTACATCAACGATTCAGCATCCACAGCCCTTTGGGGTAGAGAATTCCAAAGATTCACAACCCTCTGAGTGAAGATATTCCTCCTCATCTCAGTCTTAAATGGCTGACCCCTTATCCTGAGACTGTGCCCCCTAGTTCTAGACTCTCCAGCCAGGGGAAACAACCTCTCAGCATCCACTAGGAACTGGTTTGCTATGGCCCAAATTCTTTTCGCATAAGGACCCTTGCAGACAGAGGAGGCTTTCATCATATCAGTTTGAACTGGTTTTAAACCCAGGGCCCTGAGATGAAAGGGGGCAGCGTCTAACCCAATTCCCCTTGACATTCAACGATATTACCATCACTGAATCCCCCACCATCAACATCCTGGGGTTACCATTGACCAGAAAGTTAACTGGACCAGCCACAGAAATACTGTGGCAACAAGAGCAGGTCAGAGGCTAGGTATTCTGCGGTGAGTGCCTAACCTCCTGACTCCCCAAAGCCTTTCCACCATCTACAATCAAATCAAATCAACTTTTATTGTCATTGTTAGTGCACATATGCAGTACAATGAAATGTAGGCTTGCGGCTCCCGAGATTAAGACATTTAAACATTCAACATACATTTGGCTTGTAGTATATTAACATAAACATAACCATAATAAAGTGCATTGGCAGATGTGCAGGCTTTAGAGTTTATTTGTGGAGTTCAGTAGGATGACAGCCCTTGGGAAGAAGCTGTTCCTAAATCTGGTCGTACGGGTGCGAATGCATCTGTAGCGTCTCCCAGATGGCAGGAGGGTGAACAGACTGTGGCTGGGGTGGGTAGGGTCTTTGATGATGGACCGTGACCTCCGTAGACAGCGTTTCTGGTATATGTGCTCTATGGTCGGTAGCCGGGATACAAGGCACAAGTAAGGAGTGTGATGGAAAACTCTCCAGTTGCCTGGAGGAGTGCAGCTGCAACAACGCTCAAGAAGCTCGACATCATTCAGGACAAAGCAGCCCACTTGATTGCCACCCCATCCACCACCTTAAACATTCACTCTCTCCACCACCGGTGTACCATGGCTGCAGTGTGTACCATCTACAAGATGCACCGCAGCAACTCGCCAAGGCTTCTTCGGCAGCACCTCCCAAACCCGCGACTTCTTCCACCTAGAAGGACAAGGGCAGCAGGCGCATGGGAACACCACCACCTCCAAGTTCCCCTCCAAGTCACACACCATCCTGACTTGGAAATATATCGGCTGTTCCTTCATCGTCGCTGGGTCAAAATCCTGGAACTCCCTCCCTAACAGCACTGTGGGAGCACCTTCACCACACGGACTGCAGCGGTTCAAGAAGGCGGCTCATCACCACCTTCTCAAGGGCAATTAGGGATGGGCAATAAATGCTGGCCTTGCCAGCGATGCCCACATCCCAGGAATGAATAGAAAAAAATTCACAGTTCTCATTTTTACCCTCAAGAAATATGCACAATATTTAAAAAATGCTTTGCCCCTAATCCTCATCTCTGAGCCATACAGACCAGGCAGATCTCGGGTCTGGTCGGACTGAGTTAGTTGATCTATGCTAGGGAACTACAAATAGCCCCAGAACTTGTAGGTTAAGGAAAATCTGCCAGGGTTTCCGTTCCTGATAAAGCAAGAAAGAAAGCAAGACAGTGCAGCACTCCCTCAGTAAGTGGAGTGTCAGTCTGGATTTTGTTTAAATTCATTTATGGGATGTGGGCGTCACTGGCTAGGCCAGCATTTATTGCCCATCCCTAATTGCCCTCGAGAAGGTGGTGATGAGCCGCCTTCTTGAACCGCTGCAGTCCGTGT
The DNA here is from genome assembly GCF_052327205.1 of Somniosus microcephalus. Taxonomy (NCBI): domain Eukaryota; kingdom Metazoa; phylum Chordata; class Chondrichthyes; order Squaliformes; family Somniosidae; genus Somniosus; species Somniosus microcephalus. The sequence goes on from NC_141006.1 coordinate 71,120,373, forward strand.
GGTGAAGGTGCTCCCACAGTGCTGTTAGGGAGGGAGTTCCAGGATTTTGACCCAGCGACGATGGAGGATCGGCCGATATATTTCCAAGTCAGGATGGTGTGTGACTAGGAGGGGAACTTTTGATCACTGTACAGCAACCCCTGCTTGGCTGCGATGTCCTCCATATTTGGACAGCACGACCATCGAGTCTTGCACAGGCTACATGGGGACTTGGTGCGTGACCACTGTCCATGGAACTGTGTTTCAGTAAGGGAGGCAACTCCTTCACATGAGGAGAGGGGTAGGAGGAGAAAACTGGAGTGAATTTTTTTTTAAATTAAAGAACCAGCTTTATATATGAAACAGCTGTTACGTTCAGACAGGTTCTCCTCTGAGGCTCTGCAAGGTTTATCATTATTAAATTACAGGCTGTCTCGAGCTCTCTGTCATCTCTGTACACGGGTCCTGTTGATATAAGCCATTGCAGTTGTGCCTGAAAACCTTCTTACTCTTAAATACAGCCTGTCACAACTCAGCCACTTACTGGGCTTTGGAATTTGCTGCCACTATCGCCTCAGCTCCTGTCACCTCTTTACCGTAGTCTATGATCACTGCTGATTATTTGTAGTTGCGCACAATGTTCCCTGGTTTTATTTTTGGGCCGCGCGGCTCCTTTAACGGGCTACGCAACCCATTCAAAATGTCCGCACCCGCGCGGTTTCTTCGGTTTAAAAGCCAGCTCACTGGCTGCGCTGCTCAAAGGGACCATTGGTTGCGCAGCGTTTTTGAATAAATAAAGAGAGGTTTTCACTCTCAAGCAGGTGTTGCCACGACAGGAGTTAACATTTTTCAATATCAAAGATTTTTTTTCTACATTTTAAAAGTAACGCCTTTGATCTTTAAGTTATTGGACTGAACAATTGCTTAAAAGAAATATAGCAAGTCTGTACGAGGCAGACCATAGGTCCTTGCCAGCTGAGGATGAGGACATTTCATTATACAAAAATTTATAAAGTAGTTGGTAGAAGGATTAGGGGGAGTTGAAAAAGAAAGACAGAAAAAACTTGCATTTATATAGCGCCTTTCATGACCATCGGACGTCTCAAAGCACTTTACAGCCAATGAAGTACTTTTTGGAGTGTAGTCACTGTTGTAATGTGGGAAAAATGACAGCCAATTTGCGCACAGCAAGGTCCCACAAACAGCAATGTGATAATGACCAGATAATCTGTTTTTGTTATGTTGATTGAGGGATAAATATTGGCCAGGACACCGGGGATAACTCCCCTGCTCTTCTTCGAAATAGTGCCATGGGATCTTTTACATCCACCAGAGAGAGCAGACGGGGCCTCGGTTTAACGTCTCATCCAAAAGACGGCATCTCCAACAGTGCGGCACTCCCTCAGCACTGCCCTGAAGTGTCAGCCTAGCTTTATGCGCTCCAGTCTCTGGAGTGGGACTTGAACCCACAACCTTCTAACTCAGAGGCGAGTGTGCTACCCACTGAGCCACAGCTGACACAGGAGAACTTTTTTCACCCAGAGGGTGGTGGGGGTCTGGAACTCACTGCCTGAAAGTGTGGTGGAGGCAGAAACCCTCATCACATTTAAAAAGTACTTGGATATGCACTCGATGTGCCGTAACCTACAGAGCTACGGACCAAGAGCTGGAAAGTGGGATTAGGCTGGAGAGCTCTTTTTCGGCCGGCATGGACACAATGGGCCGAATGGCCTCCCTCTGTGCCATAAATTTCTATGAAAAATATCCAAATTTATACACAAAAAGCACGTGGCTCAGTGAGATTATATTAATACCTGACAATTTTGTGTGAGAACAGTCAGATTTTCCCCAATTTTCATTTAAATAACAAGGAATTAACGCTTGTTCTGAATCCGTGTTCCCAATTTTTTTTTAAATGTCCGAAGCCCGACGTGCTGCGCCTTTGATTGGAGGCGATTATGGCATTGCTTTGATAGTTGCAGCACTGTCGCGCTGGACTGAAATTCATTTCAGCTTTAAGAGTAGACAAGTGGGCGGAGCTGGCCGAGCCTGCACACACACAGCGGGGGAGCCGCGTGTGGTCCGACTCCTGGGCTGTTCCACTGCTGGGCCGTGCAGGAAGACACCAGCCATGAATATTCTGTTCAGATTGGAGCTGCGTGCATGCCATTAGGCAAGAAGGAAGGGTTTACTGCGCAGATCTTCAACTGCCACAAGTATAAGCCTCATTAATGTATAAATGAATGTATAATGCTGCAAATGAGGCAAATACAGAGCATTTGCATAATCTCCACTCCCGCTGGAAAGAGATAAATGATGTCATGTTGCAGGATCTACACATGTGTAACAATTTGGAAGAAACGTTTCAAATTATCTCCATAACCAGAAGCGTTGGGATTTATAAATGGTCATTTCAAGTTGTCTTTATGGGGTCAGTCCCGATGGCGGAGTGTGTAAAGGCACTGCCCAGTATAACCTTCTCCTTCTTAGGCAGTCCTTTGGAACCGAGGATGACTTGCTTCCACATTAAAAATGAGTTCTCAGGTGACTGATGAGTCCAATGCGGGACCTACAGTCTCTGTCACAGGTGGGGCAGACGGTGGTTGAAGGGGCGGGTGGGTGGGGTGCTTGGGTTGACGTGCGCTCCTTGCGCTGCCTGCGCTTGGCTTCCGCTTGCTCCCGGCGAAGAGACTCGAGGTGTTCGCCGCCTTCCCGGATGCTTCTCCTCCACTTTGTGCGGTCTTGGGCCAGGGATTCCCAGGTGTCGATGGGGATGTTACACTTTTTCAAGGAGGCTTTGAGGGTGTCCTTGAAGCGTTTCCTCTGCCCACCTGGGGCTCTCTTGCCGTGCCGGAGCTCCGAGTAGAGCGCTTGTTTTGGGAGCCTCGTATCGGGCATGCGGACAATGTGACCCGTCCATCGGAGCTGATCGCGCGTGGTCAAAGCTTCGATGCTGGGGATGTTGGCCTGAGCGAGAACGCTGACGTAATACTGAATCACCAGACCTAATGGTCTCAGGTTCCAGCTCTGTGTCTTGTGGTGCTGACCTCAACCACGGCAGTGACTGCAGTGTGACAATTTGCCTCAGCATGCCGAGGCCAGGGAAATGATAATCAGTCGGCCTTCCCTCTCGTGACCACTCCCCAGTGACTCCTGCTGAAAAAACGAATGCTTCAGCAACTTCAGTTCCTGAAAGAAGTGAGGCGGGGAGAAATCGGAAAACATGCATTTAAAAGAAAAAGAAAGACTTGCATTTCTATAGCGCCTTTCACGACCACCGGACGTCCCAAAGCGCTTTACAGCCAATGAATTACTTTTTGAAGCAGTCACTGTTGTAATGTAGGAAACGCAGCAGTCAATTTGCACACAGCAAGCTCCCACAAGCAGCACTGTGATAATGACCAGATCATCTGGTTTAGTGATGTTGATTGAGGGATCAATATTGGCCCCAGGACACCAGGGATAACTCCCCTGCTCTTCTTTGAAATAGTGCCACGGGATCTTTTACATCCACCTGAGAGAGCAGACAGGGCCTCGGTTTAACGTCACATCCAAAGGATGGCACCTCCAACAGTGCAGCACTCCCTCAGCACTGCACTGGAGTGTCAGCCTAGATTTTTGTGCTCAAGTCTCTGGAGTGGGACTTGAACCCACAACCTTGATGATTCAGTGGCAAGGGTGCTGCGCACTGAGCCACAGTTGATACTTCAAATGATGATTTAGGATGTATATATTGTTTAAATATATATTTTTTAGTTTGTTGTACCATTTCTGTATCCTGTTGAACAGGAATGGCACAAGGAGAGCCCCAGTTATACCAGACTTCAGGAAATACAAGGGAGTTGTTTCTGTGTTATTTCCACCCCCCACCACGCCCCCCCCAACTCCCCCCCCCAACCCCATGGCTTGATTCCAGAACAAGAACTAACTGGATCCAGCAGTAACAACAGTTAAAGCATTGCATTACAAAGCACAAATGTCTTTTGTAAGAGGGAAAAAAAGAGATACATGAATCATTTGTTACCCACAGATTAACAAAGAAGGAAACATTCTTTTATCTCAAGTAGCATGGTAAATGGCTTAGTCCTGGTGACTGGAGACTGGAGCCAAACATACACAATGTATGGGATTTCTGTCAAGTGCAATTCTTATTTTGCTCAGGAGCTAGCTTTGTAAGCAGCTGATTCTAATGAAACCGGGCACCACCAGTCCTGCAGTTTGATGTTTGATGCCCATAATGGACGCCACTTTAAATCAAATGGGCCGATTGCGTTTCCTTACTATTTAAAAAGTTCGATCGCGGCCTGGGAGTACAGATGCGTGGGAATCAGCTCTTCCTGATGTGTGTGGTGAGCGACCCACATTACGAAAGACAGCTCTTCCTATCTTCTATGCATTCTTAATTACGGACTAGTCACGGAAAGGCAGGACAAAGCACATTTCCCTCAAAGCGCATTAGCGATGCTGTCGAAATATGATGGAGTTCAGCAGCTTCGGGGACTTATGAAGCTCCATCTAGTGGTACAAGCCTGCAGTGGCAGGTGTGACTGTGCATCAGAGACTGGTGATGAAGGACAGACCTGCATTTCTATAGCGCCTTTCACGACCACCGGACGCCCAAAGCGCTTTACAGCCAATGAAGTACTTTTTGAAGGGTAGTCACTGTTGTAATGTAGGAAACGCGGCAGCCAATTTGCGCACAGCAAGCTCCCACAAACAGCAATGTGATAATGACCAGATAATCTGTTTTTGTTACGTTGATTGAGGAATATATATTGGCCAGGACACCGGGGATAACTCCCCTGCTCTTCTTCGAAATAGTGCCATGGGATCTTTTACACCCACCTGAGAGGGGAGACGGGGCCTCGCTTTAACGTCTCATCCGAAAGACGGCACCTCCGACAGTGCAGCACTCCCTCAGTACTACCCCTCCAACAGTGCAGCACTCCTTCAGTACTGCCCCTCCGACAGTGCAGTGCTCCCTCAGTACTGCCCCTCCGACAGTGCGGCACTCCCTCAGTACTGCCCCTCCGACAGTGCAGTGCTCCCTCAGTACTGCCCCTCCGACAGTGCAGTGCTCCCTTAGTAATGCCCCTCCAACAGTGCAGTTCTCCCTCAGTACTGCCCCTCCGACAGTGCGGCACTCCCTCAGTACTGCCCCTCCGACAGTGCGGCACTCCCTCAGTACTGCCCCTCCGACAGTGCGGCACTCCCTCAGTACTGCCCCTCCGACAATGTGGCGCTCCCTCAGTACTGCCCCTCCGACAATGCAGCACTCCCTCAGTACTGCCCCTCTGACAGTGCGGTGCTCCCTCAGTACTGCCCCTCCGACAGTGCGGCACTCCCTCAGTACTGCCCCTCCGACAGTGTGGTTCTCCCTCAGTACTGCCCCTCTGACAGTGCGGCACTCCCTCAGTACTGCCCCCCGACAGTGCAGTTCTCCCTCAGTACTGCCCCTCCGACAGTGCGGCACTCCCTCAGTACTGCCCCCCAACAGTGGGGCATTCCCTCAGTACTGCCCCTCCGACAATGCAGCGCTCCCTCAGTACTGCCCCTCCGACAATGCAGCGCTCCCTCAGTACTGCCCCTCCAACAGTGCAGCGCTCCCTCAGTTCTTCTTAGGCAGTCCCTCGGAACCGAGGATGACTTGCTTCCACATTAAAAATGAGTTCTCAGGTGACTGATGAGTCCAATGTGGGACCTACAGTCTCGGTCACAGGTGGGGCAGACGGTGGTTGAAGGGGCAGGTGGGTGGGGTGCTTGGGTTGACGTGCGCTGCCTGCGCTTGGCTTCCGCTTGCTCCCGGCGAAGAGACTCGAGGTGTTCGGCGCCTTCCTGGATGCTTCTCCTCCACTTTGTGCAGTCTTGGGCCAGGGATTCCCAGGTGTCGGTGGGGATGTTACACTTTTTCAAGGAGGCTTTGAGGGTGTCCTTGAAGCGTTTCCTCTGCCCACCTGGGGCTCTCTTGCTGTGCCGGAGCTCCGAGTACAGCATTTGTTTTGGGAGTCTCGTATCGGGCATGCGGACAATGTGACCCGTCCATCGGAGCTGATTGAGCGTGGTCAAAGCTTCAATGCTGGGGATGTTGGCCTGAGCAAGAACACTGATGTTGGTGCACCTATCCTGCCAATGGATTTGCAGGATCTTGCGGAGGCAGCGTTGGTGGTACCTCTCCAGTGCTTTGAGGTGCCCGCTGTACATGGTCCATGTCTCTGAGGCATACAGCAGGGTGGGTATCACTGCTGCTCTGTAGACCATGAGCATAGTGCTGGGTTTGAGGTCCTGGTCTTCAAACACTCTCTTCCTCAGGTGACTGAAGGCTGCATTGGCACACTGAAGGCGGTGTTGGACTTCGTCGTCGATGTCTGCCCTTGTTGACAGTAGGCTCCCGAGGTATGGAAAGTGGTGCACGTTGTCCAAGGCCTTGTCGTGGATTTGTGTGGTGGGGGCAGGTTGGTAGAGGACCTTTGTCTTACGGATGTTTAGTGTAAGGCCCATGTTCTCGTACGCTTTGGTGAAGGTGCTGACGATGGTTCGTCTCACAAAGGCCTTCGACACTGTCAACCGTGAGGGATTATGGAGTGTTCTCCTCAAATTCGGCTGCCCTCAAAAGTTTGTCATCATCCTCCGCCTGCTTCACGACGACATGCAAGCCGTGATCCTGACCAACGGTTCCACCACAGACCCAATTCATGTACGAACTGGGGTCAAGCAAGGCTGTGTTATCGCACCAACGCTCTTCTCGATCTTCCTTGCTGCAATGCTCCATCTCACCCTCAGTGAGCTCCCCACTGGAGTGGAGCTAATTCACAGAACAAGCAGGAAACTGTTCAACCTTCGTCGTCTCCAGTCCAGATCCAGTCCCATCCTCTGTTGTTGAATTACAGTATGCAGACGATGCTTGCGTCTGCGCTCACTCGGAGGTCGAACTCCCTCAGTACTGCCCCTCCGACAGTGCGGCGCTCCCTCAGTACTGCCCCTCTGACAGTGCAGCTCTCCCTCAGTACTGCCCCTCTGACAGTGCAGCACTCCCTCAGTTCTGCCCCTCTGACAGTGCAGCACTCCCTCAATACTGCCCCTCTGACAGTGCAGCACTCCCTCAATACTGCCCCTCTGACAGTGCAGCACTCCCTCAGTACTGCCCCTCCGACAGTGCAGCTCTCCCTCAATACTGCCCCTCCGACAGTGCAGCTCTCCCTCAATACTGCCCCTCTGACAGTGCAGCTCTCCCTCAATACTGCCCCTCCGACAGTGCAGCACTCCCTCAATACTGCCCCTCTGACAGTGCAGCTCTCCCTCAATACTGCCCCTCTGACAGTGCAGCACTCCCTCAGTACTGCCCCTCCGACAGTGCAGCTCTCCCTCAATACTGCCCCTCTGACAGTGCAGCACTCCCTCAATACTGCCCCTCTGACAGTGCAGCTCTCCCTCAATACTGCCCCTCTGACAGTGCGGCGCTCCCTCAGTACTGCCCCTCTGACAGTGCAGCTCTCCCTCAATACTGCCCCTCCAACAGTGCAGCACTCCCTCAGTACTGCCCCTCTGACAGTGCAGCTCTCCCTCAATACTGCCCCTCTGACAGTCCAGCACTCCCTCAATACTGCCCCTCTGACAGTGCAGCTCTCCCTCAATACTGCCCCTCTGACAGTGCAGCTCTCCCTCAATACTGCCCCTCTGACAGTGCAGCACTCCCTCAATACTGCCCCTCTGACAGTGCAGCACTCCCTCAGTACTGCCCCTCTGACAGTGCAGCTCTCCCTCAATACTGCCCCTCTGACAGTGCAGCACTCCCTCAGTACTGCCCCTCTGACAGTGCAGCTCTCCCTCAATACTGCCCCTCTGACAGTGCAGCACTCCCTCAGCACTGCACTGGATTGTCAGCCTAGATTTTTGTGCTCAAGTCTCTGGAGTGGGACTTGAACCCACGACCTTCTGACTCAGGCGAGAGTGCTACCCACTGAGTCACAGCTGACACCCACCCAAATAAGGAGTGTGTGCCATGCATAACAAATTTATTATAGATATCTCTTTCCACTAGTTTCTTCCTGGAATATTTGTCATCAATAGCAACAAATTCAATTGTTTATTGTGCATAAGGTTCAATGCAAGATATAAACTACCGTAAATCTTAGAATATAATAAACCGCTGTGTATAATATGAAACCCCTTCCCACTCCCGCCTATCATTTTGGGTCACAAATTTGAGCAAAAATGTAGTATGAACTTGAAACTATTAACATAAAGTATCCAGTCATATGCCTTCGCAAGAGATTGCAATAAAATGGCATGGATGGCGGAGATTATGGTGTTCTGTGAAAGGGAGAGGAAAATCAACCAATGCTGATGATAATATTTACTAAATGACATGAGCACAGTGTTACACGGCTTTGTTCAATGAATCTGCTGATGATTCTGGCAATGAAGGTTTCTCAAAGTCATTTTTTTTTTAAAATGCAGTGTTACATTTGCACCATATTTTGCAAATCCTATTGTGGTTGGATCATGCATATGCTGCCCAAGCAATTGGTTCATTTCACCATCCTTAAGTCTTTCGCAAATTTGTTTTCATTTTAGTATCTCAGTTCATATGCACCCTCCCCCTCCCCCCATACATTCGGAATTTTAGGGGAGAAAAGAAGTATCTTCTACTCAAGGATTTACGGTACTCTCTCTTCCAGCTTATGCATAAACCTACTGGAATATTTAAATTATCCGTGTCTGTGGGCAGGCTTTTCCTGTTGGTAGGAAGAATATAACCACCATCGATTTTCCATCTTTTAGCAGTAATGAGAATGGAGATACCAGCACATTTCTCATTTTCCTCTATTTCTAAGCTCATCCACTGTTAACCCCAATCTTTGTGTTTTTGCTTCGCTTCAGCTGCCAGTGAGACAAACCTGCTGCTCCCTGGATTACTGCTGCGGCAGCTTCAGACTGAAGTCCGGATCCAGTCTGCATGGAGGACATTTTGGGGGGGTTTTTTCCCCAAAAAAGAAAGTACAGTAATGATTACCCACAAACACAATGAGTGCCTTTCGCTCCGTGGGGATCAGTCAGCAGAAATGGCCGTTCCACCCGACAAAGTCTGTGGACACTCATTAACACATTTAACATTTTCTTTCCATCATTGCCACCCCTTTCAAATTGAGGCCCGTGTCACAGAAAGAGTCTTTTTTAAGTTGAGATTTAATTGAGGAGTATACAATTACGAGGGGCTGAGATACAGTGGATAGGAAGGACCTATTTCCCTTAACAGAGAGGTCAATAACCAGGGGGCAGAGATTTAAGGTAATTAGTAGAAGGGTTAGAGGGGAGTTGAGGAGAACTTGTTTCACCCAGAGGGTGGTGGGGGTCTGGAATTCACTGCCTGAAAGGGTGGTAGAGGCAGAAACCCTCATCATATTTCAAAAGTACTGGGATATGCACTTGAAGTACCGTAACCTACAGGCTACGGACCAAGAGCTGGAAAGTGGGATTACGTATCTCTGGTAAACAGGATCGAGTGCAAACCAATATGGTGGGTATATTGCGTTTAATCAGAGTTTAGGACGGAATATAACACACTAGTAATGCAGCAAAAGCATACGACCGTGACAAGCAGCTTGTACCGGACCCAATCAAACAGACTGCTGGCATGCGTGAACAGTTCTCTGGCTTCTGGCCTCTCTCTCTTTCTCTCTCTCTCGGGCCTTCGATGGTGAGCATGGGATCACTCTCAAAAGAGCGTTTGACCAGCTGTTTGGCTCTCCCTTCCACCGTCTGTGTGCAAGCCCTTGGGGTGTCACTTTTTATTCTCTTTTTAGGGGTGTGCCTGAGGCCAAGTTATTGACAAGACCACTTAACCTATAGAGGTTCCTCCAAAATTTCATCAACCAATGACAGCTTAAGTTCTTTGTCTTGGTGTTTGGATGAAAGCCCTCCCCAACAGAGGGTCTCATTACTTCATCCTTGTTTTTTACATTTTGAAGGTTCCTCCATTGGACTCCATCTTATCTCTTTTTACTCTCTCCCCCTTAATCCAGCAAGTACAAGGCCCCAGTCAGAGCTGTTGCACATTAACCAGTCGCTATCTCACCATCCTGACCTTCACAAGTAAGGTCTATGATTTACTCCCTCTTTCTGCTGTGAACTTTTCTCTCAGAACTTTTACATTCCCATGAATTATGGTTTTGCGCTGCTTTCAGTGTTCAATAGCTGTTGCTTTATACTTTTTTTTCCCTTTCAAAAATACATAGCAACTTGCAACTGCTTGGGTTATGTACATTTTTAGGCACCCCTAGTTTCTAACAGTCCCCACCTTGAGAGGGAGAAAAACTCTATTTCGACCTCTCATTTACGAACCTCTACCAACCGTGCCAACTCTAAATTATTGGTTCGACGGTTCAATTCACTGTTCCGGTGTTCCAATTCTGCCCCGCCTGGGGTATCCTCTGTTTCTTCTATCTTTCCTGATCTTACCCCGCCTGGGGCCTGCTCTACATTGCCTCCGATTTTCACCCATCATTAATTCATTAGTACAGTTAGTCATATTTATAGATACACATTTGGCTTATGCATCAAAGTCTTACTACACAGGGTACATATCTCAAATATACTGTCATTACAAGTTGGAGAACTACCAGAGCGTGTGAAATGATACGAACCTATGGGTGAACTGTTATATAAACCCCAATATCCCACCAGTGTGAATCGTCCCCGATGCTGTCAATTTCAATATCTATTCTCGAGTTGTCTTGCTCCAAAACATAAAATTGCTTTAGGGGGGAATTCAGTCGCATCACGAGCTCACTGAATTCCTCAGACAACAGGGGAATGTCGTACCTGAATTGTGCCACATAATTGTGCAGCTCATACTGGATCGTATTGGCTTTTCCCACGCTCTGTTACCTATAAAACACAATTATTACAGTCACAGTTATAATTATGTCTTACAATCATGAGCATGTCGACTAAGTATTACATTTCAAGTGACAATGATACAAAACAAAGAATACAGAAATTGTGAAGAAAGTTACAGTTTATCATCTAACCAGGAATACTTATTCTTTCACAGTTTTCAACTGATTGATATGATACCGTTTAGCCACCTTGGCTCTCCCCTTTTTCCCAGGGAATTGCACCAGATAAACCGAAGGACTGGCCCTGTCAATAATCGGGAAGGGGCCATTCCACTTTGGTTCGAAGCAATGTTGCTTCTTCCCATAGTTTAGTACCATTACAACATCTCCCACTTGATATTTCTTTGCTTGGTTTTTTGATTTGTCTGTTTGTGTAGCTACAAACATGTTAGTTTGTTCTATGTTCTCTACCACCATTTCAAGCCATTTTTGGTTGGCAATTCCCTGTACAAAGGGTGTGGCTGAAGGGGTTAACAGGTGGGCTGGCATTCGCATTAGTCGCCCGGTCATAGCCTGGTAGGGTGAGATACCCGTTGTGCTATGCAGGGTGGATCTAATAGCCATTAGACACATTGGCAACATACTGGACCATTTGGTGGGGTGATCTGCACAAAATTTGTTTAACATAGTTTTCAGAGTTCGGTTTCCTCTTTCCACTACACCAGATGATTGTGGGTGATGGGAGATGGGAAGTTTATGCGAGATACCCATTATCCGTTGCAATTCGGTAAAAATTTGGGCGGTAAAGTGTGATCCCTGATCACTATCAACTTGAATTGGCACTCCCCACCTGCAGACCACCTCACCCAATAAAAGGCGAGCTGCTGTCAATGCGGTGTTTGTTTTACATGGACAAGCCTCCATCCATTTAGTAAATTTATCAACTATAACCAGACAATACCGCAAGCCCGAAGGTCCTGTAGGTAAGGGCCCTATAAAATCAATTTGAAGGTGGGTCCACGGCCCATCGGGAGGAGGGGGACTGCGCAACAGTGCCCGATTAGTGTGGGCACTTGGATTGTGCTGTAAACAGGGCAGACAACGATTCACCCTATGAGTGACATCTGTGATGCAATCGGGATACCATGCAAATTTGTGTAGTTTCTGAACAGTTGCATCAGCTGAATAGTGCCCTCCTACCGGATGTGAGTGCAGGAGATCAAAAATTTCGAGTGCCATGAATGGGGGAACACAGACAACCGGGAGATCAGATGATAGCCACCGCATACGGGGGTTGAACATTAACAGGGGAGCAGCTTCCCCAGACTGATCCAGAGCCAATTGTGTGTCCACAGCCCATGGAGTGGGCTGAGGTAACGGACATCCATTCTGATGCCATGCAATAACAACTGCATAGGGGGAATAACTGGACTGGAGGGAAGGGAGGTCGATGTCCCCACCTTGGATACTCGAGACTGATCTTAAGGGAGGGGTAGGGACTTGCCAGAGGTCACCGTTAATGGCGGCGTCCTTGGCAGCACAATCTGCCTGTGAGTTACCCTGGGTATGTACATCTGAAGAACGTGAATGGGACTTTACCTTACCAACATAGACAGGGGCTGATCGTGAATTTAAAGAGTCCCAAGGGAAGCAAAGAGGTCTGCATGGAGCAGGGTCTTGCCATCGACAGTACAAAAATTATTCCTAGCATACAGCTAGATAACAAAGTGTTAATCGCATAGGTACTATCGGACCAGACATTAACAGGTATGTCATGAGTAACTTGGATTGCTGTCATCAGGGCTGCAACTTCAGCATATTGGGCAGAGTGGGGAATGCATTTATACTTAAGTTCTCGGTCAGGCATGACTACTGCAAATCCAGTAAGGGGCTTTCCGTCCCTGTGATAGGATGACCCATCAATGTAGACGTCCTGGGCATCACTTAGCGGAGTAGGAGAGACGGGGTGACGGTCGAACTCCAGTGGTGGAAGGGGGCACTCATGGCTTCCCCCTCGTACAGTAGGAGCTGAGGTAGTAGAGTTGTCTGCCTTGGCATTATTTCCAAATCTCTCTGAGTTAACAGAAGTGTCCAGTGACTGAGTCGGTCAGAGGAGACCAAAGTGTCCCCTGGTTTAAGTAAAAGATTCTGTAGTGTATGTACCTTTAAGGGGAGAACTACTTTTTACAGTTCCTGTATACTGTAGTAGGTGTCGGTGGTCCCTCATTAAAGTGCCACCAAAGACAATCATTAGCGTAGTCGAGGACAGCACGGTGTTTATGCAACGTGTCACTTCCGAGGATACCTTTCTGGTCATGGGTGGTCATATATACAGGAGAGGGGACATCGACGGAATTCCGATTACTGCTTGGGCCCCTGGAACCCCTAACTTATCCGAAAGACTGTTCACAACCTTTTCTCTAAAATATGCATCTGCCATTTTGTTTTTGTTAAATCCGTGAATCTTGATGTATGGTGTCCTTCAACAAATATACAGAGGCTGCAGAGAAACAATCAACAGGTGTTTACTGGGTGAGGGTTGCTCTAAAACGAACAGTACGGGTCCCTACTCAGGGTTATATACAGGTGTGGTCACTGCCGGTACTACAGTATACAGGAGCTGTAAAAAATAGTTCTCCCCTTAAAGGTACATACACTACGATTTTTACTTTACAACTCAATAAGAACGCCTAGTACCTTTATAGACCAAACCCGTCCTCAACTCGTTTCGACCACAACACCCCTGTTGCACTCCTGGCTGGCTCGCCAATTGTAGAGATTCACGTATCTCTGGTAAACAGGATCGAGTGCAAACCAATATGGTGGGTATATTGTGTTTAATCAGAGTTTAGGACGGAATATAACACACTAGTAATACAGCAAAAGCATACGACCATGACAAGCAGCTTGTACCGGACCCAATCAAACAGACGGCTGGCATGTGTGAACAGTTCTCTGGCTTCTGGCCTCTCTCTCGGGCCTTCGATGGTGAGCATGGGATCACTCTTAAAAGAGTGTTCGACCAGCTGTTTGGCTCTCCCTTCCACAGTCTGTGTGCAAGTCCTTGGGGTGTCACTTTTTATTCTCTTTTTAGGGGTGGGCCTGAGGCCAAGTTATTGACAAGACCATTTAACCCATAGAGGTTCCTCCAAAACTTCATCAACCAATGACAGCTTAAGTTCTTTGTCTTGGTGTTTGGATGAAAGCCCTCCCCAACAGAGGGTCTCATTACTTCATCCTTGTTTTTTACATTTTGAAGGTTCCTCCATTGGACTCCATCTTATCTCTTTTTACTCTCTCCCCCTTAATCCAGCAAGTACAAGGCCCCAGTCAAATCTATCGCACATTAACCAGTCGCTATCTCACCATTCTGACCTTCACAAGTAAGGTCTATGATTTACTTCCTCTTTCTGCTGTGAACTTTTCTCTCAGAACTTTTACATTCCCATGAATTATGGTTTCGCGCTGCTTTCAGTGTTCAATAGCTGTTGCTTTATACTTTTTTTTCCCTTTCAAAAATACATAGCAACTTGCAACTGCTTGGGTTATGTACATTTTTAGGCACCCCTAGTTTCTAACAGGCTGGAGAGCTCTTTTTCGGCCGGCGTGGACATGATGGGCTGAATGGCCTCCTTCTGTGCTGTAAACTTCTATGATTCTGTGATTACCCCATTAATAATGCCCACCTTTCCTGAGGAGACATTGATAATACCCATTGAATCACATTCCTTCTACCCCTCTTCATTATCACTTCCCATACACTTTATTCTGAAGGGCCCTAGTGAGACCACACCTGGAGTATTGTGTACAGTTTTGGTCTCCTTACCTAAGGAAGGATATACTTGCCATAGAGGGAGTGCAACGAAGATTCACCAGACTGGTTCCTGGGATGGGGGGATTGTCCTAAGAGGACAGATTGAGTAGACTAGGCCTATATTCTCTAGAGTTTAGAAGAATGAGAGGTGATCTCATTGAAACATACAAAATTTTTAACGGGCTTGACGGAGTCGATGCAGGGAGGTTGTTTCCCCTGGCTGGGGAATCTAGAACCAGGGGTCACAGTCTCAGAATAAGGGGTCGGCCATTTAGGACTGAGATGAGGCGAAGTTTCTTCACTCAGAGGGTGGTGAATCTTTGGAATTCTCTACCCCGGAGGGCTGTGGAGGCTCAGTCGTTGAGTATATTCAAGGCAGCGATCGATACATTTTTGAATATTAAGTGAATCAAGGGATATGGGGATAGAGAGGAAAGTGGAAATGAGGTAGAAGATCAGCCATGATCTTATTGAATGATGGAACAGGTTCGAGGGGCCGAATGGCTGACTCCTGCTCCTATTTCTTATGTTCTTATGTTGTTAGGCCTCAACTGCAAATGGAATAAACCACAAATTGATGTGACAGTGAACATGCATACAATGTATGATATAAAATGATACCTCTGCATAACAATACTCAAAACAATTTCCCAATATGGTTAGCATTCACTCTCAAAGGCTTGACACCATCACAAGGCTAATGGCACTTCTGTACTGCCGGTAACAGTTTAAAAAACACACCTGTTTTTTAAGAGTAAGGTGAGCCAGTATCACTGAATTATAGTATTTTTGAACAAAGTGGAGCTCTGTACACAGGTATTTAGCTCCACTCAAGACATGTGGCTGCATTTTTAAAGTTAGTGAAGATCTGACTGTCTTGCTATTTTTTTATTATAATGTGATGGGCAAAAGGAAGAGCGTGCATTTCTATAGCGCCTTTCATGACCTCGGGACGCCCCAAAGCATTTTACAGCCAATGAAGTACTTTTGAAGTGTAGTCACTGTGCTAATCATAGAATAGAATCATAGAAATTTACAGCACAGAAGGAGGCCATTCGGCCCATCGTGCCTGCGCCAGCCGAAAAAGAGCTCTCCAGCCTAATCCCACTTTCCAGCTCTTGGTCCGTGGCCCTGTAGGTTACGGCACTTCAAGTGCATATCCAAGTACTTTTTAAATGCGATGAGGGTTTCTGCCTCGACCACCCTTTCAGGCAATGAGTTCCAGACCCCCACCACCCTCTGGGTGAAAAAAGTTCTCCTCAACTCCCCTCTAATCCTTCTACCAATTACTTTAAATCTATGCCCCTTGGTTCTTGACCTCTCTGCTAAGGGAAATCGGTCCTTCCTATCCACTCTATCTAGGCCCCTCATAATTGTATACACCTCAGTCAAGTCCACCCTCATTAATGTAGGAAAGGTGGCAGCCGATTTATGCACAGCAAGATCCCACAAACAGCAATGAAATAAATGACCAGATAATCTGTTTTCAGGTGTTGGTTGAGGGATCAATATTGACCAGGACACCAGGAGAACTCCCCTGCTCTTCTTCGAATAGTTTAATGCCCACCTAATGGGGCCTCGGTTTTAACGCCTCATCCGAAAGGCGGCACTGAAGTCCCGGCCTAGATTATGTGCTCAAGCCTCTGGACTGGGACCCGAACTCGAGGCTTTCTGACTCACACTGCTACCACTGAGCCAGTTTAAAAATATGGCTTTTCACCTGTTGGGATTATGCATACTACATTCAAGAATCTAATGTGTTGTTAGATCAGCAATTTCACTGCTTAGTTCTACTGCAGGGTTTTCAAGGCAGGTGATGCAGTGCACAAACTGCAGTATAACTAGGCTGTAAATATGGAACTGCAGGTTTCGTGATGTCACTCTGAAAGCAGAACTGAAGGCTCACAAGGATTTACACCAGTATTAATCCACTGACCCATAATTTCCGATCAGAGGCTTCCTGCGTGCGGATGCTTCCTATCGGAAATAAATCTACGCCCTTACCTGAGGGCTCCCGAGGTCCGGCCATTTCCGCTCCTGGGCCTCTCCACAGTCGAAATGCGCAGGGCCCACGTATCCCAGGAGCGCAGGCGGTTCGCGAGCGTCCCTGGGATCACATGGGCCATGGGGAGCCTATAGGAGAAGGGAATCTCCCTTCATACACTTGACAGATAGACCTGTCAAATATATGAATGGGGATCACGGAAAAAAGACACTAAAACATTAAATACATTTTTTAAAAACCATCACGTTTTTAAAATGAGTTAAAATTACATTAAATTAAATATTTTAAACAAAAATTTCATTTTTTGAAAAAATAATTAAGGTTTTTTACAGGGCTAAAAATAAACTTACCTTTTTTAAAAGTATTTTTAAATTATAAATGAGTGAAAAAATTTTTTTTTACTTTTATAAACTCTTATGCTGGTAAAAACAGGCCTTACGCTTTTACCAGGCGTAAGACTTCTAAGGATTTTCTGCGGGCGGAGGTTCTGCAGAAAGTGGAACTCTCCCCCTGCGAAGGCCCTTCTCCAGGGCAGGCGCCCAATCTGTCAGGAGGATTCTTGCCAGATTGGAAATGCCGGTTTTCAGTGCGCGCACTTCACACGCCTGAAAATGGCATTTCCGATGCCCCTACGGGTGTGTACACAGCTCGTACACACCCGTAGGCATCGGAAAATACAGGCCACTATATATTCCTACGGCGGTATAGCCGTCTATATGTAAAATGTTAACATCCTTAAAAGCAATGCTACTGTTCTCTTGCAGTGCTATTGATTCAGGGGCATGGTAGCCTAGTGGTTCTGTGACTGAACTAGTAATCCAGAGGCCTGGACTAATGATCTGGCGAACGCGAGTTCAAATCCCACACGGCAGCTGGGGAATTTAAGGTCGGTTAATTAAATAAATCTGGAATAAAAAGCTAGTATCAGTAATGGTGACCATGAAACTACTGGCTTGTTGTATTAGACCTATCTGGTTCACTAATAGAAACATAGGGAGTAGGAGCAGGAGTAGGCCATTCAGCCCCTTGAGCCTGCTCAGCTATTCAATGAGATCATGGCTGATCATCCAAACTCAGTACCCTTTCTCCCCAGATCCCTTTAGCCTTAGTAATGTCATTTAGAGAAGGGATTCTGCTGTCCTTATCCACATGTTGACTCTTAACTTCTCTCTAACAATAACCTCACAAGCCACTCAGTTGTGTTTAAGAAGGTGGCTCACCACCACCTATCTGATGGGCAATAAATGCTGGCCTTGCTGGTGATGCCCACATCCCATGAACGAATTTTAAAAATGCAATACACTCTCACAAAAACAGAACACTGTCCACCCCACATCTGAAAGTATAAGGAACCATTTGAACCATAAAGCTTAACAGCACAGCAGATGACAGAAAGCAATCATAAACCCATTGCCTTTGCCTTGCTCTCTGAAACGATACACTGGTCTCTGCCTCAACACTCCCCGCAGCAAAATATTCCGCACTCCAACATTTCTCCTAACATCTTAGTAAAAATTGGATTGGAGGATAGAAGAAATGAGAGCTTTTTACTTTGTGTTACAGCAGGAGATAGGAAAGGGAGTAGGCCATTTAGCCCCTCGAGCCTTTGGTTAACAAAAATCTATCAATCTCCGATTTAAAATTAACAATTGATCTAGCATCAATTGCAGTTTGTGGAAGAGAGTTCCAAACTTCTGCCACCCTTTGTGTGTAGAAGTGTTTTCTAATTTCACTTCTGAAAGGTCTGGCTCTAATTTTTAGACTATGTCCCCTAGTCCTAGAATCCCCAACCAGCGGAAATAGTTTCTCTCTATCTATTCTATCTGTTCCCCTTAATATCCTGAAAACTTCGATCAGATCACCGCTTAACCTTCTAAATTCTAGGGAATACAACCCTAATTTGTGTAATCTCTCCTTGTAATTTAAGATTAAACAAATTATGACATTACCAAGGAAACAAGATTGGAATATAATGTATGAAAGCGGAACATATCAGAATCACAGAATCACAGAAACCCCACAGTGCAGATAGAGGCCATTTCGGCCCATCGAGCCTGCACCGACACATATCCCACCCGATCCCCGTAACCCCTACACCAACACATATCCCACCCTATCCCTGTAACCCCACGTGTTTAATCCCCCTAACACTAAGGGTCAATTTATCATAGCCAATCAACCTAACCCGCACATCTTTGGACTGTGGGAGGAAACCGGAGCACCCGGAGAAAACCCACGCAAACACGGGGAGAATGTGCAAACTCCACACAGACAGTCGCCCGAGGCCGGATTCGAACCCGGGTCTCTGGCGCTGTGAGACAACAGTGCTAACCACTATGCCACCGTGCCATAATGCGGAACACCTCCATTCAGTCCGTAAGGGTGACCTCGAGCTTCCGGTCGCCTGTCACTTTAATTCTCCGCTCCACTCCCACTCTGACCTCTCCATTCTCGGCCTCTTACACTGTTCCAACGAAGCTCAACGTAAGCTCGAGGAACAACACTTCATCTTTCGATTAGGCACTTTCCAGCCTTCTGGGCTCAACATTGAGTTCAACAATTTCAGACCATAACCTCTGCCTATCATTTTTTTTCATTTTTTTTCTCTCTCTCTCATACGGCAGCTGTCGATCATTCTGCCATCACCATTTACACTTCATTAGAGTCATCTTTTGTTTCTTAACTTGTCCCATTACCATCTCCTTCTGCCTTGCACCATCATCCCTTTTGTCTCTTAGTCCCTCCTGTCTTCCACCCTATCACAGACCTTCCCTTTTGTTCTTTCCCCCCTTCCCCCCTCTCCCTGCCCCTGTACCTGCTTAAAAACCTGTTACATCTCCAACTTTTCCAGTTCTGACGAAGGGTCATCGACCTGAAACGTTAACTCTATGTTTCTCTCTCTACAGATGCTGCCTGACCTGCTGAGCATTTCCAGCATTTTCTGTTTTTATTTCAGATTTCCAGCATCCGCAGTATTTTGCTTTCAGAAGATAATGTATATGTTTTAAAATATTTTTCACTCATCTACTCTCTTCCCATGAACATGTCTAGGGGCTTCCTTCCTGTACACGTGTCACTTGTCTTGTGCAGAATACTGGATTGTATTAAAAGCTGCATTTGTACTGGGAGATTGCATTCAGTCTGGTGACATACGAGCATATGAAATGTCGGGCAGGAAAAGACCAGCTGGTCCATCTAGCCTGTCCCATACAGTTGTGGTGCATCAAGTCAAGGCACCCTAGCTATTATGTAGTCTTCTGGCAAATGAAAACAAAAACAGATCAAAAACCCAGGGCAAATTAGGGAGGAGGAAAATCTGGAAAATTCCTCTCCAATCCCTCTTGGCGATCAGAACCAGCCCAGGAGACTGCATTGACCATAATACAAAAGGCATCAAGGGGTATGGGGAGAGAGCGGGAATATGGTATTGAGATAGAGGATCAGCCATGATCATATTGAATGGTGGAGCAGACTCGAAGGGCCGAATGGCCGACTCCTGCTCCTATTTTTCTATGTTCTATGTTTCTATGACTTGTATTGATTGGTACCTACTTGTTCTTTGATGCAATCTCTTCCTCAGCCAGGGCCCAGTTTGACTCTCTCTTGAAGGTACACAGTGTATCAGCGCCCATCGCACAAGCCGACAGCCTGCTCCACAGGTCGACTATTCTCTTGAAGAAGAACCCCTCGCACATCTAACCTATTTCCCCCTTTGCGTAATTTATACGCGTGACACCTGGTCTCCCCCAGCCTATCAAATTGAAATAATTTGTCAGTATGCACACAATCTAGTCCCTTCGTTCAATGTTCCCTCGAATCTTTTTTGGGTGCGCGGTCCCTTTAACGGGCTGTGCAGCCCATTCAAAATTTCGCGCATAAATCTACGATTTGAAAAGTCGACCCCAGGCTGCGCGGGACCTCCAGACAGCTGCACGGCCGCGCAGCTTAGCGGGACCGGTGCCTTCATTATTATATCGACCTCAATCAAATCGCCTGAGTCTATCCTTCTCTAAAGTATATAGAATCAGCTCCTTAAGTCTATCTGGCAAGCTAAGGTGTCTTAAAAGGGGAATAATCTGAACCTTTTCCAAAGCCTCATACACTCTCCACTTGCCTGGATGAGTGCAGCTTCAACAACACTCAAGAAGCTCGACAACATCCAGGACAAAGCAGCCCGCTTGATTGGCACCCCATCCACCATCTTAAACATCCACTCCCTCCACCACCGGCGCACCGTGGCTGCAGTGTGTACCACCTACACGAGGCAACTCACCAAGGCTTCTCCGACAGCACCTCCCAAACCCGCGACCTCTTCCACCTAGAAGGACAAGGGCAGCAGGCGCATGGGAACACCACCACCTCCAAGTTCCCCTCCAAGTCACACAGCATCCTGACTTGGAAATGTTTGTTGTTCCTTCATCGTCGCTGGGTCAAAATCCTGGAACTCCCTCCCTAACAGCACTGTGAGAGTACCTTCACCACACGGACTGCAGCGATTCAAGAAAGCGGCAGCTCACCACCACCTTCTCAAGGGCAATTAGGGATGGGCAATAAATGCTGGCCTTGCCGGCGATGCCCACATCCAATGAACAAATAAAAAAAAGTATCATCCACCATGTGAGGGGACCAGAACTGGACACAGGATTCTAAATGAGGCCTAACCAAGGTTTTGTACAAGGACAAAATGGCGTTTTTTGTCTTGTAATCTGTAGTCCTGCGAACGTAGGCCAGTGCCTGATTTGCTTTACCTATAGCTTCACAGCCGTGAATATTTAGAGGGTTATGAACTGTGATACCAAGAACCTTTTCTTTCACCATAGGCTTGAGTTCTGTTCCTTGTAAGGTGTAAGTGCGCTTAGCGTTGGTCCTGCCCGCATGCATAGCACGGCACTTACCTAAGTTAAATACATGAATGTCCTCACAGTGGTCTGACCATACCATATTCTGATTTCCTACCAGATGCCCAGCTCAAAGCACACATGGTGGGTTTGCTTAGAATGGAAAATGAGCAGAGATTCAGATGACACCTGTGTCATTCCAAATGCCTCACCTTGTACCTGCATTAAATATACCCAACAAACGAGAAACTCAAATGGAAGTCTTATTGAATTCTTTGTAAATCTCAACAGTTGAGTAGTGTTTAACATGTGAATTTGAACTGTTTTGTGATGTATTTATCACCACCCCCATCACCATTAAAATTTGCAGAACAGGGGGGAGAAATTCGGTACCTTAGCGCCTTCCGTTAGTGCCTCCTGGGGGGCACTAATGGGGCACTACCGGCTTTGCGACTGGGCGCGGCAATAACCACTAACACCACACTCTCCTGCGCCCAGAGATCGTGACGTCATCCGACTGCGCAGCACCCCGGCTCAGAAATTCACTCTCGCCCC
Source organism: Somniosus microcephalus (assembly GCF_052327205.1). Lineage (NCBI taxonomy): Eukaryota > Metazoa > Chordata > Chondrichthyes > Squaliformes > Somniosidae > Somniosus > Somniosus microcephalus. The sequence goes on from NC_141006.1 coordinate 71,142,402, forward strand.
CCCCGCCTGAGCGCCTGCCGTTAGCACCGACAGGTGGAGGAGTCGGTCTGCAGTCGGACAAGTGCTGGAGGAGCGCTGTATAAAGGCGTCAACATCCGGTTTATTTTTAGTCGGCAAAGAATGCGGCCTTGTCAGTTTGACAAAAGCAAACAGGCGTTTTGAGTGACTTGAGCGTTTTCCACTTGAAGGAGTCTTCTGGCTGAGAAAAATTAATCGCTTTCATTTCGGTGAGATGTTAAAGTGCATCATTTCCAAACTTCAATGGGGGCTGTACTGGCACTGGTGCTCGCCCTCCAGCATCACCGTCTGGGGCAGCGGAGGCAGAGAGGCAGATCGCAAAATGTGGCCAGGGGGAAGAGGGCCAACGGGGCTCTCAACAGGAGGCCGTACCCTCCCAGGGTATTCCGGCAGCATTTCTCCGACATCAATCTCACTGAGGAAACAGTGTCTTAGAAGGCTCCACTTCACCAAGGACGTGGTCACAGAGCTCTGCCACCTCCTGCAGCCACACCGCGAGCCTCACATCAGGACTACCCGGTCTCTCTCAGTGGCAGTCAAGGTCACCATCGCCCTCAATTTCTACGCCAGTGGATCCTTCCGAGGTGCAGCAGGAGCCATACCTAACATATCGCTGTTTGCTGTCCATTGCAGCATCCATGAGGTCACAGAGGCTCTCTACAGGAGGAGAAGGGACTACTTTCCTTCCCCATGACCAGAGAGAAGCAGCGCGAGCGTGCATGTGACTTTGCCAGGATAGCGGGCTTCCCCATGGAGCAGGGCGCCATTAACTGCACCCACGTCGCTTGGTGGGCACCTCATGGCAATCCTGAGGTATTCCGTAACCGCAAATGGTACTACTCACTTAAGGTGCAGTTGGTGTGCGACCACACACACCGAATCCTCACCGTCAATGCCCGCTATCCTGGCAGCAGCCACAATGCCTTCATCCTGCGCCAGACTGGTGTGCCAGCACCCTTCCAGCCACCACATTAAACTCATGGATGGCTGCTGGGAGACAAGGTCTATCAGCTCTCCACCTGGCTCATGACTCCCCTCCACAACCCCAACACTTGTGCCCAACACTCATATAATGAGAACCATGCTGCCACCAGGAACATCATCGAGCAGACCATCGGGGTGCTCAAGCAACGGTTCCGCTGCCTTGACCACTCGGGAGGAGCCCTTCAGTACTCGGCTGAGCGGGTGTCATCGTCTGCTGCGTGCACAACTTGGCCATCATGAGGGTGCAGCCATTGTCACCAGGCATAGCCGCAGCATCTCAGGAGACAAGGAGGAGGATGAAGAGGAGGAGGACATGGAGGAGGAGGAGGACGAGGAGCACAAACACCAGCAACGGAGGAGCCAGCCACTCCATCGGCCTTGTGGAAGAGTGGTCTGTGACCGCCTCATCAGACTTTGGTTCCAATAATTTCAAGGCCACTTCCCAGTTGCTCATCCAGTCCCCATCATTCCATCAATTTCTCATTCCATGCCACACCCCAAAGACACATCACCATTTCTGCAACATTGCAATAATAAATTTATCCAAAATCAGTAACCACATATATACAACATCAAAATGAACTAATCACCCATGTGCAAACCCTTGCCTCCCCTCTTACAGTGCCTTTCCCGAATCTGCTGCTCCTACATAGTGTCTCCCCAGTGGCTGAAGCAGGGCTGGTGGAAGGCTGTTGAGTGTCGGTGCCAGAGACTAGAGATGGCCTTGCAGGACGCCCTCGACCAGCTCTGGGTCTGGAAGGCCCGGCTGCAGACTGCACCATCTCAGTATGGGCGGCAGCAGTCTGGGCTGGCTGGATGACAGGCAGTGGCAAGGGCAATGGCGGAGTGGCAGTGGTGGGAGCAGGAATGCTGTCACCCTGAGAGAGGGCAGCAGGTTCCTGCTCCATTGACACACTGCCACTCCCCCGGGGCAGCACCTCAGCATCCCTAGCAATCTGTTGCAGCACAGGTTGCTGGCCCGCTGCGACACCATGAAAGCCCTGGTGGACTGTGGTGGACCCAGCGACGATGGCAGCAGTCAGAGCTTGCGTGGCATCAAGTTGAGATTGCATGAGAGCAGTCTGAGATTCGATGCAACCAACCATCGACTGCATTACAGCCCTAAGACGTTGCGTCGCTTCCGCCTGTGCTGCAATGGAAGCTGCCAGATCGCCCATCACACGTGGCATGAGGTCTGGGTGGCCACGGTCTCTCTGGAAATGATGGGCTCCATGGTGTGCGCAGAGCTCTGTGCAATGTTGGAGGCGGACTCCTCCACGCTCCTTACCATTGCTGAGAGGTTCTCGGGCACCCTTGCCATTGCACCTATCATCTCGGTGTGCATGCCCATCACCCTTCTTGTGAACGCCTCCCCATCGAGGTCCTCATCTGAGTCCCGTGCAGCAGAACTCGTGCGTGAACTTGCCCTCCGGGGAGCTGGCTCCCGAGCTACCCTTTCCCCCTGGCCTTGCTGCAGCCCGCTCATCCCTGGTGCATCACCCAGTGCAGACTCCTTTGCTAAACTTGCCTCTAAAGGTCACGTAGGGCCAGTATCTGAGGTGGTGCCTGCGGGCAAGAGATGCAGTGACGCGGTGCTTTGCTCCTCCTCCTCTTCTCCTTCCTCACTCTCAGTGGGAGGGTCAGGAACAGGCTGGTCATCTGGTTGCTGATTATCTAAAGCATAAAGGCACAAGACTCGCGTTAAGGTGAGGGCAGGGGGGCAGGAAGGGAGCAAGAAATGCAGACAGTATCAGGAGCTGGAAAGTGGGAAAGGCTTGTGGTGTGAGGGGGAAGTGGGATGAGAGAAGGAGAGGGGATGAACAGACCGTTGTTGCCCCCCAAGGGGGTCGATGTTGCCGACGGCCACGCCGCCCACCACCTGCTGCCCAATGAGTCGCAGCACTCGCTCCTCCAGGTCTGAGAGCTGCTGGAGCTGCGCATCACCCCCGCCTGTTCTCTGCTGCTCCCTCCTATTGTGGGCCATCTTGGCCTGCAAGAGAAACGAATGTGTGTGAGTCAGAGTCCAGCTGTGTGTTTGTGTGCCTGCTGTAGTTGAATAGCTGTGATTGTAGTCAAGGCGTGAGTTGTGGATGTGAGTTTGAGTAGGTGGAGATGCTTGGTGGGTGAGTGGTGGGGTGTGGTGGTTTGTGCACTGTGTACAGACTGAGGTTCAGATGCTGCTATGTAGGACCTGTTGAAGCATGTACTCACCTTGACCACTCGAGTGAGGTTGTTGAATTTCTTCTGACACTGTGTCAGGCTGCGTAAGACCACACTACTGGCCGAGACCTCCTGGGCCACTTCCCTCCACATTGCCCTGAAGACCTGGGGCAATGGCCTCCTTCCAGTGTCCGGGAACAGCACTGCCCTCCTTCGCTCCACTCCCGTGACCAATGCCTCCAATGCCTCGTCCGTGAGACGACGAGCTCTCTCCCTGGGAGTGGGATCAGCCATCACGATCAGGGGACTGAGTTCCTTGCAGGTCGCCTTCACAGCCAGCACTGCTGATAATGAGGATCTGCACAATGATGCAACCTCCCCTTTAAGAGCTGGAAGGGGCCAGTGTGAAGGATCAGTACTGAATGCATTGCACCTGAAATTCATTATCGCTCTGCTGGTAGCGCCCCTGTAGCGCCCCACTGAGGTCATTAACACTTGATTTAATGCTCCAGGAGGGAAAAATTGGGTATCGCCCATTTTGAGGTGCTAATATCGGCCGGGCGCAAAGTTTAGCGCCCGACGCTAATTATCGCCTCCGACTGCAAAATTTGCCTCTATCGCCCCTGGAGGTGATTTGAGCGCTATATCAGGTGCTACAGACCTGTCTTAATGCGCTAACGCTGAGGAGCGAGGCGCTACCTCAGTGCGCTGGCGAAGCTCAGGCGATGTCCGTAACCGTGGAAGCCAGACAGACTGTCGCCGGCCAGTTCTTAAAGGGGAGGGGCCACCTTGCTGGCCAGCCACACCCTGCTCATAGCAGCCTTGAATCTCGGCCTGGAGAGACCTCGACAGCAATTGTGTTGGAAGCACTAATGGACAGGCCCAGGGAAAGTGCTCGGCACTTAGGAACCTCAAAAGTGGTGCTGAGGGCCAAAACTCCTTAGGACAGCGTTAAATCTCTCCAGACGTCTCTCTCCCTCTCAACCTGAGTGTTCCAAATATTTCGCTGACAAGAAAAGGCAGGAAGCGCCCGCCTTTAAATAGCGCTCCCCCAACCCCTTCCCTACTTGAAAACGTTCCCCTCTACCTGTTGTTGCTAGCGGCAGGCGCTAAGGCAGGGGGCCACGACTCAATATCTGGTCCGGGGCGCTACCAGGGCGTTGCACGCTCGACTGATGTCACGATTTGCGGGCGCAGGAGATCGTGGCGGTAGTGTTTAGCGCCGCCACAAAATGACTGGTCAAATTCGCGAGCAGCGCTAAAATCATTGCGCTCAGCGCTAAGTTCCTAGTGCCCTGTTAGCACCCCCAGGCGGCGCAAACCAACCGGATTTTTTCCCCCAGGCCTGTATTGTGTGCAGTTTTGGTCACCTCATCTGAGGAAGGATATTCTTGCCATGGAGAGAGTGCAGCGAAGATTCACCAGACTGATACCTGGGATGGCAGGAATGACGTATGAGGAGAGATTGGGTCGATTGGGCTTATATTCGCTAGAGTTTAGAAGAATGAGAGGGGATCTCATTGAAACGTATAAAATTCTAACAGGACTAGAAGACTAGATGCAGGAAGGATGTTCCTGATGGTGGGGGAGTCCAGAAGCAGGGGTCACAGTCTAAGGATAAGACTGAGATAAGGAGGAATTTCTTCACCCAGCGAGTGGTGAACCTGTGGAATTTTCTACCACAGAAGGCAGTTGAGGCCAATTCATTAAATATATTCAAGAAGGAGTTGGATATATTTCTTGAGACTAAAGGGATCAAGGGATATGGGGAGAAAGCAGGGACAGGGTACTGAATTTGGATGATCAGCCATGATCTCATTAAATGGCGGAGCAGGCTCGAGGGGCCGAATGGCCTACTCCTGCTCCTATCTTCTATGTTTCTATGTTTCCTGGAGCGCTAACAGCCAGTTTAGGAGAAGCTCAGAGGCATTAATGCCTGCCGCTACTTTTTCATGATTTCAAAAATTAGTGCCCCAAACGGGGCGATACCGAATTTCTCCACCTCATTGTGATTTGACTCGTGAAGCATTCTGTTTTAACTGGGAAAAAAAACGGTACTTTGGATTCACATAATTTTTCGGAGCAATAGATAAGTCACTTTTGTTTTAATCTGCCACAAACAGACGAAAGTATTGAACACTAATCTTCGGCATTAATAAATATTGCATAAAGGTAATAGATTCTCATCCTTTTGAAAGGGAAGCTCCAGTTATTCAGTCACGGTTGATTAATAAATGATAAGAGACAGACAGATAAATGTTATAAAAAAGGTCAGACTCTTCAGAACAAGTAGTTCAATTGCGAGGAGCATCAGCTTGAGATCACCTCACCCTGATTTAAATTAATGCAGCACAGTTGGAGGGCGCTCCTTCAACTTACGTTGCAACAATGACAGTGCTAACATGCAGAAAAATGCTGAATTTCATGAACTGTTGAACCAGCACATTGTGATTACATGAACGTGTTCAGCACAGAATCTTCGTGCACCCTGGTGTGAAGTTGTGTTTGAAGTTCACTCCTGCACTTGAATCCTTTTAAATGGGAAGGATAATTTACAGTCTGGTGCTAGAATAATGCATGGGCCTAGTGCTTTCCGATAGGCAAGTGTGGGTTTAGCCATAAACTTCACCAATAATTTTCCTACTCGTTAATATTCATTGCGACCAGTGCCATACCTCAGTGGTACAATATTTCAGGTGTGGTGAACATACCTGTCAGAATAAGGGGTCGCCCGTTTAAAACGGAGATGAGGAGGAATTTCTTCTCTCAGAGGGTCGTGAATCTTTGGAATTCTCTACCCCAGAGAGCTGTGGAGACGGAGTCATTGGGCTGGATTTTCATACTGGAGGCTGTAGGAGGCGGGACTACAACTTTCGGGGTTGTAGTCCCGCCTCCATCGAGTTGTGGCCAACCCACGCGATTTTCACTTGATTGACCTTGTTGAGCCCGCCCAGTGGGCGCAGCAGGCCAATTAAGGGCCACCCGGCAACAGGTGACGTCACAGATTGATATTTCATCTGTTGACAGATGAAATATCAGCGTTTGACAGCTCTTTGAAGCTGTCAAACACTGACAATCTGTACTTCAAGTTAATTCTTTCCTCTCAGGCTGATTTAGAGATCTCTCCAGAACAGAAAGCTGAATGCTGCAACTTTTGACAGCTTGCGGCCATTCTGCTTTCTGTGCCGGTGAGATGAGGGACTCCCGAGACCTGAAGGAAGGAAGGCTGTAAAGGTGAGTAAATGTAAGTAAAGCTTCTTCAAACACTTTACACACACCAAACACACTTACCTCTGCACTCATGCACCCATCACTCACCTGAACACTGGACATCTCGAACCCTCCAAGTCCTTCAGCCCGACGGTCTGCCTCGCTAACTTGGCGTGGTTTGGAGCCGTCAGGAAGCCCACACTTTAGCTATGAAAATAGGGATTAGGCTAAAAACTGCCTGTTAACTACCTGTTAACAGGCAGTTAATTGGCACTAATCCCCTTCCCGCCTCGGGGAGGCGGGTCCCAGCACAGGTCGGGTATCCGCCTCCTTTGAAACTGGCATGGAGGCGGGTTGGGGGCGGGATGGGTTTGTGCCCCCCGATTTCAAGATTTTAACCCCCCACATGCCTCCAATCCCGCCTCCACGGCCCAATGAAAATCCTGCCCATTGAATATATTCAAGGCGGAGATTGACAGACATTTGAACTACAGGGGAGTCAAGGGGTATGGGGAGAGAGCGATAAGTGGTGTTGGGGCCAAGATGGGATCAGCCATGATCTTATTGAATGGCGGAGCAGGCTCGAGGGACCGATTGGCCGATTCCTGCTCCTGTTTCTTATGTTCTTATGTTCTTCTTAAGAGCTGACATCAGCCATAGGCTCTGCTCATGAGCTGTGTCTCAGTGGGTAGCACCCTCGCCTCCGAGTCAGAAGGTTGTGGGTTCACAGTCCCACTCCAGAGACTTGAGCACAAAAATGTAGGCCGACACTCCCAGTGCAGTGCTGAGGGAGTGCTGCACTGTCGGAGGTGCCTTCTTTCAGATGAGACATTAAACCGAGGCCCCGTCTGCTGTCTCAGGTGGACGTAAAAGATCCCGCGGCACTATTTCAAAGAAGAGATGGGGAGTTAGCCCTGGTGTCCTGGCCAACAGTGACTACACTTCAAAAAGTACTTCATTGGCCATAAAGTGCTTTGGGACAACCAGTGGCTGTGAAAGGCGCTATAGAAATGCAAGTCTTTCTTTTTTGTACGAAAGCCTGAACTGTAACAAGTATTTCCATTGATTCAATGAGCGTTGGGATCCAGTTTGCCCTTGGTACTAATCTGAGGGTGCATACTGAAGACGCAGAGATACTTAACAAATACGTCATCCTTCAAACAATAATCTCTGTATTATCTTTTCATATGAAATTTTTAGTAGGCTGAGTCTTGTGAATTTAAAATGGAAGCTGGTTCACTGCTTCCGAAAGGAATTCTTTTGCATTGTCATTTGTCATCGGGCCTGAGTTTAAGTAATGCACACGGCTATGTAGAGAGGAGATCCTAGCCCAAGGGGAGGCAATTTTCATCTGCTCAGGTTATTGGCTGTAAGCAAAGTCTGATCAGGTCTAGGTTGTCTGGGTGGTATGTCAGATTTGGGAAATGATCATTTATTCCAGTTTGGCACTGTGAGAAGAAACAGGGCTTGTTAGAATAGTTGTCCACACCATTAAGGAAATGTCATGCCAGACTAGGCCTGACCTAGCAGACCTCTCTCCAGGCAATAATGGGCTGTTATCTACATCTCCATCCACTTGGGTGAATAGAAAAAATTAACATTGGAATTTTAAGCCTATTGGGGGAGAAAATGGCAACTTCCTCAAAGAAACAGACTGAATGTGAAAGGTCTCCTGTCTAGATCGTTAAATTATGACCAACCCTCCGTGTTCTGTAGTTCAGGGGGAATTTTCCCAGCCCTGAGGAGGTGGGATTTGAGGTGGGACTGCCAAGAAAATGGCAGAAACTGGGAGCGGGTACCGACCCCACTCCCAACCCACCTCCGTGCCATATTCCCGGGAGGCGAGTCCCCGAGTCGCGCAGGGACCCGTGTCCTCAAGGCAGGAAGGGGATTAGAGCCAATTAACTGCCTGTTAACAGATAGTTAACAGGCAGTTTTGAGGCTTATCCCCATTTTACCCCTGCAAGTGCGGGCTTCCCGATGGCTGCGAACCTCGCCAGGGTCAGCGAGGCGAGCAGTGGGTCTGCGGGGGTGAGAGGGGTTGAAATTACAGATGTAGAGGTGAGTGATGGGTGCAAGTGTGGACAGATAAGTATGAGAGGTGAGTGTAAAGTGTTGGAAAACATTTCCTTTCCTTTGCTTCTTTCTGCAGGCTTCAACCGTTGAGGATCCGGAGGTGCCTCAACTCAACGGCAGAGAGGACAGATTGGCTGCTGCATTCTCAGATGCTGAAGCCATCTGCTTTGTGCTAAGGAGAGAAGTATTGGTGAGTCTTTGTGCAAGGGCTCACCTTAGAACAGAGATTGTCAGTGTTTGACAGCTTCTCAAAGCTGTTGAGCGTTGGGAACAATTTTGCCCTTGATACTAATCTAAGGGTGCATACTGAAGATGCAGAGATATGCAACAAATATTGAATTTTTTTTAATGAGGAACTGTTTGAGGTTGTGTAGGGGGTTTTGGTTTGGGGTTTGTGTCTGGCCAGTCAGTCGTGTCTGAGCTGCTCCAGCCCCGTGCAGTTCGAATCGCTTCCCCTTTGGTTCTGACCACCGGACTTATTTACAAGTAGCGATATAGACAAACGAGACCAGTGGTTTGGTGCAAAGAAAACCAATGTTTATTAAAAATAGAGAAACAATTACTATACAGAGAAAAATCACTATGGATGCAACACAATTACACTTAACGGGGGAGGAGAAACGGACACATTGAGGGGAAATGACTAAAATGACTTTTTAGCAATTCCCCTTAATTCCCACCCTTTGCACCTATCTAGATTGTCTTGTCATGGGCCAGAAACACCTGCTCCGTGCCCTGTTGCCTGCCGATGTTTTAGGTTTTTACCGCCCCAAAGCAGAGATATCCCAGTAATTCAAACATAACTGCGGGTATCCTACTTCCCTGGATGGGCTCTTCGTCGACGATCCTCTCGCTGGGTTGATGATAAGGCAGGGCACCGGAGGCGAGGCGGGAGACAGCGAGAGAGAGAGAAATGGCCTTCCAAGGGACTAGTTATACCCTTCCCGGTAGCCCTTATCTCCCGCCAGATCAGCTCATTTCTTTTGTCTGATCTGGACGTATTGAAAATCATACAAAGGGTACTGATCTGGGCCCATCAACCTGAATGGCCGGTAATCAGTTTTAAATGCCTCATCAGTGTTCCCCTTTGTCCAACTGGTTTCGTGATGGAGCCATTCCAGTCTGAATGCCCTGTTGATCATTTGTAAACAGTGTTGATGTTCTCTAACCGAAGGTCTGAATGCAGCTGAGCTTGTCCCACTACATTTTGAATAGGCCTTGCCTGCTCTTGATTGTTTGTGCAAACAACCTTGATGATTTTTAATCAGAGGCCCGAATGCCACTGGGTTTGCTTCTCATGCATAAATGCAGAAGGTCTGTCCGCATTCGAGTTTTCTGGAAAGTTCCTTCTCACAGTCATCAGAATACAAGCTTGTCAGTCCAAACTGAAACTTACAGGCTTTGGCCATGAGGCTGACCGCAGCCATCTTGTTGAGCCCTGGATTCCAAACTCAGTCCAACCAGGGCTTCTTTAATAAACCAAAAGTAAATCTTCGGGGGGGAGACATGAAATTTGCGAATCCTTTCAGTTGGGGTCCAAGGCTGCAAGTTATGCCAGTCCCCATTCATTTACTGTTGGGTCTGGTTGCTTGTGCATATCAACTAAGCATGTCCTGTGTAAATCAATGGCAGAAAAAGTAAGTACAGGTACACTATCCCTTATCCGAAAGCCTTGGGACCAGCTGAGTTTCGCTTTTCGGAATTTTTCAGATTTCAGAAGGTATTATTATAAGACTGGGAAATTTGTATTTAATATAAATTTTAAAACTTCAGGCTACCTCTTGCGACTGTTCCGTGTCTCATTCCCCTTCCTGCTTCTCTGGAAAGCCGGATATCGGCTGACTCCTACTAAGCTGGCCCGCAAATCAGGTCGGGGGTCGGGTGGGGGGGGAGAAAAGAATATCGGACGGGCCGCAGTTCGGGTCGGGGGTCGGGTCGGGTCGGGTGGGGGGGGGGGGGGGAGAAAAGAATATCGGACGGGCCGCTGCAGCTATCGGACGGGCCGCTGTATTGTTGGCTTCACTCTCCCGGTACCTCCTTCACACTGCCCGGCTCGGCCTGCAATCTCCTGCCCAGGAGGGAACTCTGTGACCCTCTGCCCTGCTCAGCATAAGTCATGCGCCACTCTGGTCATGTCGTGCGCACGACTTACGCTGAACGAAAAAACTTTCGGTTTTTAGAGGTTTTCGGTTTTCGGAAGTTCGGATAAAGGATAGTCTACCTGTAGAATGATTCGCTTAGAGTATGAAGCATATCACATTCCAGAGCAACCAATAAATAAATAAAACATCGCAGCACAGACCATGCTTTAGAGCAGTTCTTTCACTTGTTCCTCCCCCTTTCTATTGCAGCATTACTGCTGTCAACAGCCTGGATTCACCAACAGTGCTGTATTATAAATGAGGTGACACTAATGCTTCTGGTGGCATGGAGTACCGCTTCAAGAGATAAAAGAAAGAAAGAACTTGCATTTCTATAGCGTCTTTCATGACCTCAGGACGTCCCAAAGCACTTTACAGCCAATGAAGTACTTTTTGAAGTGGTCACTGCTGTAATGTAGGAATCGCGGCAGTTAATTTGCGCACAGCAAGCTCCCACAAACAGCAATGTGATAATTACCAGATAATCTGTTTTTTGTTATGTTGATTGAGGGATAAATATTGGCCAGGACACTGGGGATAAAAATAAATCTGGAATGAAAAGCTAGTATCAGTAATGGTGACCATGAAACTATCAGATTGTCATAAAAACCCATCTGGTTCACTAATGTCCTTTAGGGAAGGAAATCTGCCATCCTTACCCGGTCTGGCCTATATGTGACTCCAGACCCACAGCAATGTGGTTGACTCTTAACTGCCCTCTGAAATGGCAACTCACCACCACCTTCTCAAGGGCAATTAGGGATGGGCAATAAATGCTGGCCCTGACAGCGATGTCCACATCTCAGGAATAAATTAAAAAAAGATTAACTCCCCTGCTCGCCTTCAAAATACTGCCATGGGATATTTTACACCCACCGGAGAGAGCAGACGGGGCCTCGGTTTAACGTCTCATCCGAAAGACGGCACCTCCGACAGTGCAGCACTCCCTCAGCACTGCACAGCACTTTTCGCCTCACCGCCAGAGACACAGCAACATTAACAAACATATATGGCTGCCTCTGTTGCTGCAAGCTACCACAGGTCACTGTTGATTCTGTGCAGGTGGGTTGACCCTATCCTAAGTAATTGAATTTTGACATTATTGGATGAATGGATTTCCTTCAGGCAGCAAGGAAGGTCCAAGGTGAGAAAATTAAAGTCATAATTGTGAGTTTGAACAAATGTGCACAAACATGATTTTACTGGTGCGGCAGCTCTCTGAAACCATAAGATACATTGAATGGATTCAGGAGCATTGTGAGCCTCAGTACAATTGCAGAATAGAACAACAATAACAACTTGCATTTATATAGCGTCTTTAACTTCTTCGGCAGCACCTCCCAAACCCGCGACCTCTTCCACCTAGAAGGACAAGGGCACCAGGTGCATGGGAACACCACCACCTCCAAGTTCCCCTCCAAGTCACACACCATCCTGACTTAGAAATATATTGGCTGTTCCTTCATCGTCGCTGGGTCAAAATCCTGGAACTCCCTCCCTAACAGCACTGTGGGAGTACCATCACCACATGGACTGCAGGGGTTCAAGAAGGCGGCTCACCACCACCTTCTCAAGGGCATTTAGTGATGGGCAATAAATGCCGGCCTTGCCAGCGACGCCCACATCCCAGGAACGAATAATTTTAAAAGAAATAGTAAATGTCCCAAGGTGCTTCAGCAGAAATGATTTGTCAGCATAAACAATATCCTCCACAAGAACAAAAACTAGAATGGGAGGATCGTAGATCCACTATCTGTATACGTAATCCTGGAGGCATTAATCTTCTGTTCTGAACACAGCAACATTTACAATTATGTACCGGAGGGCCTGAAAATCAACAGATACTTCAAATTGTCACAGCACTTCTGACCAACCAGGGGTATTGTTAAATGACTTTAAACCCTACACTTTAGACTCCAGAGGCATTGGTGAGGTTCCCCAGGCGATGGTCACCCTCCTGTTCCTTATCTGTTTATAGATGTGTAAACTTGGACAGTGCCTGTAGGGAGGTTATTCAACAAGGGAGCATTATAGATGAGATCAACAGTATCCTGTCCACACCAAACACCCACAACTAAACACTTCTAGTAGGGGTGGGGGTCACTGGAGAGCAATCAAAAGTAGGAACGCTGGCTGATTTTTCCCTCCCTAATCAAGGAGTGCTTAAGCCAACTGTAGCACTTCTGCTGCCATAATGGCTAAGATCAACAAACTCAGCAAAGAGCAATGGTTGGACCGGGGAAATACCTAGACTGTATGGTTCAGGTAGCCACTCAATAAACTTACTGAGCTATTGAGTGCATTTTGTGAATTACCTTGCAGTTGTGCACAGGGTTGGAAGGAATTTTTTGAGGATGTAACTGGTAAAATAGATAAGGGAGAACCAGTGGATGTGGTGTATTTGGACTTTCAAAAGGCTTTCGATAAGGTCCCGCATAAGAGATTAGCGTGTAGAGTTAAGGCGCATGGGATTGGGGGCAAGGTATTGACTTGGATAGAGAACTGGTTGGCAGACAGAAAGCAAAGAGTTGGAATAAACGGGTCTTTTTCCGAGTGGCAGGCAGTGACTAGTGGGGTACCGCAGGGATCGGTCCTAGGACCCCAGCTAGTCATAATATATATATAAATGATCTAGACAAGGAAACTAGATGTAATATTTCCAAGTTTGCAGACGACACAAAGCTGGGCGGGCGTGTGTGCTGTGAGGAAGATGCCGAGAAACTCCAGTATGATTTGGACAGGTTGGGTGATTGGGCAGAAGCATGTCGGATACAATATAACGTGGATAAATGCGAGGTTATCCACTTTGGTGTCAAAAACAGGAAGGCAGATTATTATCTGAATGGCAATAGATTGGGAGAAGGGGAAGTGCAACGAGACCTGGGTGTCCTTGTGCACCAGTCGCTGAAGGTAAGCATGCAGGTGCAGCAGGCGGTTAAGAAGGCAAATGGTATGTTGGCCTTCGTAGCGAGAGGGTTTGAGTACAGGAACAAGGATGTCTTGCTGCAGTTGTACAGGGCCTTGGTGAGACCACATCTTGAGTGTTGTGTGCAGTTTTGGTCGCCTTATCTGAAGAAGGATGTTCTTGCCATGGAGGGAGTGCAGTGAAGATTCACCAGGCTGATACCTGGGATGGCAGGAATGACGTATGAGGAGAGATTGGGTCGATTGGGCTTATACTCGCTGGAGTTTAAAAGAATGAGAGGGGATCTCATTGAAACTTGTAAAATTCTAACAGGACTAGACAGACTAGATGCAGGAAGGATGTTCCCGATGGCGGGGGAGTCCAGAACCAGGGGTCACAGTCTAAGGATAAGGGGTAAGCCATTTAGGACAGAGATGAGGAGGAATTACTTCACCCAGAGAGTGGTGAACCTGTGGAATTCTCTACCACACAGGGCAGTTGAGGCCAATTCATTAAATATATTCAAGAAGGAGTTGGATATATTTCTTAAGGCTAAAGGGATCAAGGGGTATGGGGAGAAAGCAGGGACCAGGTACTGAATTTGGATGATCAGCCATGATCTCATTGAATGACGGAGCAGGCTCGAGGGGCCGAATGGCCTTCTCCTGCTCCTATCTTCTATGTTTCTATGTTTCTATGAAGAACGTGAAATCACTCTCAACATCAGGTGGGTGCCTCTGACATGATAGTATAAATACCAGAAGCAGAAAGAAGACGTGTTGTGCTTCAGATGACACAAAAAACAGTTTTGTTGGCCCCAATTTTACCTGCAGGTGGATTCCCAGCTCAGGGCTGAATTAAAATTATATGTAAAGAAGGACCCCGTTGGCTCCGGGTGCGTGTCCTTGCTGCCTGCTCGGGAGGGCAGGTTAAAATTGCAGATGTGGGATCATGGCGGCTTTCGTCTGCCCACCCGCCAGGTTTCTGCTGACCGGGTAAGGTTACAATCGCCCCCTACAATTAACTAAACAGCAAACTTCACGTACTCCTCTTCTAGAGAACCAATCAGAGTTCCTAATCAGCATCTACGGACAATATCTGTATAATTCAAGAACCACAACTGAAATGTTAGCCTATCTTTTGTAAGCTCGAGGAACAGCACCTCATCTTTCCATTAGGCACTGTACAGCCTTCTGGACTTAACATCGAGTTCAACAATTTCAGACCATAATTTCGACCCCTATATTTTTTTTCCCCCCTTGTTTTCTCACACAGTTGATGATTCTACCATCGCCATTCACACCTCGTCTAGAGTCATCTTTTGTTTCTTAACTTGTCCCATTACCATCTCCTTTTGCCTTGCACCATCATCCCTTTTGTCTAACCTCTCCTGCCTTCCAGCCTATCACAGACCTTCCCTTTTGTTCTTTCCTCCCCTCCTCCCTGCCCCTGCTTAAAAATCTCTCATCTCTAACCTTTTCCCGTTCTGACGAAGGGTCCTCGACCCGAAACGTTAACTCTGTTTCTCTCTCCTCCTCTGTGCTGCCTGGCCTGCTGAGTGTTTCCAGCATTTTCTGTTTCTTTTTCAGATTTCCAGCACTTGCAATTTTCTCTTGTTACTTCAACCGCCAGCTAACCTAAGCGGACTGACAGGATCTGTGGCCGACGTCAATAAAGCACATCCAGTCTGTATGAAACATAGAAGATAGGAGCAGGAGTAGGCCATTCGGTCCCTCGAGCCTGCTCCGCCATTTAATGAGATCATGGCTGATCATCCAAACTCAGTACCCTGTCCCTGCTTTCTCCCCATATCCCTTGATCCCTTTAGCCTCAAGAAATATATAACTCCTCCTTGAATATATTTAATGAATTGGCCTCAACTGCCCTGTGTGGCAGAGAATTCCATAGGTTCACCACTCTCTGGGTGAAGAAATTCCTTCTCATCTCAGTCCTAAATGGCTTACCCCTTATCCTTAGACTGTGACCCCTGGTTCTGGACTCCCCCGCCATCGGGAACATCCTTCCTGCATCTAGTCTGTCTAGTCCTGTTAGAATTTTATAAGTTTCAATGAGATCCCCTCTCATTCTTCTAAACTCCAGCGAGTATAAGCCTAATCGACCCAATCTCTCTTCATACGTCATTTCTGCCATCCCAGGTATCAGTCTGGTGAATCTTCGCTGCACTCCCTCCATGGCGAGAACATCCTAGGGGGCTGCAGAGCAGTTTTTAAGTAAACGATTATTGCTCACCAGCAAACGTTAGTTAAGATCTGTAACCACTGGGAGGCACAAGGGAGTAAGGAGTTTAAATTGAAAGTATTTCCCTCCCACGGGCGTTTCCTTCTTTAATTGTGGTACAATTACAGAGGAATAGATTGCACTATGATTTAAATTATTTTTAATCCCATATTTTTAGCTGATAAAATGAGCATCGACTCCATCTGATTCACAAGTGAAATTGATTCAGTTTACACTATTTCAATTTGCAAAACCCAGCTCTTCTCAATTCAAACACAGGGCAACGGAGCAATTGAATCTCTACTTTATTTATTATTAATGTCAAATTAAAGCACATTTTCAAAAGAACAGTATAATTAAAGACAGTGAAGAGTATACAATGCACTAAGAGGCAGTGACTTCAGGGAAAGGTATTCAGAGAACATTTTTGTTTAACTTCAAAAGGCCAAGAGCTTGAAAGCTGGGTCTTATTTTTGTCATGAATGCATCACTTGCGAATGGTGTAATAATGCACTTCAATACAATTGACATACAGGAAACTCTTGATTTACCGGCACCTAAATAACCAGAAATCTCTGTTAACCGGCAAAATTCAGGAGTAGGTTCAGGTAAGTTTTACTTCATATTAGTGGCCATTCCTGGATCTGTGGCCATGTAACCAGGGTTCCTGCACCTGTTGCTATGCAACAGGGACGCCTGGATCTGTGGCCGTGTACGGGGCTCTTGTACCTTTTACTATACCTCTCCGTAATCCGGACTTTTTGATAAACCGGCACCACGCCGGTCCCGTCAGTGCCGGATAAAAAAGAGTTTCCTGTAATTTCTAACCGAATGATAAATAGGTTCTTTGGAACAGAGGAGGCTGAGGGGAGACTTAATTGAGGTGTATAAAATTATGAGGGACCTAGATAGAGTGGACAGGAAGAACCTATTTCCCTTAGCAGAAGGGCCAATAACCAGGGGACACAGATTTAAAGTAATTGGTAGAAGGATTAGAGGGGAGTTGAGGAGAACTTTTTTCACCCAGAGGGTGGTGCGGGTCTGGAACTCTCTGCCTGAAAGGGTGGTCGAGGCAGAAACCCTCATTGCATTTAAAACGTACTTGAATATGCACTTGGTGCTGTAACCTACAGGGCTACGGACCAGGAGTTGGAAAGTGGGATTAGGCTGGATAGCTGTTTCGGACACAATGGGCTGGATTTTCTGAATGGGAAGCTTTTGGAGGCAGGACTGCTGCTTGCTGGGTTTCAGTCCCGCCTCCATCTGTTTCTGGCCAACCAGCAGGAATTTCCCCTGATTGACCTTGTTAAGTCCACCCGGCGGGCTCAGCAGGCCAATTAGGGGGAAGTCAGTGACAGAGCACGTCAACGTCTGACGTGTCATCTGTCAAGAACTTTTGAAAGAAGAAATGTCATCGTTTGACAGCTCTGTGAAGCTGTCAAACACTGACATTCTGTGTAGTTTGATAAGTCCTTGTGTTCAGGACTCATCAAACCTTTCTACTTTGTAGAAATCAGCTGGCTGTTGGAACGGAGGATGCAACAGCCAATCTGTGATCTCCAGAATGGAGATGTTGGGGACTCCGACTCCACAGCGGCTGAAGGCTGTAGGTCGAAACAAAGGTAAGTTAACATATTCTAACACTTTACAGTCAACTCACATACTTACCACTCCACACTTACACCGATCACTCACCTCTACATCGCACTTTCAGACCCCTCCGACCCCCGCAGACCTCCTATTCGCCTCCGACAGCCCGGCGGTGTTCCCTCAGGTCGGGAAGCCTACACTTCAGCACGAAAAATGGGGATAATCCTATTTTCTGCCTGTTAACTACCTGTTAACAGGCAGCTAATAGGCTTTAATCCCTTCCCGCCTCCAAGGAGATGGGACCCGGGGCAGGGCGGCTTCCCACCTCCTGGCAAGAGGGCATGGAGGCTTGTTTGCCACCCGCCCCTAAATTCTGCAGCTTTCCCGGCAGTCCCGCCTCCATACCCACCTCCTCGGGGCTGAGAAAATCCAACCCAATGAGCCAAATGGCCTCCTTCTGTGCCATAAATTTCTATGATTCCCCAAAGCTCTCCCAATGGCCTACAACAACAATATGAATTTATACCGCACCTTCATCATAGAAATACATCCTAAGTTGTTTCAGTGAGAAAGATAGAGGAAGACTGACCATGTGCATTATCCCTCCTTGTCCTCCTCGTCCATTCATCCTCCTCCACCTCTTCTCAGTGGGACAGCCCTCCCTCGGTCCACTCTTACCTATCCAATCATAGCCACAGCATCTCCAGCAATGGCTTCTCTTCCTGCCGCAGCACTGTTACCTCTGGAGTCTCTCAAGAATCTATCCTGCACCCCCTCATGCTGCCCCTTGGCAACATCATCCAAAGATGTGAGATCATATTCCACATGTGCGCTGACGGCACCCAGCTCTACATCTCCAGCACCTCTCCGGGCCCCTCCACTGCCTCTGTGTTGTCAGACTGCGAGAAGATATATACAAGCTGAAGTTACAGAACTGCACAGACATTTCTATCAAGTACAAACATAATAAAACCTGAAGTGTGGTTCTTTTCTTGGATGGCCACAATTTCCTCCGGGTAAACAGTAGTAAGACTGAAACCATTGCTTTCAGCCCCCATCACAAACTCTATCCTTGTCAACGATTCCATTCTCCTCCCGGGCCACTGTCTCAGATTGGGCCAGACTGTTTGTAACCTCGGCATGCTATTTGACCCAGCGCTGAGCTTTGGGCCCCATAACCTCTCCATCACAAAGGCTACCTGCTTCCACCTCCCAACTTCCATCACCCAACTCCACCCCACCTCAACCTTCCTGCATGCCTTAGTCGCCTTCAAACTCATTCCAAAGTTCTCCTGACTGACTTCCCATCCTCCATGCACTGTAAGCTTCAACTCATCCCAAACTCTGCTGCCCATATCCTATCCCACACCAATTCTTGTTCACCCATCACTGCTGTCCTTGCTGATCTACATTGGCTCTTGGTCATTCAACGACCTCCAACTTGAAATTCTCATCCCCGTGTTTAAATCCCTTCATGGCTTGCTCCTCCCCAACTCTCTAATCTTCTCCATCACTACAACCCACCCCCAAACTCTCTAATCTTCTGCATCACTACAACCCACCCCCAAACTCTCTAATCTTCTCCATCGCTACAACCCACCCCAAACTCTCTAATCTCCTCCATTGCTACAACCCACCCCCAAACTCTCTATTCCTCTGAATCAAGTTTCTTGTGCATCCCGCCCATTGGCGGCCGTGACTTCAGCTGTCTAGGCCCCATGCGCTGGAACACCTCCGTCTCTCCACCTGCTTCTCTTCCTTTAATAACTTCAATAAAACCCAACTCTTTGGCCAAGATCCTATCCTAATATCTCTTTCTTTGATTCAGTGTCCATATTTATCTGATTGTATCTCTTTGAAGCGCCTTGAGATGTTTTTCTACATTAAAGACGCTATGTAAAGCAAGTGGTTGTTGATAGGAACTGTTTCCAAGCCTTTGTGGGGGAGTTAAGATGGGTGACAGAAAGTTTGAACAGAGAGATGGGTTTTCAAGAGATTTTTAAAAGGTTAATAGAGAAGTAGAGGAGGAAGGGGTTTAGGGAGGAAGATTAAGGTGAAGGAAGATAGCAGAGATTATGGCCATAATCTCAGTCCTCTAAAACAGGCAAATTGTACCATGGAATTGGAGAGTAGCCAATGCAACACATTTGTTCAAAAAGGGAGAAAAAGTTAAAGATATTCCAGTGTATCATTAGTTAGTCCAATGTCAGTTCTTGGCAGCCCTCTCTTGGTCCACTCTTACCTATCCAATCATAGCCACAGCATCTCCAGCAATGGCTTCCTTTCCTGCCATAACACTGTTACTCTGGAATCTCCCAAGAATCTATCCTTCACCCCGTCCTCTATATGCTGCCCCTTGGCAACATCACCCAAAGATATGAGATCATATTCCACATGTATTTGAATCTGTAACTCTAGAGAAAATTAGTGAACATTTAGAAATGTGTGGGTTAGTCAAGGACCGCCAGCATGAATTTGCTAAATGCGTGTTTGACAAACAATAGAATTTTTGAATAAGTGACCAATTGGGCAGACAAAAAGAATCCAGTAGATGTAGTGTGACGTAAGAAAACTACTAGGCACTTGGTCTAAGCATTAAACAAAGCTTTAATCAACTGTTTTACAACATGGAGGTCTAGTTGTGCCCTTCACTAGTTCCTGTTAAGAATGTCCTGTGCAAGCTGGGCCCGTGCCCAAGTATTTATACTCTCCCTGGACAGCGCCACCCATAGGCCGCTAAGTATTATTTCATAAGTCTTTCTTTCATGAATGACTGATTCATGTCATAGTGCATATGGATTTTCAGTTGGCACTTAATAAGGTGTCTCACAAGAGGCTTTGGTTGGAAAATTTCACACGTATGGTATACGATAAAATGAATAGAATAGCATGGATGGAAAGTGATTGATGAACAGGAAACAAAGAGTTAGGGTAAATGGGTGTAGCTCTGATTGGGGAAGAGTTGGAAGTGGTGTGTCCCGGGGTCAGTGTGATGTCCATTTTTTGTTCTTGGTATATATAGATGATTTAGACTTGGGCACAGGGAGATCAAAACTGGCTGATAACACAAAGATAGGGGGTTTGGCAATCAGCAAGGAAGAGCGTAAAAGACGTCAGGAAGGCACAGACAGGTTAGTGGAATGGGCAGACAGATGGAAGGTACAATTTAATCTGGATATAAGCACATTTTGGTACAAAAATGTAGGAAATGGGGTTGGAGAAATCAAGAGTCGAGGTGACAAAAGAATGGGTAAAGGTTTCAGCGGGGGAAATAGAGGTGGCGATGGACCTAGTAGGTAAAAGGTACTAAACCATACAGGTTTAAAGATTCAATCCCTAGTCTATGCTGAGGGAGCTGATCTCAGTTGGGATACTAAAATTGAATTTAGCGATCCTGGACCAGGTAGAAGATTTCATCGACCCGAAATGTTAACTCTGTTTCTCTCTTCACAGATGCTGCCTGGCCTGCTGAGTATTTCCAGCATTTTCTGTTTTTATTTCAGATTTCCAGCATCTGCAGTATTTTCTTTTTGTAGAAGGTTTCTGCTCCTGACTGAGATCCAGTAACCCCTGTCCATGCGCAGATGTCAAATGAGAACAAGATTAGGCTCAACCTTGATGCCCTCAACTGGAGATTCAGTTCCAAGAGTGTTGGCAGCTTTCCCTACTTCACCCCACTGGCCATACTTTATACCTGAGCTCAGAAGGTGAGTGCCAGCAGATGATTCAACCATCGAGGGTGTGACAACTGAGCCGGATTCTGTTCTTACACAGCATCCATGCACATACAGCATCAAAGAGGAAGCCCCCTCACCTCCCTATAGACCAGGAACACTAGGGCCATTTGCTCCCCCAACTGAGAACAGGTAATGGTAGTGACCAGTATTTGACCTTAGTAGGCTATGTAGGAAATCTACGTTTTTTATTGACATTTCAGAGACATATTTTACCATCCTGTTGTTGGGAAAGAATAGAACAGGGTAAATTTTACAAGGCTCCTCTGGTGATACATTCAGTCCCATTCGCAACTCCTCAGATAATGAAGCAGTCCATGCTTGCATGCAGCAAGACTGGGCCGACATTCAGGCTTGGGCTGATAAGTGGCAAGTAACATTTGCGCCACACAAGTGCCAGGCAATGATTATCTCCACTGCCCCTTGACATTCAACAGCATTACCATTGCCGAATCCCCCACCATCAACATCTTGGGGGAAACCATTGACCAAAAACTTAACTGGACCAGCCACATAAATACTGTGGCAACAAGGGCAGGTCAGAGGCTAGGTATTCTGCGGCGAGTGTCTCACCTCCTGACTCCCCAAAGCCTTTTCACCAACTACAAGGCACAAGTAAGGAGTGTGATGAAATACTCTCCACTTGCCTGGATGAGTGCGGCTCCAACAACACTCAAGAAGCTCGACACCATCCAGGAGAAAGCAACCCGCTTGATCGGCACCCCATCCACCACCTTAAACATTCACTCCATCCACCACCTTAAATAATGCCGTTTCCTCATCGTCGCTGGGTCAAAATCCTGGAACTCCCTCCCTAACAGCACTGTGGGAGCACCTCCACCACACGGACTGCAGCGGTTCAAGAAGGCGGCTCACCACCACCTTCTCAAGGGCAACTAGGGATGGGCAATAAATGCTGGCCTTGCCAGTGACGCCTGTTGAGTCTGTATGTCCCAGTTATGTTTAGGATCAATCACTGGACACAGACAACAAGAATAACTTTTAACAGGTCTTTACTAGTCGAAGGTCAGGGCTGAACTGCCCAGCAAATCCTTGCACAATACTTATATACCGGTGTGGTCACCACCGGTATTACAGTATTACAGTATACAGCAGCCAAGAGAAAGTAGTACATCTCTTAAGGTAGTTCTCTTAAGGTGGAACAGGTTACATACACCACAATCCTCCCTTTTTAGCTTAACAGTTATATCCCCATTTAACATAACATAATAACATATATATATATGCAACTTCATGCAAAACAGTTCAAAGATTCAGTCTCTGAGGAGGCCTCCTGATTCGAGTTGGATAACGCCTTTCAGGGGTCTCTGATTCTCGTTGATGGGGTGACTCATCTAGTTGGTCTCTTATGGATTGGACATCATCATCAGGTACATTCACTTCTGAGGTAGATGCTTCAGGTTCACTAACTTCTTTCACGGTTGTCTCTGCCGTAACCATGGGTTCGATCCTTGTTCTCGATTCTACCAGTTGGTCAGCATGACGCCGTATTACATTTTCACCAATATCTACCGTGTACATCAGGGGTCCTTGTCTGGCCCGAATTGTTCCAGATTGCCATTTCTCGTTTTTATACTCCCGGGCTAACACTGGTTGTCCTATTTCGAAGCTCCGAGTGGTCTTGTTATTTATATGCTGGAACTGTTTGTTTTCAACTTCCCTCCGCACATTTGGTTTTAACAAGTCCAACCTGGGCCGCAACCTCCTGATATAGAACATCATGGCAGGACTTTGGTTTGTCACTGCATGAGTGGTGTTTCGATATGCCAGTAGGAATTTGTCCACCTTGTGTTGTAGTGGAATCTGATCTTCGCTCATGGCCTTTATTGCTTTTTTAAACGTTTGTACAAATCTCTCGGCCAACCCGTTTGTAGCCGGATGATATGGGGCAGAGGTATAATGTTTCACCCCATTCTTCTTCATGAATTTCTGGAATTCATCTGACATGAACTGCGGTCCGTTGTCTGAACATATTTGTTCTGGCAATCCATTTCTCGCAAATATCGTTCTTAACACCGCGATCGTCTTTTCCGAGGTAGTGGTAGTCATCTTAATCACTTCTGGCCATTTAGAATGTGCGTCCACCGCAATTAAAAACATGGAGTCCATGAAAGGACCAGCAAAGTCAATATGTACACGTTGCCATGGGGTTGAAGGCCATTCCCATGGATGCAGCGGTGCAATCGGAGGTGCATTTTGCGCTTTTTGGCACCCTGAGCAGCTTTTCGTCAGCTCCTCTATCTGTTGGTCGATACCCGGCCACCACACATAAGCCCTAGCAAGGCTTTTCATCTTGACTCCCCCCAGATGACCTTCATGCAGTTCCTTTAGAACTCTCTCTCTTAACTTAGGAGGAATAATCACCCTTGTTCCATACATCAATGTTCCTTGACAGACGGACAGCTGTTCTCGTCTTGCTGAGAATGCCGGTAACAGTGGATCACCATGTGCTGGCCATCCCTTCACTGTCACTTCGTAGACCCTGGACAGTGTCGGGTCATTCCTGGTTTCTCTTTCAATACTTGCATTGGTGACTGGTAAACATTCGATGATGGTCGAGTGAAATAACTCAACAGGGTCAACCGTCGGTGCCTCCTCCTCTGTAGGTAGTGGCAGGCGCGACAGCCCATCAGCATTACCATGCTGCTTTGTACCTTTGAATTCTATCTGATATTGATGTGCCCCTAGGAAAAGGGACCATCTCTGGAGTCTCTGTGCTGTCATCACTGAAACACCCTTCTTAGGGTTAAAAATGGATACCAACGGCTGGTGGTCTGTCAGAAGCGTAAACTTTTGGCCCTGCAGGTAATGATTAAACTTCTTTACTCCCCACACAAGGCTGAGAGCCTCCCTATCTATCTGAGCATAGTTGCGCTCAGCGGAGGTCAATGATCTGGATGCGAACGCAACTGACCTCTCCTGGCCATTTGGCAACTTGTGTGAGAGTACTGCCCCAATACCATATGGAGAAGCATCACAAGCCAAACGAATAGGCAGCGTTGGGTTGAAGTGAGCCAACACTGCCTCTGAGGTGATCAATGCCTTGCTTTCGCGAAAGGCCCTCTTACAGTCCTCGCTCCACTTCCATGGTACTCCCTGCTGCAAAAGAGCGTTCAGCGGGTGCAGCACCGTGGATAAATTTGGCAGAAACTTATGGTAATAGTTAATCAACCCTAGAAACGACCTCAATTGGGATACATTATCCGGAGCGGGAGCCTTCACAACAGCTTCGATCTTGTCAGGAGACTTATGAAGCCCCTCCTGGTCAATGACATGACCACAGTACGAGATCCGCTTCTGAAAGAATTCACATTTCTGGCGATTAACTCGAAGACCATATTCTTTCAATCTGGTGAGCACCAGTTCCAAGTTTGCAAGGTGTTCCTCGTCATCATCTCCTGTAATCAGAATATCGTCCAGGTAACATTGTGTACCTGGAATTCCCTGTAATACCTGCTCCATGGCCCTCTGCCAAATTGCTGGAGCCGATGCCACTCCAAAAACCAGTCTATTATACCGGTACAAGCCTCTATGCGTGTTGATCGTGAGATACTGGCGTGACTCTTCCTCAACTTCCATCTGTAAGAACGCCTGCACCAGGTCTATCTTGGTGAAGTGTTTCCCACCAGACAACGAAGCGAAGATATCCTCAATCCGTGGAAGCGGATACTGCACCGTGTGAAGCACCGGATTAACAGTGATCTTGAAATCTCCACAGATGCGAACCTTCCCCGGTTCCCCCGGCTTGTTGCTCGATGAACGCTTCATGACTGGGACAATGGGCGTGGCCCACTCACTCCAGTCTACCTTAGACAGTACTCCTGAACGTTCTAGCCCTTCCAGCTCAGCTTCCACAGCAGGTCGTATTGCATAAGGTACCGGTCTGGCTTTGAAAAATTTCAGGTTTGCATGTTCTTCAACCTTGATGTTTGCCGTAATTCCTCTCAGTGTTCCCAGTCCCTGTTGGAACACCTCTTTAGCATCGTCCAACATTCTGGACAATCGTTTAGGTTTGACATCTTTTGTACCGGAATCTACCGTTAGCGCTTTTAAGGAATGCCAGTCCATATTTATTTTCCTAATCCACTCCCATCCCAGTAGTGGTGGACCTCCCTCAGGTAGCACATATAAGTCCATTCCTCGGCTTTCTTTGCCCTTGTGGACCACCTTTACCTCTATCTTCCCGATGGGGTATACTCTTTGCCCCGTGTATGTTTTCAATACAATCTCCGTATCCCGTAGGGGAATATCCTTTTGTAATCTTTCTTATTCATGACCGTCAATGCCGATCCAGTGTCCAATTCCATCTTCACTTGGACTCCTGCTATCTGAAGTGTGACCCAAATTGTTTGGAGGTCTGCTTCCTTACCAACATTGTGTACTCTTAGACTACCCAGTTCATTACTGCTGGAGTCTGAATCTGACTTCTGTTCGTTCGAACTGTTCTCTGTCACCTTGTGTACCTTTTGTACTTTTCCTGCGGTGACTTTTTGTTGCTGGTCTTCTTTCCTGACCGGCATACTTTAGCTATGTGACCAAGCCTGCCACATTTTCTGCATTCCTGATTTTTGAACCAGCACTGGTTCTGATCGTGCGTTGTCTTTCCACAACGATAACATTTTACTGTACGCAAGACCATTTGATTGGTGCAGAGTTCCGGTGACCGTAGCTGCATTTCCACAGTGCCTCTCGCTGCGGCTTCTTGCGATGCTGCAATAGTGACAGCTTTATCAAGCGTAAGATCATTCTCTTCAAGCAGTCGCTTTTGTGTTCCTTCTTTTAACAATCCACACACAAATTTATCTCTCAGCGCATCTGCTAGCCCTGTTCCAAACTGACAGTACTTCGATAGCTTACGTAGTTCAATTAAAAATTCAGCGTTGCTTTCGTCTTTCAACTGCGTTCTTCTGTAAAATTTAAATCGTTCCGCT
The DNA here is from genome assembly GCF_052327205.1 of Somniosus microcephalus. Lineage (NCBI taxonomy): Eukaryota > Metazoa > Chordata > Chondrichthyes > Squaliformes > Somniosidae > Somniosus > Somniosus microcephalus. The sequence continues at coordinate 71,168,410 of NC_141006.1, forward strand.
ATCATCAGCGGCGTGGGGTTTAAATGATTTTTCAGGACAGTAACAATATTCGCGAAGGTCTGATCCGCCGGTTTATTTGGTGATAGAAGGTGCTTCAATAGCCCGTATGTCTTCGCCCCCATTGAGCTTAATAAGGTTAATGCTTTCTCATCATCTGGTACCTTATTTGCTTTACAATAAACTTCCATGCGTTCTACATACGTGGTCCAATCTTCGATATCACTATCAAAGGTATTAATGCTCCCATGTTTAGGCATCCTTGCAAGTTTTTAAATTTTTTTTCTTTTTCTCAAAATGGCGGCTTCCCGCGCTTGTCTTCTTCCCCCGCCTACTAAAATGGCGGCTTCCCGCGCTTGGCGGTCTTTCCCGCACTCGTCTTCTTCCCCCGCCGACTACAATGGCGGATTCCCGCGTTTGCCTTCTTCCCCCGCTGGCTGCAATGGCGATTGCCTTGCTGCTGCCATTCTCGCCTCCCCAGCGGTTCTCACTCCCCGACGCTGCTTTGCCTTGCAGCCCCGCTTGCAGCCCGGTCCTTTACACCGGCTGCGTTTGAATTCTCTGCGGCTCTCGTGCCTTAAGCTTCTCAACTCCCCGACGCTGCTTTGCCTCGCAGCCCCGCTCGCAGCCCGGTCCTGTACACCGGCTGCGTTTGAGTTCTCCGCGGCTCTCGAGCCTTAAGCTGCCCCAGTCGCTGCGCCTCTCGGCCTCGATTGCAGCCCGGCCCTTTCTACCAGCCGTGGTCGAGCTCTCCGCCCTTATTCCTCCGTTTTCCCTCCCCTACTCCACAGTCAACGCGGCCGACTTTCTGCTCGTGTCGCTGATCGGCTTACCCACCACCGTGGTAGAAGGGATGATCACTGCCTGTCGCTGATGGAGGGCTTCGTGGTCAGAATTCTTTTTCTTTTTAACCCGGGTTCTCGATGCCTCCCGTGCGATGGTGCTCAGCAGGATGATGAGGGCGGATGCCTCTTCTCGATGCCCATTTTGAGGACGAAGCTGCCTTGGATGTAAATTTGCCGCAGGGTAAGATCGGACTCGTCGCCACTGTTGAGTCTGTATGTCCCAGTTATGTTTAGGATCAATCACTGGACACAGACAACAAGAATAACTTTTAACAGGTCTTTACTATTCGAAGGTCAGGGCTGAACTGCCCAGCAAATCCTTGCACAACACTTATATACCGGTGTGGTCACCACCGGTATTACAGTATTACAGTATACAGCAGCCAAGAGAAAGTAGTACATCTCTTAAGGTAGTTCTCTTAAGGTGGAACAGGTTACATACACCACAACGCCCACATCCCATAAACGAATAAAAACAAATACATGTATACATGCGTCGTTTTTGGAGCCTGTAGGAGGCCATACTGCCACAAAATAAACCTCACACTGAATTATAAAGGAAGACTTGCATTTCTATAGCGCCTTTCACGACCTCCGGACGTCCCAAAGCGCTTAACAGCCAATTAAGTATTTTTGAAGTGTAGTCACTGTTGTAATGTGGGAAACGCAGCAACCAATTTGTGCATAGCAAGCTCCCACAAACAGCAATGTGATAATGACCAGATCATCTGTTTTTGTTATGTTGGTTGAGCGATAAACATTGGCCACAGGACACCGGGAATAACTCCCTGCTCTTCTTCCAAATAGTGCCATGGGAGCTTTTACATCCACCCGAGAGAGCAGACGGGGCCTCGGTTTAATATCTCATCCAAAAGACAGCAACTCTGACAGTGCAGCACTCCCTCAGCACTGCACCGGAGTGTCAGCCTAGATTTTTGTGCTTATGTCTCTGGAGTGGGACTTAAACCCACAACCATTCTGCCTTAGACGTGGGAGTGTTACTCACTGAGCCACCGACTGACACTATGTAACTTAAGATGGGCCTCCATCCTCACCTACACCCCATCCATATAAGAGGGGCAAATGACAGGGAAATGGGCTCAACCTGCTTTGGAGCAATTGCTAACGCAATGTTGCTGATGTTTCACCGAACTTCCCAAGTCTAATTATTTTTTGGCTGTCAGCATTTTTTTTTTACTTCTGCTTTGAATATCTCGCACACTTTGTCTTCCCTGTCAATTTCTGCCTTTTTGCCAAAGCTGTCAGCCTGCTAGCCAACGTTTCCCTGAAGTCTGGCCAGACTGCTGTAGCATTACAAGCTGCTGCTTGCAGTGTTGGGAGACGGGGGAGTCCATTGTGTGGCTGTTTCCATAGCGCTGCATGAATTGGGTGAGAAGGACCGATTCATAATGACCTCCGCCCACCCCCCCCCCCCCCCCCGCAATCCCACCCCTGCTACAGAGTCAGTCAGGCAGTGCACTTCTCACAAGCGTCCAATGTAACCTCAGTTGAACCTGGCCACGTTTCCAAGCTCAGCTATCTTGAATATCCGTGGCAGATGCAGGATGGAATTGTGCCCCAAAGCTGGCACTCATTCCAAATCAGGAAGTTAAAGGCCAGTAGCAGCACAAATTCAAATTGGTACTTTGGCCTGCTGGCTTCAATCCCAAACTACAGCCCTGCTGCACTGAACACTACCTGGCTGAGGCAAGAGGAGGTTTGCGGATCCTCCACTCTGTAAGGGCAGCTGCGAAACTCCATACCCAGTCCATGTACAGTCTTCGGGGCAAGTGTCCGACCAGTGCAATCCCTGGAAACTGACTTAGGAGTCTCTATCCCCTTTGCCTCTCACTAATGCCCCAGGAACTGGTTGCATGTTGGTGCATTAGACAGGGGAAAATCGGCACAAATCTTCAGGTGGTGTATTTGTTGCCATCAACACCCAAGGACCCACGGTTTCAAGCCATACCACTTGTACCTGAGTTTGTCAGAAGAGACCAGTTTGCGCCAACACTACTTCACTGAAGAAATAAAAGAAACATAGAAACATAGAAGACAGGGGCAGGAGTAGGCCATTCAGCCCCTCGAGCCTGCTCCGCCATTCAATGCGATCATGGCTGATCATCCAAATTCAGTACCCTGTTCCTGCTTTCTCCCCATATCCCTTGATCCCTTTAGCCTTAAGAAATATATCTAACTCCTTCTTGAATATATTTAATGAATTGGCCTCTACTGCCTTCTGTGGTAGAGAATTCCACAGGTTCACCACTCTCTGGGTGAAGAAATTCCTCCTCATCTCAGTCCTAAATGGCTTACCCCTTATCATTAGACTGTGACCCCTGAAAGGAAGGAAGGAAAGTCTTGCATTTATATAGCACCTTTCACGGCCTCAGGACGTCCCAAAGGGCTTTACAGCTAACTTTTCTTTTGAACTGCAGTCACTGTTGTAATGTAGGAAATGCAGCAGCCAATTTGCGCACAGCAAGCTCCCACAAACAGCAATGTGATAATGACCAGCTAATCTGTTTTTTTAGTGATGTTGATTGAGGGATAAATATTGGTCCAGGACACTAGGGATAACTCCCCTGCTCTTGGTCGATATAGAGCCATGGGATCTTTTACATCCACCTGAGAGAGCAGACGGGGCCTCGGTTTAACGTCTCATCCGAAAGACGGCACCTCCGACAGTGCAGCACTCCCTCAGCACTGCACTGGGAGTGTCAGCCTGGATTTTTGTGCTCAAGTCTCCTGGAGTGAGACTTGAACCCACAATCCAGAGGCAAGAGAGCTACCCACTGTGCCACGGCTGACCAAGGCAGTTACCAAGGTATGCCATTTGCTGTGAGATGATTTTTTTAGACAGCTTCAAGCACTGGGGCAGCTCTTTCAGTGAGCGTGAAGGAATAAGGGGTAGAGACTCCTACGTCATTTTCCAGAGCTCTCCTAATTGTACACATGATGCTGAGACTCTGCTGCTCCCTTTAGCCTCTCCAGCAGAATAATTGCAGATAACTCCTCTTTTTAAGAGCAAGCAGCAGCCCTTTAACACCTGCTGGCCAGGCCCATCCTGCAACTTGCAGCCAACCAGCTTTCACGCTAAACTTCCTGTGCACAATTTGCATGTGCAGAGAGCTGATTGAAGTGAAGGACAGGGTCTTGCCTTGCAACATTCAGTGAAGCCAGCACCCCAGGCAAGCAGAGTGCAAAATTAGGGCTTATATACCAGACGTTATCGGTGTGATAAAATACACTGAAACATCAGACCACACACTAGAATCATTTATGAAATAAGCAACAAAATCATGAACCATTATACAGACACACATTCGCCCAGTGCAGTAATTAGATATCTTATTCCATTTCAAAATCAACTTGATGCTGTCCGGGCTACACACCACTGGTTAGACCACACCTGGAGTACTGTGAGCAGTTCTGGGCACCACACCTTAGGAAGGATATACTGGGCTTGGAGGGAGTGCAGCGTAGGTTTACCAGAATGATACCTGGACTCCAAGGGTTAAATTACGAGGAGAGATTACACAAATTAGGGTTGTATTCACTGTGATTTAGAAGGTTAAGGGGTGATCTGATCAAAGTTTTCAAGATATTAAGGGGAACAGATAGGGTAGATAGAGAGAAACTATTTCCGCTGGTTGGGGATTCTAGGACTAGGGGGCAGTGTCTAAAAATTAAAGCCAGACCTTTCAGGAGTGAAGTTAGGAAACACTTCTACACACAAAGGGTGGTAGAAGTTTGGAACTCTCTTCCACAAACAGCAATTGATGCTAGATCAATTGTTAATTTTAAATCGGAGATTGATAGCTTTTTGTTAGCCAATGGTATTAAGGAATATGGGGCAAAGGCGGGTATACGGAGTTAGGTCACAGATCAGCCACGATCTCATTGAATGGCGGAACAGGTTCGAGGGGCTGAATGGCCTCCTCCTGTTCCAATAAGAACATAAGTACTCGAGCCTGCTCCGCCATTCAATAAGATCATGGCTGATCTTGGGCTCAAAGCCACTTCCCTGCCCGCGCCCTATAACCCTTCACTCCCTTATCTTGCAAAAATCTGTCAATCTCCACCTTAAATGTATTTACTGACCCAGCCTCCACGGCTCTCTGGGGCAGAGAATTCCACAGATTTACGACCCTCTGAGAGAAGAAATTCCTCCTCATCTCAGTTCTAAAAGGGCGACCCTTTATTCTGAAACTATGCCCCCGAGTTCTAGATTTCCCCACGAGGGGAAACATCCTCTCCACATCTACCTTGTCGAGCCCCCTCAGTATCTTATGTGTTTCAATAAGATCACCTCTCATTCTTCTAAATTCCAATGGGTATAGGCCCAACCTGCTCAACCTTTCCTCGTAAGACAACCCCCTCATCTCTGGAATTAACCGTGTGAATCGTCTCTGAACTGCCTCCAATGCAATGATAAAATAATTTGTCAGATTTGCCTGAGTGTCTTTCAATGGGCCACCAGCATGGTGAATAGGTACTCAAGAGCTGAGAAGACATCATTGCACAGGTCCATGAAGCAGCTCCTGTCCAACATTAAATTATTGCAACTGCACCTCTATAGCCCAGGGATCACACGGTGTCAATATTATTGGATGAACGCTTAGTGCATTCTTATCAAATTCCTGTGTGAGCTAATTCAACAGAGACATTTAAAATAAATGGGTTTAGAACCTCAATTAAAATAGTGGACTTAGGAATTTGATACAAAGCGAATATCACAGTGTAACCTCTGGGTTTATATGACATCTAACTGGAACATTCAATCATTTACAAATGATTATCTATCAATTTGTCTATCTATTTACAGTACCCGTCTAAATAAATAAATGTACTGCACCACTGAAATATATCTAACTTGATGAGCTGATGGCTTTTTCTTGCAACACAGATTTGTATATGGTCGCCATAATTTTTCTCTGTACTAAATACCTATAAACACAAAGAAAAATTGTCAGGATGTGTTACTCATGATAATATGCATCTGCGAGCCAATATAAAGGCATCCCTGAAGGGAAAAATGGGAGGGAATCCTTTCCAGATAAATGACTATTTTTTTTTTTTGCGAATATTGCAATAAAACTGTCTAAGTAATATATTTACATATTGCTGTCTTTTATTTTCCAGCAGTTGATTTAACAAATTAAGGGTAATTTCACATTTAAAAAAAACAAATCAGACATAAATACTGATGGTTCATCTATCTCATCCTTCTACAGAAACCCACCATCCCTGTTATACTGAAAATAAAACAACAACAACTTGTATTTATACAGCGCCTTTAACGTAGTAAAACGTCCCAAGGCGCTTCACAGGAGCGATTATCAAACAAAAATTTGACACCGAGCCACATAAGGAGAGATTAGGGCAGATGACCAAAAGCTTGGTCAAAGAGGTCGGTTTTAAGGAGCGTCTTAAAGGAGGAGAGAGAGGTAGAGAGGCGGAGAGGTTTAGGGAGGGAATTCCAGAGCTTAGGGCCCAGGCAACAGAAGGCACGGCCACCAACAGTGGAGCGATTAAAATGGGGGATGCGCAAGAGACCAGAAAAGTAAAATGTAAGTAACTTTTTATTCCCATTGTTGTCAACACTGCAAGAGTTTTATTGCTTTGTAATCATTACTTCTTTATAATGTTTATTTTGAATCTAATCTATTAATAATTTCGAATGAAACCAACTCATAATTAAATTTGATTCTTTTCAATCCCAGCTCCTAATACGCTCAACACCCATGGTGAATGAGGTGAAGGAACAAATAATTTGACGCAAAAAATGGTTCCTTGGACCTTACAAAAAATGTTTAATGATGTCAGTAATACTTGTTTAGAAAAGGCCAGTGGAAATAGATATCGCAAGTTTAAACTGGGTTCAATAGGTTTAATTTCGAAAGAGCAAGGATCCTGTCATGTTGGAGTAGACAGAGTGACACATTCTGGCAGTTATAGAATTCACTTCCCATTCTGCACCGCACAAACACGACTGCCACAGTCATTAATCTTTCCATTCAGAAGGACGCTGACAGCTGTCCAGATATCAGGAGAGTTCCACAGACTAAACAGGCTGTCGTGGTCTCAAATTGCCAGCTGGCCGATGAGGACTACCTTCATTTCGTCATTACAACTCGTGGCTTCAGCAGCAAAATTATTGAAGCCTGCAAGGAAAGTCTTTTAATACGATTGCAAGTTGTAAAGTGAAGTACAGATTAAAGACTGAATTATATAATTACACTAAGGTCTGATACACTGGGCTCAATTTTTTCCCCATGCAGTAACATTCTTTTGTGGCAATATAATGCTATAGCTTACAATAGCAAGATACTGCGGCTGCAGGAAACTACAGAAAATGCTGGAAACACTCAGCAGGTCAGGCAGCGTCTGTGGAGAGAGAAACAGAGTCAACGTTTCAGGTCGATGACCCTTAGTAGATTTTGCTGAGTCTTGCCTTTGCAGCACGGTTTGTGGGGATCCAGTGTTCAAGATAACCTTCCATGCTTTGCACTAACACTAAACAATACCTGCTGTCGTTAATTAAGGCTAGGAACATATAAACTAGGAGAACGTTATGAACAGCACTGAATTTTGTTTAATTTGTATTAAAACCCAGCTTTACTTGCCTCTGCACAACCACCTGCTTCCCCAGGATGGCCAACGGACACGCCTGGTATTTTTCTTTCAAAAATGATTTTGTTTAGAAACCTAGAAACATAGAAGATAGGAGCAGGAGTCGGCCATTCGGCCCCTCGAGCCCGCTCCGCCATTTAATGAGATCATGGCTGATCATCCAAATTCAGTACCCTGTCCCTGCTTTCTCCCCGTATCCCTTGATCCCTTTAGCCTCAAGAAATATATCCAGCTCCTTCTTGAATATATTTAATGAATTGGCCTCAACTGCCTTGTGTGGTAGAGAATTCCATAGGTTCACCACTCTCTGGGTGAAGAAATTCCTCCTCATCTCTATCCTAAATGGCTTACCCCTTATCCTTAGACTGTGACCCCTGGTTCTGGACTCCCCCGCCAGCGGGAACATCCTTCCTGCATCTAGTCTGTCTAGTCCTGTTAGAATTTTATAAGTTTCAATGATTTTGTTTAACTGAGATTACGATCTGTTCATTTAGATGCTTCTATGTGAGGGTACAGATGAAAATAGAAAGACCTGCATTTCTATAGCGCCTTTCACAACCACTGGATGTCCCAAAGCGCTTTACAGCCTTTGAAGTACTTTTTGAAGTGTAGTCACTGTTGTAATGTAGGAAATATGGCAGCCAATTGGCACACAGCAAGCTCCCGCAAACAGCAATGTGACAATGACCCGATAATCAGTTTTAGTGTTGATTGAGGGAGAAATATTGGCCCCAGGACACCAGGGAGAATCAAGGGATATGGAGATCGGGCGGGAAAGTGGAGTTGAGGTCGATGGTCAGCCATGATCTTATTGAATGGTGGGGCCCCAGTTGTGCCCTTCTGGAATAACAACAGAAAATGCTGGAAAAACTCAGCAGGCCAGGCAACATCCGTGGAGAGAAATTAGAGTCAACGTTTCGGGTCTAACCCTTTTTCAAAACTGGAAAGGAAATGAAATAAATCGAAGGCAGGCCTGGGATAGAACAAAAGATGTAAAGAGACATTAAGAGGCATTCAAAACCAGACGAGATGGTAATAGGACAGTCCTCATCACTCCCTGTATACCAGTCTACAGTCTTACACCAGGTGCCTCGTAAGCTGGGGAACCAGGAACTCCAATCATAGTGGACCCATTAGTGTCATGGAGCTTATAAGGAGTGGGTGGAGATTTCGTCTCTTACAAGGCGGATCAGAAAGTTCCAGATCAATGGGGACCAGGCATACCTGGGTCCTTATCTGTGTCTATAACATTCTGCCAGAAATACAGTGGGACTCTGGTGAAATTTACAAAGGAATTCAGGACAATGTTGTTCAGTTCCAAATGCTTGTGCAGTTCTTTACATTGTAGGGATTTTGGCCCTATTCAGTCAATGGTTAATCTCAAAGCTTGGAATTGGTATTGTGTATTTATTTGTAAATAAGTAGTATATTTGATTGGCAGCAATCAGCTACGTATATCTCCTTGCTGCATGAATGATCTCTCCCTTTCCATAGTTGCCAATGCCCGTGGGCAAGTTTACATTGGTGATAGGAGCAGACTGTGTGGTCTGGTCTCACACTTGTTTATCGGCTGATTCAGTCTGGCAACGCACTTCCTCAATTCTGTAAATCCAGACTGGTTCAATCCCTCCAAAAGCTCAAACTCAATCATGATCTGTCACAACAGTGCAAACATGCTAAGGCGGTCTTCTGTCTGGAACTTTTCCCTGAAAGTCCCTCGGTAAAATACTGCTCCTTCTTTGTTTGTCTTTGCACAGAATTGAGAGCAATTTAAAGCATGTTATCGGTAGGGAGAAATATAGGTAATTCATCAGCTTTAGAATGAAAGCAAGAGTGGGATTAGATGAGTGGAGGGCAATTTAACCTATTCCTAGAACCAATACCTCTACACATCCGGTATTCACCAACATCATTGGAGTGCCTGAGGCACACAGACACCTAAACCTATTGATCAATGTGTGTTATTAACATCTGACTCAAATACATTTCCCTAAAGCATGCCTTTATTGATTTGCAAATATTATGAGCACCATTAATAATATCAAAGATCGGAGAAAGGCGAGTGTGTGCCAATACCAGGGAAGCAGAACATCAAAGCTGGCTGTAGCGAGCAGCTTGCAAGATTTTAACATCTTGAATATACTTTCCGAACTAGAATCTAGCTGTAATGGCTTAGCTGGTCGCACGACGAGAAATAGTTGAAACAATGGATTCCTGATTCTTTGGAGAGTGCCTTTTTCTTTTAAGATGTTAATCTGTGGGCTGACACGTGAGTGGACACCAGCTGGGCGCACCACTGGGTTGCCCCTTGAATCGAGCTCAGCGCACATTCAGCCATCAGCCTGATACTTCCCAAACAGGCCTTGAGCTCGAACCATTTCACCCTAGGGTCTTGTATAAACCTGCAGCTACAAAAAAAAACTACCTGTAAAAACCCCCTCCAAAAGATGCTCTTGGTCATCAGTGTGACCTTTACAAACTGGCCATTCTCAGCAAGTAAAACATCTCCCGCCAACCCATATGAGTTCTAAATAAGTGAGTGCAAAGTACTTTAACCAGGGGAATAAGTAAAGGCTGGAAAATGTAAATGGAGAAAAGAATAAACACAGAGAAAGAAATTACCTTTCGTTCCCATTTACTAGTCACCAGAGAGAGTAGATTTCCACCCTTTTTGTGCTTGATTTGAACTGAGGTCTCAGAAATGATTGTTAGTGCTTGAAATGGTGCTCTAACCGTGTGCCATCTCACCCTCTAGGCCACTATTATACTCATTAGATACAGTACGTCCATGAAAAGTTTTAACAAAACACTGACAGCTCTGGGTAATGGAGAGTATAGATCTGAGCGTAGTAAACTACCGTTTTGAAACCTTGCATGGAAGCGCAGTTCTCAGGCTCTGTGCTGTCAGACCCAATCGAGTTCTGGTTAATGTTTCTTCATAGAACTTGACAGGTGACAGAGATCAGCTATAATACAGTATCTTTATAAAGTGCAGTAATTGCCATTACAATTTTAGACCCCCGTCAAATGCACTTAAAAAAAAATGTTGAGATGACCTCTTTGGCAAAAGTAATGTTGCTGGGCAGTTAGTGGCAGATGCGAGATGTAGGAGCAGGTTTTTCTAAACACGTCCTTAAATTCTCAGCAATAATTGAATTTATACTGGATTTGGATTTGGATGCACAGGTGTACAAGTATGCCATTTCTAACAAATTAGACCACTGATTGTAGAAGTACCACAGCAAAGGTGAAAGTGTTCATGTATACGCAACCTAAATGACAAAAAAGTATTGAAGAGTGTAGAATTTATATCAATGTATGGCCAGAAATGTGCGTTGGAAAGTGTTGCAACTTGTAAAAGTCATCCGGAAAATTCAGCAAAAATTTCTTGACTGACAGGGGTCTCACACTATAATAGTAAACATTTACATTTATTTTGTCTTCTTTCTTTTAAAATACGTGATAGCCCCTCGCATCAGGGTCCAACTGTCAAGAGGTAATTGATGGAAGTCAGAACAATGTGGCACTGAAGGGGATTGCTATTAGTTTTTCCTCAGCCTATCCCTGATTCGGGTAGGTTCACACGCCCCTTGCGGCCCCCACAGATCCATATGTTAAAAGATCAGCCTGAGGCGGGGGAACAACCCTGCTGGGTTGTTTTGTAAGGAAACTGTGTTTCACAAATGGCATTATGGAGCCTCCAACACTTCGACAATCAGCCTTTGCGAAAGTTTAACTCTTTAAGGCCTGGTAGGCCACGTTGCTTCGTACAATTCTGACTTAATCGTAGAATCATACAGCCCAGAAGGAGACTGTTCGGCCCATCCTCTCTGTGCCAGCTCTTTGAAAGAGCTCTCCGATTAGTCACACTCCAGGCAATGTTCCCTCTAATTTTGTTTTTGGCCCACGTGGCCCCTTTTACAAGTTGCGAGGGCCATTCAAAATTCTGCGCATGCGCGGTTTTCCTGTTTAAAAGCCGGCTCACCGGCTGCGCGGGACCTGCAGAGCGCCGCGCCGCGCAGCCATGCAGCTCAAAGGGAACGCTGACTCCTGTGCTCTTTCCCCATACCCTTGCAAATCTCTCCTTTTCGAGTATGTATCCAATTCCCCTTTTGAATAGTGGCTATTTTTGACCAGCGGGAATTCAGCAAACGTGGGGGGCCAGGAAATTGGACGTTAAGCTCTTCCACATACGTGCCCAAGGACGATTTCCTTTTGGGATTTCCGGCATTGTTCACTCCTGGCTCTTCTCAGCTGAAGCCTAATTACACATGCATCCAGCATACTAATGAGTTCCTTCAGCGAATCTGCTCACATTTCCAGTGATGTGGAAGAACTCTCGCCCAACAACACTCCCTCCCATTAAAGGGAAAGCTTAAAAGGGTGCCAGTTAAAGTCTAAAATGGACAGAAAAAAACTATTCAGTTTTGCTTCACTTTTCAGCTAATATTTATGTAGATTTAATAGATTCCTTATGTTTCAGCTAATGTTTAGAGTATTCATGTACTTTTACAGACAGTGTTTAAAGTATAGTTCCTGTGTTTTCTGGATCAAGCCATGGAGGGAATGTTTATGAAATAACAGCAGCAGCTGAATTATTGTTATCAATATCACAGAGAAAGTGATTGTACAGGAACTCTTTCTATTAAGGAATATCTGAAAGGAGACAGGATCTGTAAAGTGTCTATTGTAAAGTCTGTGGGTTGTACAGTTAATAACGACACAGACTTCAGGAATAACAAACAAACAGGTCTTTACTATTCGAAGGTCAGGGCGAATCTGCCCCAGCAATCCTGCCACAACACTTATATACTGGTGTGGTCACTGTCGGTATTACAGTATACAGAAGCCAAACAAGTAGTGCCACACCTAAAGTAGTTCTCTTAAAGGTGAATGGTTACATACAATAGTTTCCTTAAAGGTAGACGGGTACATACACTACAATCCTCCCTTTTTAGCTTATTACTTACAGAGTCCCATTAACATACATATCTTCAACTTCATATAAAACACTTTACAGATATAATCTCGGTGGGAAACAGTTCACAAAGTCAGTCTCTGCGGGAACAGTTCACAGATTCAGTCTCCGATCTTGACTTGGTCCGAACAACATCTCTTTGGTGTAGCCGGTTCACATGGATAGTGTGACTCCTCCATAGCCTTTTCCTTGACGTAACAGCTTGAACTTACGTCCTGTTGAACCGGCAGTGCCGACTTTTATAACCAACTGGCTGTCTTGATAATTTCCCACTTTTCAACTAATTTAGCTCCTTTCATAGGTCCCCTCCTGAGCTGGTAGAAGTGATAATATTTTAGATAGTTATTGTCTTCTGCCTCTTCTTTTTCTTTTCTGCCTTTTTGAGACTCTCGGGGCTCCTTTCTCGGCTGCCAGCTGTAGCACCACCAACTCTCTATGTTCCTTAGACCTTAAGTGTTTCATCCTGATTTCAGCACTTTGGGAGTTTTCCTCACAAACTGGGCAGACCAGATCCTCGTAATATTCAGTGTCACTCAACAGGTCATGGTAATATTCGGGGTCGTCCTGAGTTAGGCCAGCGAGAGGGCCTTCTACTTCCTCCTTACCCATCTGGACGTTAGCTGACTGTGGTTCCTTCCCTAGACATCTTTCTTGAAAAGACTTCTTCATGCATTCATCTTCATCCCGCTCTTCCTGGGTTTCCTGCAAATCCTTCACTAATGACCTCATTTGTGATTTCAATACTTCCCCTTCCCTCGGGGATTGATTGATCGGGCTATTCAATCCTTCTACTGGAGCAGCTGTTTCAACATTCTGTTGTTCACATAGACGCGATTCAGCGTACTTTTGGCATCCCAGTAAAGTCTGTTTTGCAACCTCAGCTATTTCCCAAACTTTTGAGAGCTCCGAACTCCTTCCCGTTGAAGATTGAAGCTCGTGTTCAGATTGTTCCCATTGCAGAGTCTTTTCCCTCAGCATATGAAGGAGTTGGCTGACCGTTAACTCTTCCACGGGAACACTGTGGATCAGAGTCTTCTCCATTTCATCCACCTTTTCCTCCAATGCTTCCACCTTCTGTTCCTCTTGTACTTTGGCTTTCAGCGCTCGGAAAAGTTGCGCCCTGATGCTCTCTAGCTCATGTTCAGGGACCATTCTTACAGTCTCTGTGTTTCTTACAGTTTCCTTTTCTTCCACTGAAAGGATTCCCAGTTGAATCTGTTCTTCAAGTTGTTGAACCTCGGACATTGCCGCCTCATATTTGTCTTGGGTTTCCTTCAATATTTTTATGAGTTCTTGGACATCTTGTCTTTCATGTTCTGCCATGTCTTTCACCTCTAATTTCTCATCTATGGATGGAACTTCTACCGATGAGTCTGTCTTGGCCTTGAGCTCATCAAGAATTTCCTGCAGCCTTTGGACTTCTTGCTCATGTTCAACCTTTAGTTGTTCATATGCTTCTACTGAAACTAGCTTTTCGGAGGTTGCCGAGTTAACCCCCTCCAGAATTGTAGCCTGGGCCTGTTCATACTGTTCTTTCAACTTCTCACACTCTGCTTGTAAGGAGTCGTAGAGAAGAACTGGAATAACATCCTGGCTTCCTGAAGATTCCTCTTCATTTGCTTCTTTCGCAATTTCCTGTTGGAGTTCAGCCAAGGCTGCTATGCTATCTGCCTCTCGAAGTCTCACTGCCATCAAATCTTCTTTAGTCTTGCAGTCTATCTCAGCCATTTTCCGATTACTTTCATTTAACTGAGTGAGTAGTCCCTTATTCTGGGCTGAGAGATATTGCACCTTCTCATGTAGACCATAGCACTCCTTCTCTGCTCGACATAGCTGGTTACTGCTGATTTGGTTCTGTGTTTCAAGTTCCAACATCCTTTGCTTAGCTTCTTTCAGTTTCGCCCCTATAAGCTCCTCTTGCAACATGGCCACATTATTCACATCAGGTAAAGAAGCGTTTCTCTTTTCCATGTCCAAGATTTTTTTCTGCATATCTTTAAGTGCACACTGCGATTCAGCTTCCCTTAACCTTGCTTGCACTAGCTCCGTCTCCAATTGCAGAACAAAATCCTCAGTGTAGCGTGGTTTGCCTTTATGCTGTATCTCTAGATCATGCAAATATTCTAACTCCTGAACATCATAAGGGAGATGTGATCGGTAATTGGTCACGATGGCTCTATGGTCGCTCTTTGCTTGAGCTAGCTGCCTCTGCTGTCTTTCCAGGTTCTCCCATTCGGTGTCCCAGAACTTTTCCATTGTTTTCATCTCTTGTACGAGACGGTAACTCAACTGTTCTAATTGTTGTCGTACTTTGAAATAAGTTTGAGTCCGAGTTCGGTGTTCTTCCGTCGTGGATGAGTCCTTAACTTGAACAGGCTCAGAATTCTCTGTCAAACTGGAGTTCTGCTCTGAAGCTTTATTCTTCTCGGTAGCATAAGCCTTTATGCATGTCTTCATTTTCTCCACCATAGTCGGCAAGTTCATTTTAGCCTTGTCTTCCATATTTGAGTTGGTCTTATCGTCATCCGTTTCAGAATCTGAGCTGATAGCTTGCACCGAGTCCTCACTCATTATGGCTTTTAGATAGTACCATTCCATGTCTATTTTCTTGATCCACTCTCGTCCTAGAAGTGGTGGTCCTCCCTCAGATAATACGTACAAGTTCATTCTTGGGTGTTCTTTACCCCTATCTCTCACCTTGACTCTTATCTTCCCCATGGGGTATACCTTATGCCCCGTGTATGTCTGCAATACGAACTTGGTATTTCTTAAGGGTATGTGAGAGAATAGCCGGTGGTAGTCCCTTCGATTTATGACTGATAGAGCTGATCCAGTGTCCAACTCCATTCTTACTTGGACTCCAGCTATTTTTAGTATGACCCAGATAGTTTGTAGGTCAGCTTCCTTACTCACATTGTGAATTCTCAGACTACCCAGCTCCTGGCTGTTTGGGTCTGAGTCTGAATTCTGTTCGTCTGAACTCTTCTCAGCCACCTTGTGTACCTTGTTGTACTTTTCTTGTGGTGGCTTCCTTTGGTTGTTGGTCTTCTTCCCTGACCGGCATACCTTAGCGATGTGACCCAGTTTGCCACATTTCCTACATTCTTGGTTCTTAAACCAGCATTGATTCTGGTCGTGTGTTGTCTTCCCACAACGATAGCATTTTGTTGTACTTGAGGTAATTTGGTCCACCCCGAGTGCCGCCGCCTTCAGCTGCATTTCTGCCGTTCCTTTCGCTGCGGCTTCGTGCGATGCAGCTATAAGAACAGCCCTGTCTAGTGTGAGGTCGTTCTCTTCCAGTAGTCGCTTTTGCGTCCCTTCTTTGGACAATCCACATACGAACTTGTCTCGCAGTGCCTCTGTCAGATTCCCTCCGAACTGGCAGTATTTCGCCAGCCTACGCAGTTCGACCAAATATTCCGCGTTGCTTTCGTCTTTCCGTTGCGTTCTTGCATAGAATTTGAATCGTTCAGCCAACATCAACAGTGTGGGGTTCAAGTGGTCCTTCAGAACAGCCACAATCCCTTCGAAAGTCTGATCCGCCGGTTTAGCTGGTGCTAGTAGATGCTTCAAGAGTCCGTATGTCTTTGCGCCCATCGAGTTTAGCAATGTTATCGCTTTGTCGTCTTCCTCTATTTTGTTGGCTTCACAATAGATCTCGATGCGTTCCACGTACGTGGCCCAGTCTTCTATCTCAGAATTAAAATCGTTAATATTCCCTCGCTTAGGCATCTTCCTTTCCTTGGGAGCAGCACAAGTATTTCTTTAAATTCTTATTTATTATTTATTTATTTCTAAGATGGCGGTTTTTCCCGCGAAAATGGCGGTTTCCCGCTCTTTCCTTCTCTCCCCGCCCCTTCAATGGCAGTCTCCCGCGTCTGTCGTCTTCTCCGCCTAATGGCGGCTTCCCGCGTTTCTTCCCTGGTGGGAGGGGTACGCTTTCCCCACAGCGGACAGGTTCAGCCGCTAGGCTGGCTTCCGCACAGCTCCCCTTACTCGGCTCTGTCTTTCTCTCCCGCTCGCACGGCTCTACCGGCGCTGGGTACCCTGTTCACGGAGAACAGTTCAGCCGCTGGACTGGCTCTCGCGCAGTCTCTCTCCCCTTGCTCGGCTCTGTCTCTCTCTCCCCCCACGTTCGGCTCTACTGGCGCTGGGTACCCCGTTGGCGGAGAGCAGTCCCTCTTTTGGTCGGCTCTGCCTCTCCCACACGCTTGGCTCCCGTTCGCCTCCCAGCCCTCACGCAGTCCGGTGCTTCCATCCCCGGCTGCGGCTGAGTTTCTCTCTTCCCGCGCCTGCTCCCGGTCTCAGCGCTTCGTGGCTTCGGTCGCTGCCCGGCTTTTCCCGCCGATCGCGGTCCGGCTATCTCACGACGCCGTTGGACCCGACTTCCTGACCAGCTCTGCTCCCCCTCGACCGTGGTCGAGTGCACAGCCCTTATCCTCCGGATTTCGTTACACTTTTCCCTACTCACAGTCTCCGCGGCCGCCTTGTTTCCTGCTGATCGGCTCACTCCGCACCGTGGTAGAAGGGTAGTCAGTGCCTGTTGCTGATGGAAGCTTTTGTTGCTAAAGTCTTCCTCCTTCCTCCTGCTGCAGCCTCGTGTTTTCTCCCAGCATAACGACGAGGGCGGTTGCCTCTCTTCAACGCTCTTTAGTTGCTTTGGTAGTCTTGCCGCAGGGTACAATCGGACTCGTCGCCACTGTAAAGTCTGTGGGTTGTACAGTTAATAACGACACAGACTTCAGGAATAACAAACAAACAGGTCTTTACTATTCGAAGGTCAGGACGAATCTGCCCCAGCAATCCTGCCACAACACTTATATACTGGTGTGGTCACTGTCGGTATTACAGTATACAGAAGCCAAACAAGTAGTGCCACACCTAAAGTAGTTCTCTTAAAGGTGAATGGTTACATACAATAGTTTCCTTAAAGGTAGACGGGTACATACACTACATCTATCACAATACTAGCCTCATGGCAAGTCACAGCATTTAATTGGAAGCTACACCAAGTACAGTGTCTTTACTTGGAGTATTTCATGCTTTAAGTATTCCTTCATGAAAAAAGGCAGGACAGGGAGATCAATAAGCACCAGAGCCAATTGAAGTCTCGTGGCTTCAGGTCAAACAAGGCCATGGAAACCGCCTACTGATCACCAACTCTCAACTGTTGGATCAGTACTCCTTCATGTTGAACATCACTTGGAGGATGCTTTGAAGAAAGAAAGACCATAGAATGTACCCTGGATAGGTAGACCTCAATGCCTGCCATCAAGAGTGGCTCAGTAGTACCACTGATTGAGCTGGCCAAGTCCCAATGGTCAGAGCTGGTAGACTGTGTCCACCTCAGTTGGTGAGAGAACCAGTGTGTGACATTAACCTACTTAACCTCGTCCTCACTGACCTACCTGTCACAGACAATCTATCAATGATAGCATTGGTATGAGAGACCACCACACAGTCCTTGTGAAGACAAAGGAGGTTATTTTGGTGAAAGCAGGCGCTAAGTGGGTGCTGTGCTAATAAGACATGCCTGTTTGAAAGTCTGGTTTTAGCAGGCAAAGTCCTCTTCAAACCTCCAGCAGCAAGTGAACAGTAGAAGGTGATATGCCTTTAGGTGGCGTCGAAATCCCCAGCAAGCACGTGTTTACTCCCAGTCAGCTGGTCGCTGTTAGGAGAGGGCGTTAGGTCAAACACTATCCACCAAAAATGCCGTGCAGCCGCTTTAATCGCTCTAGCAGGCAATTTAAGTGGCAATCAGCCCCTTAACGATCCTCCGGATGGCCGTTCCTAGCGCAAGCTTCAACTCCTTTACCAAGATGGCGTCTTGCGCTAAACCGGCGTTTCAGCTCAAGACTCCATCTTGGCCACCTCTGAAGTTCTTTAGCCTGAAGGAGCCATTGAAAATCAACCCCAAAGTGAGAACATCTTCCATTGAATAGCATGGCACTACCGCCATGCTAAGTGGGACGGGCCTAGTAGCACTAAACTGGGCATCCGTAAGGCACAGTGAGCCATCAGTACCAGTAGAATTCTATGCCACCACAATCCATAGCTTGGCCATTCTTTACTCCTCGATCACCATCAAGTCAGGAGACCAATTCTGGTTCAATAGGGAATGTAGAAGGACGTACCTGGAGCAACACCAGGCATAGACTAGAATGAAGGCATCATCCTAGTGAATCTACTACATGCTAAACACCAAATGCAGCAGGTTATAGACAGAGACCTACAGATCAGAGAAAAGGGGGGGGAAATTCGGTTGCTTTGCGCCTCCCATTAGCGCCCTAAGAGGGTACTAATGGGGCGCAAAGCAACTAGTGCCCGGGCATGGCGATGTTTGCGCCGCTCGCGAAATTGACCAGACATTTTACGGCAGCGCTAAACACTACCGCCAAGATCTCCTGAGCCCGCAGATCGTGACGTCAGTTGAGCGTGCAACACCCTGGTAACGCCCCTGACCGGATATTGAGTGGCGCCCCCTGCCTTACCGCCTGCCGTTAGCAACAACAGGTTGAGGGGAGCGTTTTGCAGTTGGGAAGGGACAGGGGGAGCGCTATGTAAAGGCGACCGCTTTCTGCCTTCTATTGTTGGCGACATTTTTGCACCACGCATTCTGAGAGCGAGAGAGAGAGAGAGACTTCTGGAGAGATTCAACGCTGTGTGAAGGAGTTTTGGGTACTGAGCAGCACTTTGCAGGTTCATTTTGATTTGACCTTCCTTGCATCGATTTAGAAGAGACTATGGGGGCTGCACTCTGAGCTCTTTCCCTGGGCCTCTCCATTGTTCTTTCCAGCAGATTTGATGTACAGGTCTCTCCAGGCCGAGATTCAAGGCTGCAATGAGCAGGGTGTGGATGGAGAGCAAGATCGACCCTCCCCTTTAAGAACTGGCCGGCGCCAGTGTGTCTGTGTTCCATTGCTGACTGACATCACATGAGCTTCGCCAGCACTCTGCAGTAACGCCTCGCTCCTCGACCTTTGTGCCTTAAGAGAGGTGCGTAACACCTGATTTAGCGCTCCAATCACCTCCAGGGGCGGTAAAAGCCAAGTTTGCCGTCGGAGGCGATAATTAGCGCCAGGCGCTAAACTTTGCGCCCGGCCAATAATTGCGCCCCAAAATGGGGCGATGCTGAATTTCTCCCCCAAGATCTCTAGCCCTATCACATCCAGTCAAGAATGGTGGTGGACAACCAGGCAACAGGAGGAGGAAACTCCATGATCTGTTCCATCTGCTACAAGGACATCTGCCATCAAACGGAAGCATAAGGATGGCACTGTCATGGCAGACAAGCTTACCAATGCACTGAGCTTTGCCTCCCCTGCCTTCCAGTACAGCACAGGTATCAGTCTGTACTATCGGTCAATGTGCTGCCCACAAGTAAAACTGATGCATCTGTAAGCATGCCCAGCTATTTCATCTCTTTTGCTACAGACCAGTATCAGGAGCATGACATGGCTGTCCAATATCGGTGGCCTATTGCAATTCCCTGCAGGTACATCAGGCCAGCATTAAATGCGCAACCGTGTTGCCTGGCAACTCCTTAGTGACATGTGTAATTGGGAAATGGTAGTTGGATAGGCTTACCGTGGCAGCTTCCTTAAGGTTTGCCACCTTCTTCTGCATCTGTTACCAGATCTTGCAGGTATTGCACACCGTGCTGAGCCTGGTTGTGACTTCCTGCCAGCTATACAGCAACGCTGGCCTTTGGAGAGAGTGCACTGCTGTGCCAGATGGGGCAACTCTCTTCACACCCACCTCATGCAGCCAGCTCACCGCTACATGTATATTTTTCTGCCACTGTTTTTTGGCAGACAATGGCCCAGAAATTCGGGTCGGAGGCTTCCCGCAGGTGCACTTACCTAGCGCGCCGGTCGTGCTGTGGGCCCGCGTGGAATTCCGATCCTGGGCCTGCTCCAACTGCCGGCGCGCAGTGCTGGCGTATCCCAGGGGCGCAGTTAGTTCAAAGCGTCCCCTGGGATCACGTGGGCCATGGAGAGCCAATGGTAGCAGGGAATGCTTCATTCATAAGTTTGACAGGAAGGGCTGTCAAGCTTAAAAATACTATGAGCCACTAAATCTTCAAATAAACTTTTTTTTAAATCACATTTTTTAAATAAACTATAAATTACATGAAATAACTATTTTAAACAATAATTTAAAATTTAAAAAAATTAATTACATTTTCTAACAGGGCTAAAAATAAACTTACCTTTCTTTAAAGTATTTAAAAATAATAAACCTGTGGAAAAAATGTTTTAATTTTAATTAATTCACCACTTACCTTGCGACTGCTTTTTACATGTCTAACTTCTGGAGACTTACACTCCTGGGAAAACCTGCAAAAAAACGTAAGTTCGATGCGCACGCGCTGCCTCTCCTGCGCACGCGTTCGACCTCTTAACCCCTCCTTTCAGGGGAACGGAAGTGCCGGTTTCCCGCACATGTGCAGTGCATGCAGGAAACCGGTACTTCCATTGGGCCTACGGGTGAGTACCCCGTGCGTACTCACCTGTGGAGACCCAAAGTTCTGGGACAATATTTTGCCCCATACAACAACAACAACAACAACAACAACTTGTATTTACATGCCGCCTTTAATGCAGTAAAACGTCCCAACTCGCTCCACAGGAGTATTAAAAGACAAAAAAAATTGACACTGAGCCACATAAGGAGAAATTAGGGCAGGTGACCAAAAGCTTGGTCAAATAGGTAGGTTTTAAGGAGCGTCTTAAAGGAGGAAAGGGAGGTAGCGAAGCGGAAAGGTTTAGGCAGGGAATTCAATAGCTTAGGGCCTCAGCAACTGAAGACACGGCCACCAATGGTTGAGTGATTATAATCAGGGATGCTCAAGAGGGCAGAATTAGAGGAGTGCAGATATCCCGTGGGGGGGGGGTGGTTGTGGGGCTGGAGGAGATTAGAGATAGGAAGGGGCGAGGCCATGGAGGGATTTGAAAACAAGGATGAGAATTTTTAAATTGAGTCATTGCTTAACCGGGAGCCAATGTAGGTCAGCGAGCGCAGGGGCGATGGGTGAACGGGACTTGGTGCGAGTTAGGACACGGGCAGCAGAGTTTTGGATGACCTCAAGTTTACGTAGGGTGGAATGTGGGAGGCTGGCCAGGAGTGCGTTGGAATAGTCAAGTCTAGAGGTAACAAAGGCATGGATGAGGGTTTCAGCGGTGGATGAGCTGAGGCAAGGGTGGAGACGGGCGATGTTACGGAGGTGGAAATATGCGGTCTTTGTTATGCTGTGGATATGTGGTCGGAAGCTCATTTCGGGGTCAAATTTGACACCAAGGTTGCGAACAGTGTGGTTCAGCCTCAGACAGATGTTAGGGAGAGGGATGGAGTCAGTGGCTAGGGAACGGAGTTTGTGGCGGGGACCGAAAACAATATACAGTCTTTATAAAGGCTTTTAAAGATTGCTTGCATCAGTGGAGCCTTTATAAAGGCTGCCCAGGTTTATGTGTCCATAGTTGTGACCGCCTACCTTTAAGTGGCTGCGAGCGCAGGGGCGATGGGTGAACGGGACTTGGTGCGATACCGTGCGATTTCTTGCCTTTTCCCCGCCCCCTTTGGCTAGCTTACAGCATCGGGTCCAAGATCGGCTGGGACTTCGCCTGTATAACTGCACAGCATGATCAGGGCCAGTGTGATCTCCTGGACCAGGTTCAATCGTCTACAGGGGTCGGAGAGGAATTTCCCAGATTTGTTTTTCCCCCTCAAGTTGGCCGTGGGTTTTTAATCCGGTTTCTCGCCTCGCCCAGGAGGTCACAGGGTTCTGGGGTGGGGTGCAGAGTCTACATACTGCGGTGCACAAGTTTGTATAAATCTGCACGTATTACATGAGCCAACCACACGAAATCCTGTGGAATTGCCTTTGGCAAAAGGGTTGGCATAAAGCCAGGCTCCAGTCCCACCATTTTGGCCCCAGGATCTGAAAATTACCCCCTACTGTTATCCTTTATTCAGAAAGAAAGTTGTTAATTAATAACTTGCTGACCACATAGTATAGGTTTTGTAGATGAATGTATACAAGGGTATAGAGGAGCGACAAGCAGCAGAAATTATAAACACTAAAGTTAGTTTTACTGTCTGATCATTAAAAAAAAACGGAACCAGTCAGTCGAGAGTGTGTCACACGTCTGGCACTCTTCTGGTATCCTAGACTGATTACAAGCCAACGCCATTGTGGTTTCTTCAGTTTCTAAGGCATCCAACGCCGCAGATCTCATACAGCTCGACCCCTGTTAAGCGCACTTTAAAAAAGGACGTGCAATGTCAAATTAGGTTCTTTTACAATTATACAAAAAAGGTGGAGGCTGATAACAAGAGTAACAGTTCATCTGTTTAGTCTGAATGACCTTTGTAGCATTCAAAAATATGAAGCTTCTTTCATTCTGCAAAGAAATGATTTTCTGGCCATTTCCACAGCAGGCTGGTAGGACTCGAATCTCTGCCAGCTGTAAGGGTCCTATATATGCCAGAAAAAAAATGTATGTAGGGCCATCCCATTTGCTCGTAAGCATGAGCCCACAGCTCGAAATTTCCTGCTGAATTGGCAATCTCACTGAAAGGAAGCATAAAGCAGGCTTGTGAATAAAGTTGGATTGTGGGAGAGGTGGGGGGTAAAAAGGAATCACACCGACGCTGTACAGAGTGCTTTTCTAAGGTTTGGGTCGAGGTACATTTGTTGGGGGCAGAGGGACCTTTACTCTGTGACATAAGAAAACTACTAGGCACTTGGCCTAATAGTTAAACAAAGCTTTAATCAACTGTTTTACAACATGGAGGTCTAGTTGTGTCCTTCACTAGTTCCTGTTAAGTATGTCCTGCGCAAGCTGGGCCCGTGCCCGAGTATTTATACTCTCCCTGGACAGCGCCACCCGCAGGCCGCTCAGTATTATTTCATAAGTCTTTCTTTCATGAATGACTGATTCATGTCACTCTGCATCTGATCGCTGCTCTTACCTGGCCCTAGAATGTTTGATACAATTGCGCGCATAGAAACATCTGAACTAGAGCATAAGCTGCTCCTGAATCTATTCTGAGCAAAAAAAAGGAGACATATGGTTTACAGTTTGGATGCTTTATTAAAATAAATTATGTTCTTATGTGTTTAAGACTGAAGTGCTCTCTGGAGATTTGGTGGCACCTCAGTCTCACACTATCACACCCTTAAATCAGTTACAGCCCTGTAACACACTACCATTCAACATTTATTTTATATATTATACATAATTGGAATAATGTGAAACAGCAGTAACTATTGATTAGCTGTTCTCCATCTCCGAGCCCATCCTGATCCTCCATAGATTCCTCATTGAACATGTGGCCAGATGCCCTCTGCAATATAGACTGTACTTATTATTTGCCCAATAGAGTTTGCTAAAGGGCCTTGCGTACCTTGCAAGAAAATTCATATCTCTCTCCATATTTTCCCCTATTTTGTCCTCTCTTGAACATGCTGAATTGCGCTGGGCTTCAGTTGCACAGGTGCAAGTAGCACATCACTACCTCGCCCAAGTGGTCATTCTTTATGTAAACGTAGGCGGTGAGTGCAGGCAAGCTATTCCACTATGGGCAGCTGCACACCCAAGCCAAATGCTGTTCTAATCAAAAGCCCACACAACATACTTTGTAACAGCAGCCACTGGATCCTGATCAAGAGCAGGAATTGTGATGATTTTTTTCGCCGTCCATAGCCCAGGGGTTCTTGGCCAATTCTAATGTCCATGGTTCTGTTCTGGCTCTGCTCAGCTAACTCAACACAGACCCAGAATCAAACCTGGAACGTTTTAGTCTGTAGGGGTTGGTGCAATGCCAACACAGTGTCAGCTGTGGTTCAGTGGGTAGCACTCTTGTCTCTGGGTCAGAAGGTTGTGGGTTCAAGTCCCACTCTAGAGACATGAGCTCAAGAAATCTAGGCTGACACTCCAGTGTAGAGCTGAGGGAGTGCTGCACTGTCGGAGGTGCCGTCTTTTGGATGAGACGTTAAACCGAGGCCCCGTCTGCTCTCCCAGATTGATGTAAAAGATCCCATGACACTATTTTGAAGAAGAACAGGGGAGTTGTCCCCGGTGTCCTAACCAATATTTATCGCTCATTCAACATCACTAAAACTGATTATCTGGTCATTATTACATTGCTGTCTGTGGCTACAGTGACTACAATTCAAAAGTACTTCATTGGCTGGAAAGCGCTTTGGGGCGTCCGGTCATTGTGAAAGGCGCTATATAAATGCAAGTCTTTCTTTAATGCCAGGTGCTGACGTTTTTACCCCATTGCGGGAACTTATTAAAGAATTCCATAAACATAGAAACATAGAAGATAGGAGCAGAAGTAGGCCATTCGGCCCCTCGAGCCCGTTCCGCCATTTAATGAGATCATGGCTGATCATCCAAATTCAGTCCCCTGTCCCTGCTATAGAAACATAGAACACATCACTTCACTTGAATGTCAGCTCGATCTTGTTTCCTTCATTAATTTGACCATGGGTGGGGAGAGGTGTTTGAACGTACTCTGTAGCAGTAATGCACACTCTCTAAGGGGTCATTTTAACCTAATCTGTCTGGCGGGAAGAGGGCGGGTTCGGGTCTGATGGCCATTTTACACTCCGCCCAATTTTTATTTTCTATCAAAGTCAATGGAGCGTAAAATCAGGCGGGGTGTAAAACAGACGTTTGCCCCGAAACTGTCCCATTCCTGCCGGGTGGATTAGGTTAAAATTACCCCCTAAAGTGTGCAGTAATTTGTTGTGTCAGCATTAATGGAGCTTTAGTGCGTTTCTGTTCACAGGCCAAAAATTCAACTTTGGGCCAAAGCAATTCAGCACAAGGGGGCGGGTTTGGAGGCAGGACTGCCGGGAAAATGGCAGAATCTGGGGGCGGGTGCCCATCCCGCCCCCCAACCCGCCTCCATGCCATCTTCCCAGGAGGCGGGTAGCCGACCCGCGTCGGGTCCCGTCTCCTGGAGGCGGGAAGGGGATTACAGCCACTTATCTGCCTGTTAACAGGCATATTAGAGGATTATCCCCGTTTTACCCACACAAGTGCGGGCTTTCCGAAGGCTGCGAACCCCGCCAGGGTCACCGAGGCGAGTAGTGGGTCTGCGGGGGTCGGACGGGTGCAAAGGTGTGCTGTGGAGGTGAGCGATGGGTGCAAGTGTGGAGAGGCGAGTATGTGAGGTAAGTGGAAAGTGTTAGAAAAAGTTTACTTACCTTTGTTTCTTCCTGCAGGCTTCAAGAGTTGGGGATGCGGAGAGTCTCGCATCTCCGCGGCAGAGATGACAGATGGCTGCTGCATTCTCCAATGCAACAACCATCTAATTTCTACTAAAGAAAAAAATTTTGACAGATGAAACGTCATACGCTGACATTCTCTGTAACCGGCTTCCCCTTAATTGGCCTGCTATGCCCGCTGGGCTTAGCAAGGTCAATCAAGGGAAAATAGCGTGGGTTGGCCAGAAGTCGATGGAGGCGGGACTAAAAGCCGACAAGTGGGAGTCCCGCCTCCAAAAGCTTCCCATTGGCAAAATCCAGCCCAAGGTTTGAGGGTAACTTTTTTGACTTATTAAGAATTTCTGAAGCATCAGTTAAAGGCAACATGCAAATTTGCTCATGGATGCCTTTCAGCCCAGATTGGATTAATGATGCTTGCTGTAAAAGGTGGAGAGAGACAGCAGAGGTCCAGTGTGGAGCAGTGCTGGAGACTTTGTTATGAGACACCCAACTGTTTCAGTGCTCACAGCAGAATGGGTGCATCTTTTCTTTTATTATTCGTTCATGGGATGTGGGTGTCGCCGGCAAGGCCAGCATTTATTGCCCATCCCTAATTGCCCCTTGAGAAGGTGGTGGTGAGCTCCCTTCTTGAACCGCTGCAGTCCGTGTGGTGAAGGTGCTCCCACAGTGCTGTTAGGGAGGGAGTTTCAGGATTTTGACCCAGCGACGCTGCAGAAACGGCGATATATTTCCAAGTCAGGATGGTGTGTGACTTGGAGGAGAACTTGGAGGTGGTGGTGTTCCCATGCGCCTGCTGCCCTTGTCCTTCTAGGTGGTAGAGGTTGCGGGTTTGGGAGGTGCTGCCGAAGAAGCCTTGGTGAGTTGCTGTAGTGCATCTTGTAGATGGTACATGTAGTGTATATGCCTTTAAAGCAGAACTACTTTTACAGCTCCTGTATACTGTAGTACCGGCAGTGACCACACTGGTATATAAGCTTTGCGCATGCCTCTGTACCCCCAGTCTAGAGACTACCCTCCTCCAGTAAAGACCTGTTATTTGTTAATGTACAGCATCCGTGTGATTATTTAATAATAGCATATCCGCTGAACCACGGATCCAACAGTACACACTGCTAAGTCTTACTTTGCCAGACATGTTGTTGTTAGAAGAGGATGAAGATGAGGTGCAAAGTAGGACTAGGGAGTTATAAGGCCATGGGAGGACAACCATTAAGATCCATTATTACCCCAGGAATCTATCTACTGCTAGCTATACAACTATCTCAACTTCACCAAGAAAGCTGTGGATGAATTTTACCACATCCTGGAACTAGACTTGCAACCAAGGAACAACATTAGCATTGCATTGTCAGACAACAGCAGGACACTTGCAAGGATCAATCAGTTTGCGATTCACCATTGCATTAGCCAGGTCACAGAAGCCATGTCATGACGTGATGGTGAATGCATTAAAATCAGCACCAGCATTCAGCCGCAAGAGAGTGAGCAAGTTTTTTTTGAAAGATATGGGATCCCAAGGTAGAATACACCACTGACTGTATCTATGCGGTCAGTCAATAATCTGTGCAACGTCTCATAGCATCCATGAACAAAAAAGGATACCATTTAATGAATGTCCAAATGACGCATGCACATAGATGCTTTCCAAAAAGTACCCAGACAGCAATATTTAAAGAAAATCATGGATCCCACTTATTACAGGGTGAAGACTAGTCGATTAGTTGGCTGATTGGAAAGAAAGACTTGCGTTTATATAGTGCCTTTCATGGCCACCAGACATCCAAAAGTGTTTTACAGCCAATGAAGTACTTTTTGGAGTGTAGTCACCTTTGTAATGTGGGAAACACAGCAACCAGTTTGCGCACAGCAAGCTCCCACAAATAGCAATGTGATAATGACCAGATAATGTGTTGTTGATTGAGGGATAAATATTGGCCAGGACACCAGGAATAACTCCCCTGCTCTTCTTCGAAATAGTGCTATAGGATCATTTTACATCCACCTGGTTTAATGCCCCAGCCTAAAGACGGCACCTCCGACAGCGCAGCACTCCCTCAGCACTGCACTGGGAGTGTCAGCCTGGATTTTATGCTCAAGTCCCTGGAGTGGGACTTGAACCCCACGACCTTCTGACTCAGAGGCAAGTGTGCTACCCACTGAGCCATGGCTCACACTAATTGGAGGGATGGGTTGCTGCTCAAAACGCGGTTCATAACAGCACAACAAATCCCCCATGCTCCACAAACAGCATGCAATAAAAACACATTTGAGAGGCAGGAATATCACAGAGCAGATATTTGGCAAACTAAAACCCTTCTGATGTTTGGATCACATGAGCAGGGGAAGGAAGGTGCTCTTCAAGGTGTCCTGGAGAGAGTTGGCAGAATGGGATGGTGTTCTGCCTGCTGCACAAC